>NC_067246.2:109897600-110257600 GCF_019359855.2 Lolium perenne
TTATGCTTATGTGGAGAGTAATAATTTTATGTATGAGACTCATGATAAGAATGCTTTATGTGATAGTTATATTGTTGAGTTTGCTCATGACACTACTGAAAGTTATTATGAGAGAGGAAAATATGGTTGTAGAAATTTTCATGTTACTAAAACACCTCTCTATGTGCTGAAATTTTTGAAGCTACACTTGTTTTATCTTTCTATGCTTGTTGCATTCTGCTTCATGAACTTGTTTATTTACAAGATTCCTATGCATAGGAAGCACGTTAAACTTAAATGTATTTTGAATTTGCTTCTTGAAGCTCTCTTTTGCTTCAAATACCATTTCTTGCGAGTGAATCATCAAAACTGCTGAGCCTATCTTAATGGCTATAAAGAAAGAACTTCTTGGGAGATAACCCATGTGTTATTTTGCTACAGTACTTTGTTTTTATTTTGTGTCTTGGAAGTTGTTTACTACTGTAGCAACCTCTCCTTATCTTAGTTTTGTGTTTTGTTGTGCCAAGTTAAGCCGTTGATAGAAAAGTAAGTACTAGATTTGGATTACTGCGCAGTTCCAGATTTCTTTGCTGTCACGAATCTGGGTCCACCTCCCTGTAGGTAACTCAGAAAATTAAGCCAATTTACGTGCATGATCCTCAGATATGTACGCAACTTTCATTCAATTTGAGCATTTTCATTTGAGCAAGTCTGGTGCCATTTTAAAATTCGTCAATACGAACTGTTCTGTTTTGACAGATTCTGCCTTTTATTTCGCATTGCCTCTTTCGCTATGTTGGATGAATTTCTTTGATCCACTAATGTCCAGTAGCATTATGCAATGTCCAGAAGTGTTAAGAATGATTGTGTCACCTCTGAATATGTCAATTTATATTGTGCACTAACCCTCTAATGAGTTGTTTCGAGTTTGGTGTGGAGGAAGTTTTCAAGGATCAAGAGAGGAGTATGATGCAACATGATCAAGGAGAGTGAAAGCTCTAAGCTTGGGGATGCACCCGGTGGTTCACCCCTGCATATATCAAGAAGACTCAAGCGTCTAAGCTTGGGGATGCCCAAGGCACCCCCTTCTTCATCGACAACATTATCAGGTTCCTCCCCTGAAACTATATTTTTATTCCATCACATCTTATGTGCTTTTTCTTGGAGCGTCGGTTTGTTTTTGTTTTTTGTTTTGTTTGAATAAAATGGATCCTAGCATTCACTTTATGGGAGAGAGACACGCTCCGCTGTAGCATATGGACAAGTATGTCCTTGGTTTCTACTCATAGTATTCATGGCGAAGTTTCTCCTTCGTTAAATTGTTATATGGTTGGAATTGGAAAATGATACATGTAGTAATTGCTATAAATGTCTTGGGTAATGTGATACTTGGCAATTATTGTGCTCATGATTAAGCTCTTGCATCATATGCTTTGCACCCATTAATGAAGAAATACATAGAGCATGCTAAAATTTGGTTTGCATATTTGGTTTCTCTAAGGTCTAGATAATTTCTAGTATTGAGTGAACAACAAGGAAGACGGTGTAGAGTCTTATAATGTTTTCAATATGTTTTTTATGTGAGTTTTGCTGCACCGGTTCATCCTTGTGTTTGTTTCAAATAAGCCTTGCTAGCCTAAACCTTGTATCGAGAGGGAATACTTCTCATGCATCCAAAATACTTGAGCCAACCACTATGCCATTTGTGTCCACCATACCTACCTATACTACATGGTATTTTTCCGCCATTCCAAAGTAAATTGCTTGAGTGCTACCTTTAAAATTCCATCATTCACCTTTGCAATATATAGCTCATGGGACAAATAGCTTAAAAACTATTGTGGTATTGAATATGTAATTATGCACTTTATCTCTTATTAAGTTGCTTGTTGTGCGATAACCATGCTCACTGGGGACGCCATCAACTTTTCATTGTTGAATTTCATGTGAGTTGCTATGCATGTTCGTCTTGTCTGAAGTAAGAGAGATCTACCACCATATGGTTAAGCATGCATATGTTAGAGAAGAACATTGGGCCGCTAACTAAAGCCATGCTCCATGGTGTAAGTTTCAGTTTTGGACAACAATCCTCAAATCTCAAATGAGAAAATTATTAATTGTTGGTATATGCTTATGCATAAAAGAGGAGTCCATTATCTGTTGTCTATGTTGTCCCGGTATGGATGTCTAAGTTGAAGAATAATCAATAGCGAGAAATCCAATGCGAGCTTTCTCCTTAGACCTTTGTACAAAGGGCGGCATAGAGGTACCCCTTTGTGACACTTGGTAAAAACAATGCATTGTGATGACCCGGTAGTCCAAGCTAATTAGGACAAGGTGCGGGCACTATTAGTACACTATGCATGAGGCTTGCAACTTATAAGATATAATTTACATGATGCATATGCTTTATTACTACCGTTGACAAAATTGTTTCATGTTTTCAAAATCAAAGCTCTAGCACAAATATAGCAATCGATGCTTTTCCTCTATGGAGGACCATTCTTTTACTTTCAATGTTGAGTCAGTTCACCTATCTCTCTCCACCTCAAGAAGCAAACACTTGTGTGAACTGTGCATTGATTCCTACATATTTGCTTATTGCACTTATTATATTACTCTATGTTGACAATATCCATGAGATATACATGTTACAAGTTGAAAGCAACCGCTGAAACTTAATCTTCTTTTGTGTTGCTTCAATATCTCTACTTTGAATTATTGCTTTATGAGTTAACTCTTATGCAAGACTTATTGATGCTTGTCTTGAAGTGCTATTCATGAAAAGTCTTTGCTATATGATTCACTTGTTTACTCATGTCATATACATTGTTTCGATCGCTGCATTCACTACATATGCTTTACAAATAGTATGATCAAGATTATGATGGCATGTCACTCCAGAAATTATCTGTGTTATCGTTTTACTGCTCGGGACGAGCAGAACTAAGCAGGGATGCTGATACGTCTCCGACGTATCGATAATTTCTTATGTTCCATGCCACATTATTGATGTTATCTACCTGTTTTATGCACACTTTATGTCATATTCGTGCATTTTCTGGAACTAACCTATTAACAAGATGCCGAAGTGCCAGTTGCTGTTTTCTGCTGTTTTTGGTTTCAGAAATCCTAGTAAGGAAATATTCTCGGAATTGGACGAAATCAAAGCCCGGGGGCCTATTTTCTCACGAAGCTTCCAGAAGTCCGAAGGAGAGACGAAGAGGGGCCACGGAGGGGCCACACCATAGGGCGGCGCGGCCCCCCCCCTTGGCCGCGCCGGCCTGTAGTGTGGGGCCCCCGTGCCGCCTCTTGACCTGCCCTTCCGCCTATAAAAAGTCTCCGTGACGAAACCCCCAGTACCGAGAGCCACGATACGGAAAACCTTCCAGAGACGCCGCCGCCGCCGATCCCATCTCGGGGGATCCAGAGATCGCCTCGGCACCCTGCCGGAGAGGGGAATCATCTCCCGGAGGACTCTACGCCGCCATGGTCGCCTCCGGTGTGATGTGTGAGTAGTCTACCCCTGGACTATGGGTCCATAGCAGTAGCTAGATGGTTGTCTTCTCCCCATTGTGCTATCATTGTCGGATCTTGTGAGCTGCCTAACATGATCAAGATCATCTATCTGTAATTCTATATGTTGCGTTTGTTGGGATCCGATGAATAGAGAATACTTGTTATGTTGATTATCAAAGTTATGTCTATGTGTTGTTTATGATCTTGCATGCTCTCCGTTATTAGTAGATGCTCTGGCCAAGTTGATGCTAGTAACTCCAAGAGGGAGTACTTATGCTCGATAGTGGGTTCATGCCTGCATTGACACAGGACAAGGATGTGAAAGTTCTAAGGTTGTGTTGTGCTGTTGCCACTAGGGATAAAACATTGGTGCTATGTTCAAGGATGTAGTCACTAGTTACATTACGCACCATACTTAATGCATTTGTCTGTTGTTTGCAACTTAATACTGGAGGGGGTTCGGATGATAACCTGAAGGTGGACTTTTTAGGCATAGATGCAGTTGGATGACGGTCTATGTACTTTGTCGTAATGCCCAATTAAATCTCACTATACTCATCATAATATGTATGTGCATGGTCATGCCCTCTTTATTTGTCAATTGCCCAACTGTAATTTGTTCACCCAACATGCTGTTCGTCTTATGGGAGAGACACCTCTAGTGAACTGTGGACCCCGGTCCAATTCTCTTTACTGAAATACAATCTACTGCAATACTGTTCTACTGTTTTCTGCAAACAATCATCTTCCACACAATACGGTTAACTCTTTGTTACAGCAAGCCGGTGAGATTGACAACCTCACTGTGTTGTTGGGGCAAAGTACTTTGGTTGTGTTGTGCAGGTTCCACGTTGGCGCCGGAATCCCTGGTGTTGCGCCGCACTACATCCCGCCGCCATCAACCTTCAACGTGCTTCTTGGCTCCTCCTGGTTCGATAAACCTTGGTTTCTTTCTGAGGGAAAACTTGCTGCTGTGCGCATCATACCTTCCTCTTGGGGTTGCCCAACGAACGTGTGAAATACACGCCATCAGGCACCCGAGGATTCGGTTAGCCATGGTTTGTGAAAGAAAGGTTGGAAGGAGTGCCACCCAAAGATAAAATAAAATGGGAGCCGCTTTTTGAAGGTTTGTCTGGCAAGGGGGTTAGAGTGCCCACTACCATTCGTTGACAACAACAAACACCTCTCAAAACTTTACTTTTATGCTCGCTTTATGTTTTCAAAACCAAAGCTCTAGCACAAATATAGCAATCAATGCTTCCCTCTGCGAAGGGCCATTCTTTTACTTTATATTGAGTCAGTTTACCTACTTCCTTCCATCTTAGAAGCAAACACTTGTGTCAACTGTGCATTGATTCTTACATACTTGCTTATTTGCATTCATCATATTACTTTATGTTGACAATTATCCATGAGATATGCATGTTGAAAGTTGAAAGCAACCGCTGAAACTTAAATCTTCCTTTGTGTTGCTTCAATACCTTTACTTTGAATCTATTGCTTTATGAGTTAACTCTTGTGCAAGACTTTTGATGCTTGTCTTGAAAGTACTCTTCATGAAAAGTTGTGCTATATGTTATCTATTTGTTAGCAACTATAGATCATTGCCTTGAGTCACTTCATTCATTTCATATGCTTTGTAATAGTATGATCAAGGTTATGTAAGTAGAATGTCACTACAGAAATTATTCTTTTTATCGTTTACCTACTCGAGGACGAGTAGGAACTAAGCTTGGGGATGCTGATACGTCTCCAACGTATCCATAATTTCTGATGTTCCATGCTTGTTTTATGACAATACTTACATGTTTTGCTTGCACTTTATAATGTTTTTATGCATTTTCCGGAACTAACCTATTAACAAGATGCCACAGTGCCAGTTCTCGTTTTCTTTGTTTTGGTTCAGAGAAAGGCTGTACGGGCAATATGCTCGGAATTGGACGAAATCAATGCCAAAGATCTTATTTTTCCCGGGAGGCTCCAGAACACCGAAGGGGAGTCGGAGGAGAGCCAGGGGGCCACCACACATGTGGGCCGCGCGGGCCACACCCTGGCCGCGCCGGCCTGGTGTGGGGCCACCCTGTCGCCCCTCCTGCGCCGCCTCTTCGCCTATTTAAGCCCTTTCGACCTAAAAACGCAGTACCAATTGACGAAACTCCAGAAAGACTCCAGGGGCGCCGCCGCCATCGCGAAACTCCAATTCGGGGGACAGAAGTCTCTGTTCCGGCACCCTGCCGGGACGGGGAAGTGCCCCCGGAAGCCATCTCCATCGACGCCACCGCCTCCATCATGCTCCGTGAGTAGTTCCCCCATGGACTACGGGTTCTAGCAGTAGCTAGTTGGTACTCTCTATCCCATGTACTTCAATACAATGATCTCATGAGCTGCCTTACATGATTGAGATCCATCTGATGTAATCGGTGTTGTGTTTGTTGGGATCCGATGGATGATACATTATGATTAGTCTATCTATAAAGTTTGTGAAGTTATTGTTGCTGCAATCTTGTTATGCTTAATGCCTGTCACTAGGGCCCGAGTGGCATGATCTTAGATTTGAGCTTTATAATTATTGCTTAGATTGTATCTACAAGTTGTATGCACATGTCGCTGTCCGGAACCAAAGGCCCCGGCTTACGTAAATCGGGACAACCGGAGGGGATGGCGGTGATGTGAGGATCACATGTTTTCACCAAGTGTTAATGCTTTGCTCCGGTGCTCTATTAAAAGGAGTACCTTAATATCCAGTAGATTCCCTTGAGGCCCGGCTGCCACCGGCTGGTAGGACAAAAGATGTTGTGCAAGTTTCTCATTGCGAGCACGTACGACTATATATGGAAAACATGCCTACATGATTAATGAATTGATGTTCTTTCTTAATGCTTTATCAATCCTATCAATTGCCCAACTGTAATTTGTTCACCCAACACTTGTCACTTGTTATTGGAGAGTTACCACTAGTGTAGATCGCTGGGAACCCCAGTCCATCTCTCATCATCATATACTCGTTCTACATGTCATTGGAAGTAGTATCAACTATTCTCTGGTGCCATTGCTCCTGTGTTACTATTACTGCTGTTGTGTTACTGTTACTATTGCTCTCATATTACTGCTACTTTCACATCACCCCTGTTACTAGTGCTTTTCCAGGTGCAGCTGAATTGACAACTCAGTTGTTAAGGCTTATAAGTATTCTTTACCTCCCCTTGTGTCGAATCAATAAATTTGGGTTTTACTTCCCTCGAAGACTGCTGCGATCCCCTATACTTGTGGGTCATCAAACTTCATTAAAAATAATAATTTCAACAACAATGCTTATCGGAACAATTCTAGTAACAACTATAGGCCATATCCTTATAATAATGGTAACGGTTATGGTAATTCTTATGGGAATTCTTACAACAATAATAAGAATACACCCCCTGGACTTGAAGCCATGCTTAAAGAATTTATTAGTACACAAACTGCTTTTAACAAATCTGTTGAAGAAAAGCTTGGGAAAATTGATATACTTGCTTCTAAAGTTGATAGTCTTGCTGCTGATGTTGATCTTTTGAAATTGAAAGTTATGCCTAATAGGGATAATGAAAATAAAATTGTTACTACAGCAAATGCCATCCAAGTTAGAATTAATGAGAATATAAGATTAATGGCTGAACTGCATGCTAGGTGGGAAAGAGAAGAAAATGAAAAACTAGCTAAAGAGAATAATGTAGCTAAAGTTTGGACTATTACTACCACTAGCAATGCTAATGCTACACATGTTGCTGCACCTCCTACTAATAATGGTAAAAGAATTAGTGTAGGCAATGTTTCCACTTCTAATGCAAAGCGTGAAAAACTGTCTGAAACTGCTAAAACTGCTGAAACTGCCTGTGATAAAACTGCTGAATTTTTTTCCAACATTGGGGAAAATGATCCCATTGCTTTAGATCATAATGGTTTAGATTTTGATGATTGCCACATCTCTGAAGTTATAAAGTTCTTACAAAAACTTGCTAAAAGTCCTAATGCTAGTGCTATAAATTTGGCTTTCACGAAACATATTACAAATGCTCTCATAAAAGCTAGAGAAGAGAAACTAGAACGCGAAACTTCTATTCCTAGGAAGCTAGAGGATGGTTGGGAGCCCATCATTAAGATGAAGGTCAATGACTTTGATTGTAATGCTTTATGTGATCTTGGTGCAAGTATTTCCGTTATGCCTAAGAAAATCCATAATATGCTTGACTTGCCACCATTGAAAAATTGTTATTTGGATGTTAATCTTGCTGATAATGCTATAAAGAAACCTTTGGGGAGAGTTGATAATGTTCGCATTACCGTTAACAATAACCTTGTCCCCGTTGATTTTGTTGTCTTGGATATTGAATGCAATGCATCTTGTCCCATTATATTGGGAAGACCTTTTCTTCGAACTGTTGGTGCTATCATTAATATGAAGGAAGGTAATATTAAATATCAATTTCCTCTCAAGAAAGGTATGGAACACTTCCCTAGAAAGAGAATGAAGTTACCTTTTGATTCTATCATTAGAACAAGTTATGATGTTGACACTTCATCTCTTGATTACACTTGATACACACTTTCTGCGCCTAGCTGAAAGGCGTTAAAAAAAAGCGCTTATGGGAGATAACCCATGTTTTTACTACAGTACTTTTGTTTTATATTTGAGTCTTGGAAGTTGTTTACTACTGTAGCAACCTCTCTTTATCTTAGTTTTATTGCATTGTTGTGCCAAGTAAAGTCTCTAATAGAAGGATGATACTAGATTTGGATTACTGCGCAGAAACAGTTTTCTTTGCTGTCACGAATTTGGGTCTAATTCTCTGTAGGTAACTCAGAAAATTATGCCAATTTACGTGAGTGATCCTCAGATATGTACGCAACTTTCATTAGTTTTAAGTTTTCTCATCTGAGCAAGTCTGGTGCCTGTTAAAAATTCGTCTTTACGAACTGTTCTGTTTTGACAGATTCTGCCTTTTATTTTGCATTGCCTGTTTTGCTATGTTAGATGGATTTCTTTGTTCCATTGACTTTCAGTAGCTTTGTGCAATGTCTAGAAGTATAAAGAATGATTGTGTCACCTCTGAATATGTGAATTTTGATTATGCACTAATCCTCTAATGAGTTTGTTTCGAGTTTGGTGTGGAGGAAGTTTTCAAGGATCAAGAGAGGAGGATGATATACACTATGATCAAGGAGAGTGAAAGCTCTAAGCTTGGGGATGCCCCGGTGGTTCACCCCTGCATATATCAAGAAGACTCAAGCGTCTAAGCTTGGGGATGCCCAAGGCATCCACTTCTTCATCGACAACATTATCAGGTTCCTCCCCTAAAACTATATTTTTATTCCATCACATCTTATGTACTTTACTTGGAGCGTCGGTTTGTTTTTGTTTCTGTTTTGTTTGAATAAAATGGATCCTAGCATTCATTGTGTGGGAGAGAGACACGCTCCGTTGTTGCATATGGACAAATATGTCCTTAGGCTTTACTCATAGTATTCATGGCGAAAGTTTCTTCTTCGTTAAATTGTTATATGGTTGGAATTGGAAAATGATATATGTGGTAATTGGTATAATATCTTGAATAATGTGATACTTGGAAATTGTTGTGCTCATATTTAAGCTCTTGCATCATATACTTTGCACCTATTAATGAAGAAATACATAGAGCATGCTAAAATCTGATTTGCATGTTTGGTTTCTCTAAGGTCTAGATAATTTCTAGTATTGAGTTTGAACAACAAGGAAGACGGTATAGAGTCTTATAATGTTTACAATATGTCTTTTATGTGAGTTTTGCTGCACCGCTTCATCCTTGTGTTTGTTTCAAACAACCTTGCTAGCCTAAGCCTTGTATCGAGAGGAATACTTCTCATGCATCCAAAATCCTTGAGCCAACCACTATGCCATTTGTGTCCACCATACCTACCTACTACATGGTATTTCTCCGCCATTCCAAAGTAAATTGCTTGAGTGCTACCTTTAAAATTTCCATTCTTTATCTTTGCAATATATAGCTCATGGGACAAATAGCTTAAAAACTATCGTGGTATTGAATATGTACTTATGCACTTTATCTCTTATTAAGTTGCTTGTTGAGCGATAACCATGTTCCTGGGGACGCCATCAACTACTCTTTGTTGAATATCATGTGAGTTGCTATGCATGTCCGTCTTGTCTGAAGTAAGGGAGATTTACCACTCATTTAATGGTTAGAGCATGCATAATGTTAGAGAAGAACATTGGGCCGCTAACTAAAGCCATGAATCATGGTGGAAGTTTCAGTTTTGGACATATATCCTCAATCTCATATGAGAACATTAATTGTTGCTACATGCTTATGCATTAAAGAGGAGTCCATTATCTGTTGTCTATGTTGTCCCGGTATGGATGTCTAAGTTGAGAATAATCAAAAGCGAGAAATCCAATGCGAACTTTCTCCTTAGACCTTTGTACAGGCGGCATAGAGGTACCCCTTTGTGACACTTGGTTAAAACATGTGTATTGCGATGATAATCCCGGTAATCCAAGCTAATTAGGACAAGGTGCGGGCACTATTAGTATACTATGCACGAGGCTTGCAACTTGTAGGATATAATTTACATAACTCATATGCTTTATTACTACCGTTGACAAAATTGTTTCTTGTTTTCAAAACTAAAGCTCTAGCACAAATATAGCAATCGATGCTTTCCTCTTTGAAGGACCTTTCTTTTACTTTTATGTTGAGTCAGTTCACCTATTTCTCTCCACCTCAAGAAGCAAACACTTGTGTGAACTGTGCATTGATTCCTACATACTTGCATATTGCACTTGTTATATTACTTTACATTGACAATATCCATGAGATATACATGTTACAAGTTGAAAGCAACCGCTGAAACTTCATCTTCCTTTGTGTTGCTTCAATAGCTTTACTTTGAATTATTGCTTTATGAGTTAACTCTTATGCAAGACTTATTGATGCTTGTCTTGAAGTACTATTCATGAAAAGTCTTTGCTTTATGATTCAATTGTTTACTCATGTCATTTACCATTGTTTCAAATCGCTGCATTCATTACATGTGCTTACAATAGTATTGATCAAGATTATGTTGGTAGCATTGTCACTAAGAAATTATCTTTGTTATCGTTTACCTACTCGGGACGAGTAGAAACTAAGCTTGGGGATGCTTGATACGTCTCAAACGTATCTATAATTTCTTATGTTCCATGCTACTTTTATGATGATACTCACATGTTTTATACACATTATATGTCATTACTATGCATTTTCCAGCACTAACCTATTAACGAGACGCCGAAGAGCCAGTTGTTGTTTTCTGCTGTTTTTGGTTTCAGAAATCCTAGTAAGGAAATATTCTCGGAATTGGACAAAATCAACGCCCAGGGGCCTATTTTCACACGAAGCTTCCAGAAGACCGGAGGACTAACGAAGTGGGGCCACGAGGCGGCGCCACAGTAGGGCGGCGCGGCACAAGCCCTGGCCGCGCCGGCCTAGCGTGTGGGCCCCTCGTGACTCTCCCGACTCTGCCCTTCCGCCTACAAATAGCCTTCGTCGTGAAACCCCCAGTACCGAGAGCCACGATACGGAAAACCTTCCAGAGACGCCGCCGCCGCCAATCCCATCTCGGGGGATTCAGGAGATCGCCTCCGGCACCCTGCCGGAGAGGGGAATCATCTCCCGGAGGACTCTACACCGCCATGGTCGCCTCCGGATTGATGTGTGAGTAGTTCACCCCTGGACTATGGGTCCATAGCAGTAGCTAGATGGTTGTCTTCTCCTCATTGTGCTTCATTGTCGGATCTTGTGAGCTGCCTATTATGATCAAGATCATCTATCTGTAATGCTATATGTTGTGTTTGTTGGGATCCCATGGATAGAGAATACTATGTTATGTTGATTATCAATCTATTACCTATGTGTTGTTTATGATCTTGCATGCTCTCCGTTATTAGTAGAGGCTCTGGCCAAGTTTTTACTCTTAACTCCAAGAGGGAGTATTTATGCTCGATAGTGGGTTCATGCCTCCATTAAATCTGGGACGTGTGAGAAAGTTCTAAGGTTGTGGATGTGATGTTGCCACTAGGGATAAAACATTGATGCTATGTCCGAGGATGTAGTTATTGATTACATTACGCACCATACTTAATGCAATTGTCTGTTGTTTGCAACTTAATACTGGAAGGGGTTCGGATGATAACCTGAAGGTGGACTTTTTAGGCATAGATGCATGCTGGATAGCGGTCTATGTACTTTGTCGTAATGCCCAATTGAATCTCGCAATACTCATCATATCATGTATGTGCATTGTCATGCCCTCTCTATTTGTCAATTGCCCAACTGTAATTTGTTCACCCAACATGCTGTTTATCTTATGGGAGAGACACCTCTAGTGAACTGTGGACCCCGGTCCATTCTTTTAATCGAATACAATCTACTGCAATACTTGTTCTACTGTTTTCTGCAAACAATCATCATCCACACTATACATCTAATCCTTTGTTACAGCAAGCCGGTGAGATTGACAACCTCACTGTTTCGTTGGGGCAAAGTACTTTGGTTGTGTTGTGCAGGTTCCACGTTGGCGCCGGAATCCCTGGTGTTGCGCCGCACTACATCTCGCCGCCATCAACCTTCAACGTGCTTCTTGGATCCTACTGGTTCGATAAACCTTGGTTTCTTACTGAGGGAAAACTTGCTGCTGTACGCATCACACCTTCCTCTTGGGGTTCCCAACGGACGTTTGTATACACGCTATCAGTGTTCACGGCTCGATTTGCTTAGATCTGTTACTCTAATCTTCAATCGCGGTAGATCCTTCCGAGATCGGACTGTGGATTGCTGAAACTACCAGATTTTACAGTGCGTGCAGAGAGAGGAAGGGTTTTTTGTGCTCGGGTTTAGCATGTTCAGATTGTTGTGCGGAATGAGTCACGGTAGTTTGTTCTAGATTGTGTTGTTTCTGATTAAACTAGGCCGATGATTGTAACCGGGAATCATAGTGTGTGAGGAGATGATTGATCAGAACCTATGGCATGACTGAACATGACCATGCCATTGGTTCTGACCAAACATCTTCTCCACATGTCCTATGCTACCTTTTCCATGTTTGTACTTCTTCACTTCTGCAATGGGCAATGATTTAACTATGGAACAACGGAAGGCATGATGCTTCCCGCAAACTTAGTCATGTGTGCCATATTACTGTAGGGATTCGTAGCATAGAAAACAAAAAATTTCCTACCGCGAGAACGCAATCCAAGCCAAGATGCAATCTAGAAGACGGGAGCAATGAGTGGATGAACGAGACTAACCCTTGAAGATTTCCAAAGCCTACAAGAGGAGGCTCTCGTTGCTGCGGTAGACGATCACTTGCCGCTTTCAAAAGCGCGTAGAAGATCTTGACGGTGCCACAATCGGGCAGCACCTCCGTACTCGGTCACACGTACGGTGTTGATGACGACGTCCTTCTCCCCGTTCCAGCGGGCAGCGGAAGTAGTAGATCCTCCACGGAATCCCGGCAGCACGACGGCGTGGTGACGGTGGTGGTGGAGATCTCCGGCAGGGCTTCGCCTATGCGCTGCGGGAGAGATATGTGGAGGAGGGGCGCTAGGGTTTGGGGAGAGAGGGGGTCTAGGGCGCCGGCCACTTGGGGGCTGCGGCCTAGGAGGCTTTGGTGTAGCCGTCCCCTCCCCTTGGCTCCTCATTATATAGGTGGAAGTCCCCAAGAGTTGTAGTCCAAGTCTTCGAATAAGACCCCAACAACAAAACCTCCCAAAAGTGGAAAACCTACTCAAGGAGGGAGTCCTACCCAAGGTGGGACTCCCACCTTTTCCTTAGGTGGGGTGGCCGGCCACCTATGGTGGAGTCCACCTGGGACTCCACCCCCTTAGGTTTGGCCGGCCATGCTAGGTGGAGTCCTTCCGGGACTCCGCCTTCCATAGTGATTTCTTCCGGACTTTTCTAGAATCTTCTAGAACCTGCCATAAATGCACCGGATCATTTCCAAACTTGGAATATGACTTCCTATATATGAATCTTATTCTCCGGACCATTCCGGAACTCCTCGTGATGTCCTGGATCCCATCCGAGACTCCGAACAAAACTTCGAACTCCATTCCATATTCCATATCTACTTAAACGACATCAAACCTTAAGTGTGTCACCCTACGGTTCGCAAACTATGTAGACATGGTTGAGACTTCTCTCCGACCAATAACCAATAGCGGGATCTGGAGATCCATAATGGCTCCCACATATTCAACGATGACTTAGTGATCGAATGAACCATTCACATACGATACCAATTCCCTTTGTCTCGCGATATTTTACTTGTCCGAGGTTTGGTCATCGGTATCACTCTATACCTTCTTCAACCTCGTCTCCTGACAAGTACTCTTTACTCGTACCGTGGTATGTGGTCTCTTATGAACTTATTCATATGCTTGCAAGACATTAGACGACATTCCACCGAGAGGGCCCAGAGTATATCTATCCGTCATCGGGATGGACAAATCCCACTGTTGATCCATATGCCTCAACTCATACTTTCCGGATACTTAATCCCACCTTTATAACCACCCATTTACGCAGTGGCGTTTGATGTAATCAAAGTACCTTTCCGGTATAAGTGATTTACATGATCTCATGGTCGAAAGGACTAGGTAACTATGTATCGAAAGCTTATAGCAAATAACTTAATAACGTGATCTTATGCTACGCTTAATTGGGTGTGTCCATTACATCATTCATATAATGACATAACCTTGTTATTAATAACATCCAATGTTCATGATCACGAAACCATGATCATCTATTAATCAACAAGCTAGTTATACAAGAGGCTTACTAGGGAATCTTTGTTGTTCACATAACACACATGTATCAATGTTTCGGTTAATACAATTATAGCATGGTATGTAAACATTATCGTAAACACAAAGATATATTATAATAACCATTTTATTATTGCCTCTTGGGAATATCTCCAACAGTCTCCCACTTGCACTAGAGTCAATAATCTAGTTTATATTTGTAAAGATATAACACCTTGGCCTTCTGGTGCTTTATCATGTTTTGCTCACGGGAGAGGTTTTAGTCAACGGATCTGACATGCTCAGAAACGTATGTATTTTGTAATTCATTTGCGTCTCAACACATCACTCATTTCCAAATGAGTCGGCATTAAATATGTTTGGTCTTCTGGTGGAACCTTAATTCCGCGGTCTGAAATATGTCACTAATATTGTCATACACAATATAGCTTCAAAGTTCTGACTCTGTCGGAACTACACCAAGTTCTCAAAGAACCTTTTGACTTAACATCCTTTGTCATTGTCAAAACAATGACATACTCTGCCTTCTTTTGTAGAATCCGTCACAATATTTAGAACTCTTCTAAATCTAGCATAGACAACTTCTAGCTCATTGTGCTACCTTTTAAAACAACACTTAGTCTAATTTGAGATTGAAATTTATTTTCATATGTGACAAAACAACTATCGGTGCAACACCTTTCAGCGATTTGTTTGTCATTTCTCCATACAAAACTATATATATATCCTTGGTTCTTCTTAAGTACTCAAAAATATTCTTACTGTTTTTCAATGATCATCATATGAATCATTCTGGTACATGCTCATAACACTTTTAGAGCACAGGACATCTGATTGTGTACATATTATTCGTGATCTATAATCACTCATGTGTTTTTACTCATCGAGTGTCAGATACACTTAAGTCTTGTTAAACCTTCACATGACAAGAACATTTTCTTAATATTTCTATATTGAACTGCTTCAATATCTATTTTATGTACTTTGACTTAAACTTATTATGTGTTTCAATCTATCTTCATAGATCTTGACACTAAATTTGTTTCAGTCCATATCCTTTCATTGAAGTTAGTTTCTCAATGAAACCTTTTAATCAAGTATACAATTACATCATTTATAACCAACTATATGTCATCTACATAAGTATTATAAATATGTCTTAGCACTCCCACTTAATTTCTTGCAAATGCAAGTCTCTTCATCGTCTCTAATCAAAAACTCTTTTGACTATTTCATCCGGTGAAGATTCCAACTCCGCGATACTCACTTCATCCAATTGAAGTTCGTATACCTATCTAGTATTCTACGGACTAGCAAAAACTCTTGGTTGTATCTTGCATACACCTTTAATACACACTTCTGTTAAGTAATGTATTTTGCCATCCTACTAGCATATCTCATAAAAGAAATATGTAGCGATTACTAGAATAATCCATATAGACTATAAGCATTGCTACGAAAGATCTAATCTTATCGTAGTCAACTCTTTGAACTTTGTCGTAAACTACTTTTTGACAAGTCGAGCTTCTTCAAGGATATTTCATCCAAGTCCATCAAATTTATAGATCCATTACTTTCAAAAAGTATGCATCTATCTTGGATTTCATGGTGTATAGCCATTTTAACGGAGTCAGGGCCCATCATAACTTCTTTGTTTGTAGTTGGTTTATCATTGTTCAAAATCAATCCTTTGTCCACAAATCATTTATTTGATCACAAAGTAAACCACACCTACAAGGTTCAATAAGTACTTCGATCTCCATGGCTAAAACACTTTTGTAGTCATGGAAGCCATGATCGTCGTGGCCGCTTCCGGAACCATTTCCGATGCTGCACTACTCTGATCATTATGCTCAGGTTCATAAACCTTATTAAGTTCTATTGTCCTCCCACTCAAAAACTTCGCTAGAAAACAATTTCTTGGAAATAAGCAAGTAACATTAACAAACACTTTTGTCTTTTACTTCATAGTGAAAAGAATTCCCAATCAATTCTTTGGGATAACCAACAAAGACATTCATCCGTTTTTGGTTGTAAACTCTTAGACCAAAATTTAAATAAAGGACTATTAGGGTTTATACCCATGCCATAACTTGTATGGTGTCATTTCAACGGATCATGATGATGTTCTATTTAGTGTAAAAGCGGTAGTCTCTAAAGCATAATCCACAAAAATTATAATGGCATTAATATTTTATCTCATCATTAACCCAACAAGGTTTGGATACATATCGCGGATACTTCATCATCACTATGATACTCCAAGAAATGTGAGTTGTAGAATAATTTCATAACTCTCTTAGATGTTCACTAAAACTAGTAATTCAAATATTTCCACTATGATCCAATCATAGATATTTGACTTTTCTATTACGATGATTTCCACTTCATGCTGAAATTTATTTGAATCCATTCAAATGTTTCAAACTTCTTCCTTATCGAATATATCCACATATATATACTCAATTCATTGTTGGAAGTTTTCATGAAGTAGAAGAATATCCCGCACACAACTATGTCCAGTGAACCATATACATCATCATGTATGTTTCCACTAAGTTAGTTGCCCGTTCTAATCTTGGCCTGTGAACGGTATTTCAGTCATTCTTTTTAGAAGAGATTTGCAAGCGCCAAATGATTCAAAAAACAAATGACTCCAATAATCCATTTTCATGGAGTTTCTTCATGCGTTCCTCTCTAACATGACCTAAATGGCGGTTCCACAAATAAGTGGAATTCAAATCATTTGCCTTATGGCATTCTAGCGTCAGTGTTTATGTATGTGTGTTTCATCATTAAGATTTATAATAACTTATCCATCGTACATGGAGTAATGTCATAATTTGAACAACTCATTGTTTTCATTTGACCAGAGCAAAATAACAATTATTAAGTTCTTTATTATAAATTCTAAGGGCTAGGTAGAATGCCAACGATAAACATAACAACACTTTATTATGTTCCAGACGTGCATTATTACCATATTCCTTATCACTCACTTAGGCCATTGTATTTTTGTATTGCGTTGTTTTGTATGACACTTCATACCAACCAATATGGTACTAATACCCAAGAATTTCATTGTGTGACTTAACCAGGAATACAACCATAACATGTATATCATTTATATACACCTGAGCTAGACTTTCTAGTCTTTTCTTTCTTTCTGCCAATAATTTTTTGTAGTTTCTCTTTTAGCTTTCCTCATTATTCAGAAAAACACCTCATCTTTAATAACTTCTAAGTTTGTTGGTCAAATACCAATAACCTTGAGGTTCTTACTTTGAAGTTGATCATCATATGACAAGTGTTTTAGATTTCACTATTAGTAACTTTGTAATATGATGAACAATTTCACTCATAATTTTATCCATCAATTCATAACGACTTTCTGAGACCATGTCTGTACATGCTAGGCTCATAAAGTTTAACCTTAGTATTCGCATGTGCACATCCAGCTTGCACCCGTTGTATGCACATGTAGAATCTATAACACCCGATCATCACGTGATGCTTTGAAACGATGAGTCTTAGCAACGGTGCATACTAAGGACGATCACTTCATGGATATACGAATATCCTTAGTGCCCCAATAGTTGGAGGATTGGGACGCCTGGCATCTTCAACCTTCATACATTCCCATAAAACTTATGAGTTTATGTAGTCTCACCAAATTATATTCTATTATCTTGCAATAAGGTCTTAGATATCACATATATCTCATACCTTGATTATTTCTGAAAACCAAATTTTCAGCTCCTTACTTTTTTAAACAGATTTGAACTTCAAGTTTCATGGAGACAAGATAACTTTAGGTACTAATTGAAACCATAGCTCTTTGAATCAACAATGTGAGGTTTACTAAAAGTTTGCAATAGGACTTAATCATTTCTTGATTCTTTAACAATACGGTACCAGTCCGTAAAGTTTCTTGTCAGACTTAACAATATTTCTATCTCAATTACAAGACTAGCGCATGGTAGAAAATGGATGCCAATACTACAAAATTAATTCAAAATACTACTCAGACTATGTTCATGATAATTAGTTCATGTTTTTAATCTAATTACTAATGAACTCCCACTTAATACAACATCCCTCATAGTTGTTAAGTGGTACACGATCCAAATCCACTACACCAAAACCGATCATCACGTGAGATGATGTAGCTTCAATAGTGAACATCAACATGTTGATCATATCATCCATATGACTCGTGTTCAACCTTTCGGTTTCCGTTGTCCCGAGGCCATGTCTGTACATGCTAGGCTCGTCAAGCAAACCCAAGTATTCCGCATGTGCAACATGGCTTACACCCGTTGTATGTGAACGTTGAGTCTATCACATCTGATCATCACGAGATGCTTCGAAAAGACGAACTATATCAACGGTGCATACGAGGGGAGAACACTTTATTATCTTGATATTAATGTGAGGGATCATCTTATAATACTACCGTCGCGATCTAAGCAAAATAAGATGCATAAAGGATTAACATCACATGCAATTCATATGTGATATGATATGGCCCTTTAGTCTTTGCGCCTTCGATCTTTATCTCCAAAGCACGGACATGATCTCCATCATCAACGGGCATGATCTCCATCATCGTCGGCATAGTGTCAAGGTCCATGGCGCCGTCTTCATGGTTGTTCACCTCATGTAGAACTATTACAACTACTTTGAAATACTACTCAACATGGAATTTAAAGACAACCATAAGGCTCCTGCCGGTTGCCACAATACAATAATGATCATCTCATACATATTCATCATCACATCATGGCCATATCACATCACCAAACCCTGCAAAAACAAGTTAGACGTCTCTAATTTGGTTGGCATATTTTACGTGGTTTAGGGTTTTCGAGTAAGATCCAATCTACCTACGAACATGAACCACAACGGTGATACTAGTGTTGTCAATAGAAAGAGTAAATTGAATCTTCACTATGGTGGGAGAGACAGACACCCGCAAAGCCACTTATGCAATACAAGTTGCATGTTGAACGTGGAGCAAGTCTCATGAACGCGGTCATGTAAAGTTAGCCCGAGCCGCTTCATCCCACCATGCCACAAAGATGCAAAGTACTCGAACTAAAGACAACATAAGCATCAACGCCCACAAAACAATTGTGTTCTACTCGTGCAACCATCTATGCATAGACACGGCTCTGATACCACTGTAGGGATTCGTAGCATAGAAAACAAAAAATTTCCTACCGCGAGAACGCAATCCAAGCCAAGATGCAATCTAGAAGACGGGAGCAACGAGTGGATGAACGAGACTAACCCTTGAAGATTTCCAAAGCCTACAAGAGGAGGCTCTCGTTGCTGCGGTAGACGATCACTTGCCGCTTTCAAAAGCGCGTAGAAGATCTTGACGGTGCCACAATCGGGCAGCACCTCCGTACTCGGTCACACGTACGGTGTTGATGACGACGTCCTTCTCCCCGTTCCAGCGGGCAGCGGAAGTAGTAGATCCTCCTCGAAATCCCGGCAGCACGACGGCGTGGTGACGGTGGTGGTGGAGATCTCCGGCAGGGCTTCGCCTATGCGCTGCGGGAGAGATATGTGGAGGAGGGGCGCTAGGGTTTGGGGAGAGAGGGGGTCTAGGGCGCCGGCCACTTGGGGGCTGCAGCCTAGGAGGCTTTGGTGTAGCCGGCCCCTCCCCTTGGCTCCTCATTATATAGGTGGAAGTCCCCAAGAGTTGTAGTCCAAGTCTTCGAATAAGACCCCAACAGCAAAACCTCCCAAAAGTGGAAAACCTACTCAAGGAGGGAGTCCTACCCAAGGTGGGACTCCCACCTTTTCCTTAGGTGGGGTGGCTGGCCACCTATGGTGGAGTCCACCTGGGACTCCACCCCCTTAGGTTTGGCCGGCCATGCTAGGTGGAGTCCTTCCGGGACTCCGCCTTTCATAGTGATTTCTTCCGGACTTTTTTAGAATCTTCTAGAACCTGCCATAAATGCACCGGATCATTTCCAAACTTGGAATATGACTTCCTATATATGAATCTTATTCTCCGGACCATTCCGGAACTCCTCGTGATGTCCTGGATCCAATCCGAGACTCCGAACAAAACTTCGAACTCCATTCCATATTCCATATCTACTTAAACGACATCAAACCTTAAGTGTGTCACCCTACGGTTCGCGAACTATGTAGACATGGTTGAGACTTCTCTCCGACCAATAACCAATAGCGGGATCTGGAGATCCATAATGGCTCCCACATATTCAACGATGACTTAGTGATCGAATGAACCATTCACATACGATACCAATTCCCTTTGTCTCGCGATATTTTACTTGTCCGAGGTTTGGTCATCGGTATCACTCTATACCTTGTTCAACCTCGTCTCCTGACAAGTACTCTTTACTCGTACCGTGGTATGTGGTCTCTTATGAACTTATTCATATGCTTGCAAGACATTAGACGACATTCCACCGAGAGGGCCCAGAGTATATCTATCCGTCATCGGGATGGACAAATCCCACTGTTGATCCATATGCCTCAACTCATACTTTCCGGATACTTAATCCCACCTTTATAACCACCCATTTACGCAGTGGCGTTTGATGTAATCAAAGTACCTTTCCGGTATAAGTGATTTACATGATCTCATGGTCGAAAGGACTAGGTAACTATGTATCGAAAGCATATAGCAAATAACTTAATGACGTGATCTTATGCTACGCTTAATTGGGTGTGTCCATTACATCATTCATATAATGACATAACCTTGTTATTAATAACATCCAATGTTCATGATCACGAAACCATGATCATCTATTAATCAACAAGCTAGTTATACAAGAGGCTTACTAGGGAATCTTTGTTGTTCACATAACACACATGTATCAATGTTTCGGTTAATACAATTATAGCATGGTATGTAAACATTATCATAAACACAAAGATATATTATAATAATCATTTTATTATTGCCTCTTGGGCATATCTCCAACAATTACTTGCACACTAGACTTAGTTTACGGACGGTCCTTTTTCCAACCGTGTGATCCAATACATGAGGCCTCATTTTGTTTGTCTAGTGCATTGGCCAATGATTGAACAATGGCACACTGGAAGGCAAGGTGCTGTCGTCAAACTTAGTCGTGTGTGTGTGATTACTTGCACACTAGACTTAGTTTGAGGGATGTCCCTTGAGCTGTCGTGTGAGCCAATGTATGAGGCATCACATGTTTTCAATGTTCGTTTTCATTTATATACTTGTGACCAGACACACATCTAATGCCATGTGTTCTTGTGGAAGACTAAGAAGCTCAAACTTGGGTCACCTAAGACCCCCCAGGAGGGACCGTCGAAAAAGCAAAGGGCGGCTAACGTCGGCCACTTCCAGCCGGACGTAGGGTCGGACCATTTCCTGCGCATTGTCTTCAGGCCCACCTTCAGCCGGCTTCGGATCCCTCAAGATTTCGTCATGTGGTTCGGAAAATCCCTTCGAACATCATCGTCACCATCAACACTGGTTGCAACTGGAGGATGACTACGGTGAGAGAAGGCGATGACGCATACATCGACCAGGGGTGGGCGGCTTTCGCAATCGCTCATCAGCTGTAGGTAGGCCAGTTCCCCATCTTCAAGAAGGTGTCCTCCTTCGAGTACAGTGTGGTCATCTTCGACCACACCTGCACTAAGGTGATGACCATGTGTTGTTACCATGACGATGCCACCAGGTGTGTCGTCTTCGAAAGTCATGTCTGAAGCTTACCTGGTTCTGCCTCGCTGCTACCATGTCTGTGTCTACTTGTTGTTCGTGTCGTGTGTTGAACTATGATTGTCTATGTTGTGTCGTGAACTATGATCGTCCTGTGTCATGAACTATGACCGTGTTTGAACCATGACCGTCAACTATGATCAGTGCTAAGTTTGCCTGAACTGTGATTGTGTTCTTGCTTCTGCTGTTGTTGATCGCTGGTAACCTCACCACTGAAGGGAAAAGGGAAAAGGTTAGCAGAAGCAGATTATGGGTTGCAACCAAACAACAGGGGTGATGTTCTAGGTTACTACTAGGCCTGAAAACCGGCCTACGAAACGGGCAGAGCCCAAATCTACACGGGACCGAAAAACTCTATGCAGACCATCAAACAACCTGGCTTTTATAGCCCATGGCCCATCTGCGACGCGCAGGGAACTTCTTCCCCCTGCGCCAGATGCAGGCTACGAAACACGCCCTAAAGTACACTCCTTCAGTCTCACCTCTGCAGACCAGCAGCTGAGAAGACCCGTAGCATCACATCGCAGCCAAACCCAAGGACTAGCGAAACACATAGCATCACATCACAGACAGAACCAAGGACTAACAAATTGCTCAAAGACTGAAAAAAGCTACTGCCTACAAAGGAGCAAAGATTATGAAAAAATGTGGCCAATCTGTAAGATGTAGAAGACTGTTGTACATACACAATTCAATAACTTTTGGAGAACTTCAGTTGTTGCAACTAGGTTATGTCATAACATCCCTCATGTGTAATATGGGTTCCACAAAGACAAAGACATCCTGCATGCAAGATCAAAATGCCGGAGGAACCCCTAAATTATTACAGGGAGAAACTACATCAATAATAGCAGCTAGATAGACAGATAAGGGGAGCTCGAGGCAGTCTGCCATTTTGTAGGTGACACCACAAAAAACGCATCCCAGCTACAGTGGCGCAAAGGCATGCAACTTCAAACCACCCTAGTGTACCATAAATCCTAATGTAATTCATCACCCTTGTCAACTCTGATATGTTTCTCCGTTACCTCATCATGTTTCTCCATTTATCCTTCAAGTCCACCTGCAAAATACAATTTCTTCGGTTACAGCTTCACGAAAGATCAGGAAATAAAACGAACTTTAGTCTCAAATTTCAGTACCCACCTGTGTTCTACCAATAAAGAAATCAGGATTGTGAAGCAAAATATCCTTCCAACTGCCGTTACCAAACCTTCACAATAAATAAATATATAAATAAGGAGAAGCGGTAAGAATCATACAAGAAAATTGCTGAAACTGCATTGAGACACTATGTAAACAATCATGCAGGAAGAGGAGAAATCAAATAACGAATTCCAACAGGGAGACAAAATACATACTGTTCCACACCCTTTCTTAGCATCTCTTCTTCTTCCGAGCTCCACTTCCTTGCCTTTCTACGCCTGGCTTTATTATTTGCCACTTGCAAAGGAGAAACAGATATTCTCCTTGGGCTAGGCAAGTGTGGTCTAGTTGATTCTGATCTTGAGCCCTCAGGATCAAGCGAGTCCTCCCACTGCAAACAACCGTTTTTTAGCATAGTCGCCAAAATCTTGATGTTTTGAGGCTTATGGCCTTATGCTATGAAGCTATCCTATGTACTAAGAAAAGTCTTCGAATGCTCAAATCACTTGAATTGCACTTATTATTCTAATTAGACTATAGCATAGTTCAATTCCTGAGATATACAGTGCTACTAGACATGCATTGAGAAAACTAGAACAATGTTTACTAAAAATTATTAATCATTTAATTGTATTAACTTGACAGAATCCTGTTAAATATCAAGAGCACAATAAGCTCCAACACATATTTGATGTATTTTAATTGGATAATCTTTGGTCATAGATAAGAAAGTAGCTTGTAGAAAAACATGGTTTTTTAGTCGTTGTATAGTCAAAGACTAATCGCCAAGTCATTAAAATCAGGGTGACTCGCGACTATAGAGCGACTTTCGTCGACTGATCACCGAGTTGCAGGGTTGGCAACTCGTTTTAACTCGGCGACTCAAAAACCTTGTAGAGAAAGCATATGTCGACATATTTTATGACATACTATCCAGTTTCCCACAAAGCACCAAAAGAGAAGTCTGTGGTGGAAAAGTAGCAACATGCAAGTTCCGAAATAACAAATGCAAATAAATATATGATGTTTATGGTGTTCATTGACATGACAATGGTGCTGTAATAGCATAGCTTATTGCAGTTCTGTAATACTCCCTCCGTCCCGTGAAACATGTCGAAGGTTTGTCAAAATTCGGATGTATCTAGATACATCTAAATTTAGACAAATCTCAAACAAGTTCCATGGGACGGAGGGAGTAGCATAGCTTATTGCAGTTCTAAGAGAACTAAGTACAAACAAGATGAACCACAGTCGTCTCAAATCAATTTAGTTGCTCTGAGTGAATCAAATATGGACAATCCTCGGAAAATATTAAAACAAATAATACACACAAGAAACTCACATGAAAACTCCGCGCTGTAGGGTTCCAATCCATAATGTTGGATGGTGTGCCTTTCCTCAACACCTCACCTTGGTCATTCACAGCACTTGAACCAGCAACGCTAGAATTAGCTGCCCGATTATTAACTTCTTCAGCAACAATATGACGTGTTTTATCCATCCTTGCAGCCAACACCTCATCTGCAGCTGCTTTTGCAGCCGGTAATGGATCCTCCACTACACTGTGAAGGTCGGCACATCTTGATTTGAGGGCATGTATGACCTTATTAACTTCAGGCGTCGAAATTGGATTCACATGAGAGGCAGGTTCTTCAAGTTTGCCCAAAATTTCACGTCCTCTTTCTTCCCCGGCTGCAAGTTCCATTATCGTACATCAATTATACACAAATGATGACCTTGTACGCACTAGTATCTGAATGCAACAATTTAAAATACCTCCAGCTACCATTCCAACTGTATGAATGATGCGCGTAGAGGAACAGGCCTAAAAAAACAGGAATCCGAAATGAATTTTCTGCCGGCCATCAGGGAACTAGTGGTAAGGCTATGATCTGTGGTGGAAAGAGTCACTCATTGTTTTACTGGGGACAAGTGTAAGTATGGCAACTCCAAACGTCAGACATCGCTGTCAAAGTGTCAATACTTATCCTCTACTACATCAAGTGTGCAGGAACACGTATGTACTGGAACCTAATGGTGTGTTGAACCACGACAAAGTGTACTACATGCAGGAAATATAGGATATAACATGATCTACCATGTACAATAAAGTTTCAAGTCTTAATTCTTGCTCACCATTCCTCAATCTAATAATCTATAAACTAAAGCACTTGCATACATAAAGCAAGTGAGGTTCAAACCCTATGCACTCTAGTGTTGAAATGCGATCTTTACCCTCATTGACTATGTTTCTACATCGAAAACATCACAGCCTTAGTATGAATTATAAACTGTGGCTTATCATCTGCAAAAATAAGTAAAGAACTACCAAGACAACACATCACACACTAACTTTAGCTGCTAAATGTAAGAAAAATAAATTCCAAGGAAGTCTCCGGGAAATGTGTGAGTAATTTTCCTACGAATTTCTAGAACACACTATCTAGCTAACCGTCAGAAAGCAGTGAAATATATAGAGCTAGATATCGTTAGTTGAACATTCTAGACTTCTAGCTGACCAAAGTCTTCAGAGTTGCATTTCAGTTTACTCCTAGAAGACAGGGATTCTCTTTCCGTTGATGCTAAAACACAACATATACGCAACTGCATCTCAGAACCGCATCCAGTACAATATGCTCCATTTGGTCAAAACAGAAGAATCCTCACCTAGCATGAGGTACTTGGCGCGGGTGGATTCGTCGGCGGATCCCCACGTCTCAACGGCGCCGCGCCCAACAATCCGCTCGGCCGCGACCTCCAACATCGACGGGCCGATGGCGGCCCACTCGGCCGCCAGCAGCTCCCTCACCCGCCCCTCCGCCGCGGCGCGGTTGCCCCACAGCCTCCTCAGCGCGTCCTGCGAGAACGTGTTCCCGACCGCGTCCTCAAACTGGTACGCGACGGCGCCGGCCTCGGGGGAGGCGAGCGCTGGGTCCCCGTCAACCGCGCGGCGCGCGCGGCCGCCGGGGTTGGCGAAGAGGGCCCGCGCGGCGGCGTCGAAGTCGGGCGCAGAGGCGGCGAGGAAGGCGGCGACGGCGAGGTGAGCGGCGGCGATGAGGGGCGCGGGGGAAGGGAGGGAGGCGAGGAGCTGGAGGGAGTCGAGCGCGGCGGCGGAGACGGGGTCGGAGGCGAGGCGGCGGAGGAGCACGGAGCGGAGGAGGCGCGGGGTGGGGCGGGAGGGGAAGGGGAGCGAGGCGAGCAGCGCGTTGGCCGCGGCGGCGGGGATGGAGGGGCTCCCCACGACGTGGTCGAGGATCAGGGACGCGTCCGCCGGCGTCAGCGGCGGCATTTTTTGAGCGCCGGAGAATTTGGGGACGGCGAAGCGCAGTGGCGGCTTTGCTTGGGTTTGGCTGCGACTGCGACTGCGATGCGACCTGGGCTGAGCTCTGCTCTGAATTCCGGGTGCGGGGCGACGTGGTACACGTCTTTTGAACCTATTAAAAACCTAAAACTTTCAAAAAAAAAATAAACGTTTTCAAATTTGAAAATTTTCAGATTTCAACATTTTTAGAATTTTATCATTTTTAATCAGATATTTTTTAATTTTGAACATTTTATAATCTGTACCTTTTTAAGTTTAAACTTTTCTAGATTTGAACTTTTTCAAATTTGAACCTTCTAAAATATCTAAATGGAAAGAAACAAGGAAAAAAGGAAAAACAAGATCATACATGTTAACTTGGCGGCAACTAACGCAACCCATTCATGGGCATTGTAGCAGTCCCGACGTGATTCCGAGCAGAATCGCCGCTTAAGGTGTTGAATAGGACCTCTCGTCCCGTCATGGTCTTCTTAACAAACTCTTTTTAGAAACTTGATGTATTTTTCTTAGCCTGGCCTTGAAGCTTCTTCTTCTTTGGATGCCAGAGTCATGTTCACTTCGTGTGAAACTATACCGATTCACAATGAATCGTCTACTTGCCGGGCTGCCCACCTAAACGGGAGGCAATTATAGATGCCCTAACAAAACTTCGCCAGAAGTAGTTGAGGATGTCTTTTTTTCTTAGATTTGGAGAATAGAGGTAAAAGCATTACTACAGGCTCATTCATCGAAAATAAAAATCATAGAGACAGGAAAAGAAAAACGAATTCTATCAAATGAATAGAAAGATGGATCCTTTCTCTGATTTGAATCTCGTCCTCCTTTAAATAGGAAAGTGGGGGTCGACGAAGCGGAAGCGAGAATGTTGGCTTGAGTAATAAAAACATTGGTGAGAATCCAATGCCCCGAAAACCCAAAGTTTTCTCCGCAAGGTTCGTCCACGGAGGGTGAGTTAGGGCCTAAGATCAGGCCGAAGGGCGTAGTCGATGGACAACAGGTCAATATTCTTGTGCTGGAATTTGGATTTATTTTATCGATGCAAATTAGATTTGGATAGAAGAGTACGTTATTTCTAATATTTTAGTATATTGAAGAAACATTTCTTCTATCTAAAATATTAGAAAGAATTTTGCTGATTTATTTATTGCTATATCCAATTTATGGAATTGATACACCATTTAATTGATATCATTTAGCAAAATGAAACACATCATATGCATCCATCTTTCGGAAGTCCAAATGTCGGGAAAAATTGGAGAGAGCAAAACATGGTAGATTCTCGTTGATTTTCCTGGTGTGAATGTGTAACACCCCGAAGAATGTAGGGTTCCGTAGAAGAAAACAAAACTCTCCTACCGACAGAAAACCCTAAACCTATGCCGCGGCAAAGAAACAACACTTTTTCTCTGCCACGGTTACATCTGCGCATGGGCAGCCCGGCCCGGCCCGAAAATCCCGGGCTGGGCCGGGTCGGGCTTGCACTTCGGGTTGGGCTCGGGCCTGAAATCTGAGCCTGAACGTCGGGCCGGGCCGGGCTCGGGCCTTCATTTTCGTGCATTTTAGCCTAGCCGGACCGGGCTTCTCGGGCCGGGCCGGGCTTTTTGCTCGTTCGCGCCAGGTTTGGGCTTAAATTACAGGCCCGACGGTCGGGCCGAGCCGGGCTCAGGCCTGACTTTTTACCCGCGGGCTTTTTTAAGCCCGGCCCGAACTTTGCCCAGGTGTAGCCACGGTAGATAAATGGCCATATACCAAAGCTTTACGATTGGAGGCCTTTAGTTCCGGTTTGTATTACTAATCGGGACTAAAGCTACTCTGGATCGGGCTCTCTGGCGCTCCCATGTAGAGGATCTTTAGTCCCGGCTTGTAATGCAACCGGACTAAAGGGGGGCATGTAGTCTCGCATTGACAGTCCTAGATGGCCAACCGGGACTAAAGCCCGTCTAGAACCTAGAGAAAAGACGGGCAGCCTCCGGTGAAGAGGTTGCCGGTGTCGGAGATGGAGTCGCCGAAGTTGAATATCGCGTTGTAACTCCGAGAGGAGGAACCGTGCCAGGTAGCGGTGAGGAGCAAGAGAACAGACACCACTGCCTTGGTCAGCATTTTTTCTAACTTGCGTTATAGAGATGACCAGAACGTTTGCAGTTTTGTGCTTGTCCGATCCTCTGGCCTGCCTGGAGTTGAAGATGCATCGAGATTTATAGGCTCGATCGGGAGTACGTCACTGCAGATTTCAAGTGTACGTGTCACTGACTCGCCGTTCCTCGATCGGTGGTGCGTTGATCAACATGGAGTGCTGGACACTGCTGGTTGACATGAAAACTTTGGCAGAAAGTTCTCTAATTTCGAGTTGAATCCGATCATAAATTGGACACTAACAGAATAACAGAATTTTGCATATGTATCTCGGATTCTCGGCGGGTTGACGTGAGAACTTTGCAGGAAGTTCTCTAATTCCGAATTGGAAACCAGTTCCAGTTCAGAAATACGTCGTGCCCTCCATGCCCAGCATGCATAAATACTGCCGAATAAGTCTGCTCCAGCCCACGTCCAACCTCCGTCCTCTAAGAGAAACTGGATCTACCAAACCCTAGCTAGCAAGGCGCGCCATGGAGGACGTGCTCGGCCTTGGCCTCTCACCAGGATTCAAGTTCGACCCTGACGACGATGAGCTGGTGGAGCTGTATCTGCTGCGCCGGATCCTTAGCCAACCGCTCCCGCTAGAGCGCGTGATCTGCGAGGACGATCCCCTAAGCGCGGCGCCATCGGAGCTCCTCAAGAAACACAATCGGAAGGACGACGCCTTCTTCTTCGCCAACGGACAAACGAAGCACGACAAAGGAAATCGGCAGAAACGAACCTGCGTCGGCGGCGGGACCTGGGAAGGGCAGAAGCCCATCGTGGACGGCGAGAGGCTGCGCGTCCCCGGCATCGGTGGCACGGATGAGATCACCTGGAGGAAATACATGCTCAACTTCCACCGCAAAGGCGAGAAAGGTAGCACGGGATGGGTCATGCACGAGTACTCGATCACGGCCCCCGACCATCTGGCCTCGTCGTCGCAGAGGCTGTATCGTATCCGGCTCAGTGGACATGGCAGGAATTCCAGGAGGGAGCGCGGCGACGACGGTGGTGCGCAAGAGAGAGCAGACGACGAGCCCGACCTCATCTCTGCGGCCAACTCCGTCTTCCCTGCAGCGGAAGTGGTAGATGATGAAGAGGGTGGCAGCGCATGGCCGGCTACGACGTCGTATTCAGATCAAGTCTACGAGTACGAGTACGGTTGGAGCTTCCCAGGTGCGAACGTTGGAGGATACACAGGGCCTAACGCTACGCCATCACCAGATCAAGGAGCCCCAAGCATGATGAATGAGTACGGTGGTGGTGCAGCGCCGGCGGTAGAGTCTCTATTCTCCGGCGATGAGTTGGTCATGGATTTTGAGCTGCCGGGTCAGCAGGACTTGAACATCGACGAGTTCATGGATTTCGAGCTGCCGAATCAGCTGAACTTCAGTATCGACGAGTTACTTGACTTTCTAGCCCCATCTGCTAGTTCGGAGGCACCTCTTCTTGATCAGTATTCCAGCGCTGGCGTGCAAACGCAATCTTCGATGCCCGCGCAAGGCATATTGTAGCTTGATTTTTGATCGACACGGGAGTTAGTGTGTGTATTAGCTAGCTAGCGATTTGCTTACACTTCTTTGTAATGCTATGCACGACGGCTTGCAACAAGCCAGGAATTCGATGTAACCTTTCGTGAACTTTGTGAATGACATGTTGGTGTTAATACCTGATCAGTAAATTTTCAGATTGCAATACTTACATCACCATTTTTTTCTTTTAATTAGTTTATCTTCTGAATGCATCGGTACTCGATAGATGATGGAATATATGTTGGGAGTGTGATGTACATGATGCATGCTCACGAGCAAGTGTTCAGTGGTGTGTATCTGTATGCTCCTTTCATGTGTGAGGTCTGCCTCAGTTTTACTGGTGCTGTGGAAACGATCAATCTTGTTTTGTGTTCCGTTTGGACAATGTACATTTAGTCAAAATATGTAGCAGCCAACGGCCGAGTGCATCCTATGGACTTCTTAGGCTGGTGCCAATGCACCACTTCACTCTAGCCTGCCACGTCAGCTTTTTCCCTCACTCTCACCCCACTTTCACCCCACGGTGCCAATGCACAGGCTATAGTGCCAGCTTTACTTCTTTTTTCTCACGTCAGCTTTTCTCTCTCCTCGACATCAGCATTTCATTTCCAGATTATAACAATATAAATAATGCAAGAAAATTATTTTATTGAACTAAAATTGTTACCGATTACATCATAAAAAAAATTACATAAAAATTTGAAAAGATTACATAAAAATTTGAAAAAATTACATAATCTAGGAATTAGCCCACACATGCTCAATCAAATCATGCTGGAGCTGTGTATACATCGGTGTCCATCTGAATTCTGGCTGCTAGGCTTGGTGGTGCATGGTGGTGTATTGCAGGGCCGACATTTGAATCAACTGTCTCATAGATGTTGTCCAAATTTGTACCACGCTCATCGTTGATGATCATGTTGTGCAGAATGACACATGCACGCATAATCAATCCAAGAGTACGCCTCGAGTAGGAGCGTCTCGGAACTGCTAGAATGTTGAACCTAGCCTTCAACACTCCAAAGGCACACTCGACATCTTTGCGATGCGCTGATTGAGCAGCAGTGAACACTCGATGCTTTTCACTTTGTGGAAGAGTAACACCTTTCATGAACACCGGCCAGGAGGGGTAGATGCCGTCGGCAAGGTAGTAACCATAGTGGTACTCGTGTCCATTCACCGTGAAGTTCACTACGGGTGCTTCTCCCCTAAGCACATCAGTGAACAACGGCGACTGGTTGAGTACATTGATGTCGTTGTTGGACCCGGCCACTCCAAAAAAGGCATGCCAGTATTCACCCAATCTATCCACAATGCGCAGAAAAAGGGATCGCCTCATCCGATACCTTCGCCGAAAGTAGCTCGGAGGATAGTTGCAGTCGTCGGCGAAGTAGTCCTCGAAGAGCCGATCGTGGGCACCCAGACGATCACGCCTGATGAACTCTCGGCGGCGTCGACGTCTTGGCACCACCTCCTCGTTGAGCATCTCCTCCTCATACTCCTCCTGGAACTGCTCGATCATATCACCCTCCATTCCGTCGCTCGAACTGCTGCTAGACGAAGACATGGCGTTGAGAGGAGTGGAAATGGAGAGTGGAGCTGATGAAGTGAGGTGTGGAATGAGTGAAATGTAATGTCCCAGGTTTAGAAACGATCGAGGGGTAGATTTTAGAAAGGGATGTGCATTGCATCGTAAATTCCGGGGAAATTTCACGCTTTTAAAACAAAACTGCATCGAAGGGGGACAGGTTTCTCTCTCGACATCTTACAGGGTTAGGGTTTCGAGAGTGCGACAAACTTGTTCCTACTCAACTACATTAGGGTTTTGAGAAGAGAGAAGAGATATTACATCACAATCTTAAGTTGCATGATTGAATTCCAAATTAAGTTGCAAGATTGAATTCAAACCAAATTTGAATTTGAATTTCAAATTCAAACATCAAATTGATATTCCATGATTCAAACTTAATATAATTCAATACACAATAATAATTAATCAAGAATATAAATAGTACAATACTTAATAAAGCTCATTAAGGAAAACTTGAGCTTTATTGATAATCACACATAATACAATGTCATTTACAATATCCAGAATAGTAATATGAAATATTACAACACATTACATAAATTGGCAAAATGGAAGAAAGAAAATAAAGAAAAATTACAAGAGAATGATTCTATCCTAAATACTACAAAGTAGACTTCATTTGATCTTGGACTTGATAATCTTCAGGTCCATCTTGATCAATTGCTTGATCCCTGCACACAAACAAAACTAACACCACATTATGCCAAGTGGCAATGCCACTTGGCAGGTTAGCAAAGAAATGAGAAATTGAGAGGATATGACCAAAGCTGCCGAGCTGATCCATCTCACAGCCAAGTCCCAGGCCTGATGCAAAGCATCAGGTTACACACACACACAGCCTGCTCACAAGGCTGTGTGCATGCAGCACACACACACAGTGAGTCACCAAAGTGAAATGGTGGAGCTGTCGACCAGAGAAGCAAGGGCCAGGCATATAAAACCTTTTCCACAGTAAACCCTAGCTCATTCATCGACAAAGCAGCAGGGTAAGCCACCAGATAGCAAGAACACCTCAAGAACACCAAGAACAGGTGAACAGCTAGAGCTGTTTCACCTATTCCCCAATCACCAGAAAGTAAACCAAGATATCAAGCTTGCAAGGAGGAGCAGGGCAAGCCAAGAACTCAATCAGCAGCTGAACCTCTACACCAACACCCATTTCTAGGAGCTGGAGTGTGATACGCGTACAACACGCGTCCGTTGGGAACCCCAAGAGGAAGGTGTGATGCGTACAGCGGCAAGTTTTCCCTCAGTATGAAACCAAGGTTTATCGAACCAGTAGGAGCCAAGAAGCACGTTGAAGGTTGATGGCGGCGAGATGTAGTGCGGCGCAACACCAGGGATTCCGGCGCCAACGTGGAACCTGCACAACACAACCAAAGTACTTTGCCCCAACGAAACAGTGAGGTTGTCAATCTCACCGGCTTGCTGTAACAAAGGATTAGATGTATAGTGTGGATGATGATGTTTGCAGAGAACAGTAGAACAATTGCAGCAGATTGTATTTCAGATGTAAAGAATGGACCGGGGTCCACAGTTCACTAGAGGTGTCTCTCCCATAAGATAAATAGCATGTTGGGTGAACAAATTACAGTTGGGCAATTGACAAATAGAGAGGGCATGACCATGCACATACATGATATGATGAGTATAGTGAGATTTAATTGGGCATTACGACAAAGTACATAGACCGCTATCCAGCATGCATCTATGCCTAAAAAGTCCACCTTCAGGTTATCATCCGAACCCCTTCCAGTATTAAGTTGAAAACAACAGATAATTGCATTAAGTATGGTGCGTAATGTAATCAATAACTACATCCTCGGACATAGCATCAATGTTTTATCCCTAGTGGCAACAACACATCCATAATCTTAGAGGTTTCTCTCACTCCCCCAGATTCACGGAGACATGAACCCACTATCGAGCATAAATACTCCCTCTTGGAGTTACTAGCAAAAACTTGGCCAGAGCCTCTACTAATAATGGAGAGCATGCAAGATCATAAACAACACATAGATATAAATTGATAATCAACATAACATAGTATTCTCTATTCATCGGATCCCAACAAACACAACATATAGCATTACAGATAGATGATCTTGATCATGTTCGGCAGCTCACAAGATCCGACAATGAAGCACATAAGGAGAAGACAACCATCTAGCTACTGTTATGGACCCATAGTCCAGGGGTAGACTACTCACTCATCACTTCGGAGGCGACCATGGCGGCGTAGAGTCCTCCGGGAGATGATTCCCCTCTCCGGCAGGGTGCCAGAGGCGATCTCCTGAATCCCCCGAGATGGGATTGGCGGCGGCGGCGTCTCTGGAAGGTTTTCCGTATCGTGGCTCTCGGTACTGGGGGTTTCGTGACGAAGGCTATTTGTAGGCGGAAGGGCAGGTCAGGGGGCGTCACGAGGGGCCCAGACGACAGGCCGGCGCGGCCAAGACCTGGGCCGCGCCGCCCTAGTGTCTGGCCGCCTCGTGGCCCCACTTCGTCAGCTCTCCGGTCTTCTGGAAGCTTCGTGTGAAAATAGGCCCCTGGGCGTTGATTTCGTCCAATTCCGAGAATATTTCCTTACTAGGATTTCTGAAACCAAAAACAGCAGAAAACAGCAACTGGCTCTTCGGCATCTCGTTAATAGGTTAGTTCCAGAAAATGCATAAATATGACATAAAGTATGCATAAAACATGTAGATATCATCAATAATGTGGCATGTAACATAAGAAATTATCGATACGTCGGAGACATATTGATGACCCACAAGTATAGGGGGTGTATCGTAGTATCTTCGATAAGTAAGAGTGTCGAACCCAACGAGGAGCAGAAGGTGTTGACAAGCAGTTTCGATGAAGGATTCACTGTAAATGCTCACAGACAAGTATTCAGGGGGTTTTGATGTAACAGATGAATAAAGTACGAGTAAATAAAGTGCGAGAGTAACAATTGCAGCGAGTGGCCCAATCCTTTTTAGCACAAAGTACAAGCCGGTTTGTTTACTTATAATGACCAAACGTTCTCGAGGACACACGGGATTTTAGTCTAGTGCTTTCGCTACATACGGCTAATTAATCTTCATTGTTTTGATAAGTGTTGTGTGGGTGAACCTGTGCTAATGTACCGCCCTTCCTAGGACTAATACATACTTGTGATTATACCCCTTGCAAGCATCCACAACTACAAGAAAGTAATTAAGATAAATCTAACCACAGCCTTAAACTCTGAGATCCTGCTATCCCTCCTGCATCGATATACCAACGGGGGCTTAGGTTTCTGTCACTCCGGCAACCCCGCGATTGGCAAACGAGTACAAGATGCATTCCCCTAGGCCCATAAAGGTGAAGTGTCGTGTAGTCGACGTTCACACGACACCACTAGAAGAATAACACCACAACTTAAATATCATAACATTGAATATTACTCAACCATACTTCACTACTAACATTTAGACTTCACCCATGTCCTCAAGAACTAAACGAACTACTCACGAGACATCATATGGAACATGATCAGAGGTGATATGATAATGAATAACAATCTGAACATAAACCTTGGTTCAACGGTTTCACTCAATAGCATCAATAACAAGTAGAAATCAATACCGGGAGAGTTTCCCCTATCAAACAATCAAGATCAAACCCAAATTGCTACAGCGGTGACGATGTGCAGCGGTGGAGATGGCGGTGATGATGATGAAGATGATGATGATGGCGATGGAGATGATGTCCAACTTGATGGCGGTGACGATGGCGTCGATTTCCCCCTCCGGGAGGGAATTTCCCCGGCGGATCTCAGCCCGCCGGAGAGCTCCTTTTCTCTCTGGTGTTCTCCGCCCCGCAGAGGCGGCTGTAACTCTTCGCGAGGTACCCTCTGGAGCTTAGGTCTTCGGGACGAAGGATTTCGCGAAGAAAAGGAGGCGAGAGGGGCTATGGGCCCCCTCCTCACAGGGCGGCGCGCCAGCCCTTGGGCCGCGCCGGCCTATGGGGAGGGCCCATCTCGGGTCCCCTCAGCTCCCCCTTCTGGCTCTCTTCGTCATCTGGAAAAATAGGATTTTTGGTATAATTTCCATCAACTGTTGATCTTCCGAAATATTGCATTCTGACGGTGCTTTTTCCAGCAGAATCCTGGCTCCGGTGCTTGATCCTCCAATAATCATGAAACATGCAAAATAGATGAAATAACATAAGTATTATGTCCAAATACGAAATATATCAATGAATAACAGCAAATTATGATATAAAATAGTGATGCAAATTACACGTATCAACTCCCCCCAAGCTTAGACTTCGCTTGTCCCCAAGCGAAACTGAACTCGGTAAACAGGACCACATGTTTATGGAGTGAAGAGTCGATAAATAAAATACAGACAAGAAGCATCATATTCATTCACATAAGACATTCTAGTAAACATCTTCCTCATATAACTCAACTTGAAACAAGTATAAGGTAATCACAAATAAAAGGTGCATAAGAAATCATAGTTGGTGATGGCAAACTTCGTTCTTGGTCAGAGAACAATTAACAGGTTATTCTTATCTATCGAGCAGCGCTCTCATGTTAAAGTTTATATGGCACAACTTGCATACTCAATCATAATAGTCTCCTCATGATCATTGATAACTTGCAAAGCTATATTCATTTAGATAAAACTTGTACTAAACAAGGAAGAGTAAAAGACATGATGAAGCAAATCACAATATAATGGTTTGATCACAACAACTCAAATGCTTGCTTAAGATGGAGGGAAATAGGTTTACTGACTCAACATAAAGTAGAAGACAGGCCCTTCGCAGAGGGAAGCAGGGATTAAATCATGTGCTAGAGCTTTTTCAGTTTTGAAATCATATAAAGAGAATGAAAGTAACATTTTGAGAGGTGTTTGTTGTTGTCAACGACTGGTAGCTGGTACTCTAACCCCCTTGTCAGACAAACCTTCAAAGAGCGGCTCCCATTTTATTTTTATTTTGTGTGGCACTCCTTCCAACCTTTCTTTCACAAACCATGGCTAACCGAATCCTCGGGTGCCTGCCAACAATCTCATACCATGAAGGAGTGCCTTTTTATTTTAGTTTTATTATGTTGACACTCCTCCCCACCTATGCTTTCTCAAGCCATGGCTAACCGAATCCTTCGGGTGCCGTCCAACAATCACATACCATGGAGGAGTGTCTATTTTTTTGTTAATTAGTTTGGGACTGGGAATCCCATTGCCAGCTCTTTTTGCAAAATTATTGGATAAGCGGATGAAGCCACTAGTCCATTGGTGAAAGTTGCCCAACAAGATTGAAAGATAAAACACCACATACTTCCTCATGAGCTATAAAACATTGACACAAATAAGAGATAGTAAATTTTGAATTGTTTAAAGGTAGCACACGAAGTATTTACTTGGAATGGCAGAAAATACCATGTAGTAGGTAGTTATGGTGGACACAGATGGCATAGGTTTGGGTTTAGGTTTGGATGCACGAGAAGTATTCCCTCTCAGTACAGGTCTTTGGCTAGCAAGGTTAATTAGCAAGCATAAGAGTCGAGGGAAACAAACAAATATACATGTGATAGAAATAATCATGCATCTTCCTTGTAAGTACAAACAGTTTTAACTTCAGAATAATAAGCTATGAGCTAACAAGAAAGAAAGACAATGAAACAACTACATGTATTCCTCTTTTCTACTTAAGCCTCAAAGTGTTGTTGCTATTGACCAATGCTAAGTTTGCCAAAACCAAATAGATTTATTCAATGCTCCCAAAGTGATACCAATACTAACAACAAGATAAATCATATAATAGAGATTGCAAACTAAAATAAGATGTGCAATATGTAAATCATAAGACTCCTCATTAATATTCCATAACGATAACTCACACCAAGGGATACATAGACAACCCACTAAAGGAGAGATACTTCCAAACTGCAACCCATCTTATATGATAACTTCCCTACTCATGATATGACACTACTTGACAGTAAAAAGTAAAAAGGTAGTGATGATGTGATACCGCGGCACTCCCCCAAGCTTGGAACAAACCAAGGGGATGCCAATACCAATGACGAATTACTCCTTTGGCGATGGTGGTGATGAACTCCTCCCGCGCTTCTTACAGATCTCCTTCAGCTTCAGTTTCTCAGCTTGGCAATTCTGCACTAAGACTCGAAGAGATTCATTGTCATCTGAAGTTGGCGATGATGACCTTGTGATGGGAATCGAGTAGTATTCCAGCATTCTACGGAGACGGTAATTCTCCTCCTGGAGTATCTCCACTTCTCTTCTTAGAGCCCGGTATTGATCACAAAACTCATCGGTAGTCCGTAGAGCTTCTTCCAACACAGGGAAAGAATCGAGGCTAAAAGCGGGTGGTAAGGGTCCCTGCAAGTTATGAGAAAAAGAACGCCGAGCGTCAACAGATCCCACCAAGATTTGCTTACTCCCAACGGCTTGTTGCTCTTGTCTTGATGACACCCTTTTCACTTCTTCCTCCGAAAGCCCCTTGCCCTTGTTGTTGGAGGCCATGGTGCTTATAGACTGAAAACAGATCCTGGCAGAAATAGCTCGAAACAAAACACGTCGAGAAAACGATATACGGACCTCCAGGGGTCCGGGGGATTATATAGCAAAAAATTTCACAACAAAAGGAAAGTACCAGGTCGAACCAGAGTCGGAAAGAGGCGACGAGGCGGCCACCTCATAGGGCGGCGCGGCCTGGCTGGGGCCGCGCCGGCCTATGGGGGCACGCCCTCGTGCGTCTCCTCCACTCCGTTTCGATCTCGTAATTTTTCATATTTTCCAAAAACAGCAAAAACATTGTTCGGCAAGTAAATTGCGAACTTTTCATTACCAGTACTGTTACCTATTCAAAGTCGAGTTCTGGCGGACTGTCAATTTGTCCTTTGATGAAGGCTTCCGGTGTTTCCACTCGAATAATATCAACATCAACATTATAAGAATCACCTGAGATATAATGCTTGAGTCTTTGTCCATTCACCACTTGCGTGGCATTGCCTTGGAGATAGCTAATTTTAATTGCTCCTGAGTGATACACCTCCTCAACAACATATGGTCCTTCCCATTTCGAGAGTAATTTCCCTGCAAAGAATCTGAGACGAGACCGATACAATAGGACTTTATCCCCAATATTAAATTCTCTTTTGATAATCCTTCTATCATGCCATTTTTTAACTTTCTCTTTAAAGAGTTTAGCATTTTCATAAGCTTCACTTCTCCATTCATCTAGAGAACTCAATTGCAACAACCTCTTATTACCGGCAAGTTTAGGATCTTTATTTAATTCTCTAACTGCCCAATAAGCTTTGTGCTCTAGTTCTAAAGGTAAATGACAAGCTTTCCCATAAACCATTTTATAGGGTGACATTCCCATGGGATTTTTATAAGCAGTTCTATAAGCCCATAGTGCATCTTTCAATTTACTAGCCCAATTCTTTCTAGTTTTATTAACAGTCTTTTGCAAGATAGATTTAATTTCTCTATTTGATAGTTCTACTTGCCCACTAGTTTGAGGATGATAAGCGGAAGCAATTCTATGATTAATACCATATTTAGCAAGAGTTTTTCTAAAACCACCATGAATAAAATGAGAGCCTCCATCAGTCATAATATATCTAGGAACTTGATGTCTACTTCCCCCTCCTTTTCCTGTAGACAGTGTTGGGCCTCCAAGAGCAGAGGTTTGTAGAACAGCAGCAAGTTTTCCCTTAAGTGGATCACCCAAGGTTTATCGAACTCAGGGAGGAAGAGGTCAAAGATATCCCTCTCATGCAACCCTGCAACCACAAAGCAAGAAGTCTCTTGTGTCCCCAACACACCTAATAGGTGCACTAGTTCGGCGAAGAGATAGTGAAATACAGGTGGTATGAATATATATGAGCAGTAGCAACGGTGCGTAAAATAGCTTGTCGGCGTGTAGTTGATGGTGGTAGTATTGCAGCAGTAGTAACACGGTGAAACAAAGAAACAAGCAAAGAGTAACGCAGCAGTATTTAGGAACAAGGCCTAGGGATTAGACTTTCACTAGTGGACACTCTCAACATTGATCACATAACAGAATAGATAAATGCATACTCTACACTTTTGTTGGATGATGAACACATTGCGTAGGATTACACGAACCCTCAATGCCGGAGTTAACAAGCTCCACAATTAATGTTCATATTTTAGTAACCTTATAGTGTAAGATAGATCAAAAGACTAAACCAAGTACTAACATAGCATGCACACTGTCACCTTCATGCATATGTAGGAGGAATAGATCACATCAATACTATCATAGCAATAGTTAACTTCGCAATCTACAAGAGATCATGATCATAGCATAAACCAAGTACTAACACGGATGCACACACTGTCACCATTACATCGTGCAGGAGGAATAGACTACTTTAATAACATTGCTAGAGTAGCACATAGATAAATTGTGATACAAATACATTGCAATCATAAAGAGATATAAATAAGCACCTCACTATGCCATTCAACAGTGAATAAGTATTCTGTGAAATATAGCCTAAGAGACCCACACGGTGCACACACTGTCACCTTTACACATGTGGGACAAGGAGTCTCCGGAGATCACATAAGTAAAACTCACTTGACTAGCATAATGACATCTAGATTACAAGCATCATCATATGAATCTCAATCATGTAAGGCAGCTCATGAGATTATTGTATTGAAGCACATAGGAGAGAGATGAACCACATAGCTACCGGTACAGCCCCGAGCCTCGATGGAGAACTACTCCCTCCTCATGGGAGCAGCAGCGGTGATGAAGATGGCGGTGGAGATGGCAGCGGTGTCGATGGAGAAGCCTTCCGGGGGCACTTCCCCGCTCCGGCAGCGTGCCGGAACAGAGACTTCTGTCCCCCAGATCTTGGCCTCGCGATGGCGGCGGCTCTGGAAGGTTTCTGTGGGTTTCGTCGAACGTATCAGGGTTTTCGCGACGGAGGCTTTAAATAGGCGAAGAGGCGGCGCAGGAGGGCTTCTGGGGGGCCCACACTATAGGGTGGCGCGGGCCCCCCTGGCCACGCCGGGGTGTGGTGTGGGGCCCCCAGGGCTTCCCTCTGGCGACTCTCGGGTGTTCTGGATGGTTCCGGGAAAAATAGGAACCTGGGCGTTGATTTCGTCCGATTCCGAGAATATTTCGTTACTAGGATTTCTGAAACCAAAAATAGCAGAAAACAGCAACTGGCACTTCGGCATCTTGTTAATAGGTTAGTTCCAGAAAATGCACGAATATGACATAAAGTGTGCATAAAACATGTAGATAACATCAATAATGTGGCATGGAACATAAGAAATTATCGATACGTTGGAGACGTATCAGCATCCCCAAGCTTAGTTCTGCTCGTCCCGAGCAGGTAAAACAATAACACAGATAATTTCTGGAGTGACATGCCATCATAACCTTGATCATACTATTTGTAAAGCATATGTAGTGAATGCAGCGATCAAAACAATGTATATGACATGAGTAAACAAATGAACCATATAGCAAAGACTTTTCATGAATAGTACTTTCAAGACAAGCATCAATAAGTCTTGCATAAGAGTTAACTCATAAAGCAATAATTCAAAGTAAAGGCATTGAAGCAACACAAAGGAAGATTAAGTTTCAGCGGTTGCTTTCAACTTGTAACATGTATATCTCATGGATATTGTCAACATAGAGTAATATAATAAGTGCAATATGCAAGTATGTAGGAATCAATGCACAGTTCACACAAGTGTTTGCTTCTTGAGGTGGAGAGAAATAGGTGAACTGACTCAACATAAAGGTAAAAGAATGGTCCTTCAAAGAGGAAAGCATCGATTGCTATATTTGTGCTAGAGCTTCTGTTTTGAAAACATAAAGAGAGCATAAAAATAAAGTTTTGAGAGGTGTATGTTGTTGTCAACGAATGGTAGCGGGTACTCTAACCCCCTTGCCAGACAAACCTTCAAAGAGCGGCTCCCATTTTATTTTATTTTTGGATGGCACTCCTTCCAACCTTTCTTTCACAAACCATGGCTAACCGAATCCTCGGGTGCCTGCCAACAATCTCATACCATGAAGGAGTGCCTTTTTATTTTAGTTTTATTATGATGATGACACTCCCCCCAACCTTTGCTTACACAAGCCATGGCTAACCGAATCCTTCGGGTGCCGTCCAACAATCACATACCATGGAGGAGTGTCTATTTTTGTTAATTAATTTGGGACTGGGAATCCCATTGCCAGCTCTTTTTGCAAAATTATTGGATAAGCGGATGAAGCCACTAGCCCATTGGTGAAAGTTGCCCAACAAGATTGAAAGATAAACACCACATACTTCCTCATGAGCTATAAAACATTGACACAAATCAGAGGTGATAAATTTTGAATTTGTTTAAAGGTAGCACTCAAGCAATTTACTTTGGAATGGCAGGAAATACCATGTAGTAGGTAGGTATGGTGGACACAAATGGCATAGTGGTTGGCTCAAGTATTTTGGATGCATGAGAAGTATTCCCTCTCGATACAAGGTTTAGGCTAGCAAGGTTATTTGAAACAAACACAAGGATGAACCGGTGCAGCAAAACTCACATAAAAGACATATTGTAAACATTATAAGACTCTACACCGTCTTCCTTGTTGTTCAAACTCAATACTAGAAATTATCTAGACCTTAGAGAGACCAAATATGCAAACCAAATTTTAGCATGCTCTATGTATTTCTTCATTAATGGGTGCAAAGTATATGATGCAAGAGCTTAAACATGAGCACAACAATTGCCAAGTATCACATTACCCAAGACATTTATAGCAATTACTACATGTATTATTTTCCAATTCCAACCATATAACAATTTAACGAAGAAGAAACTTCGCCATGAATACTAAAAGCTAAGAACACATGTGTTCATACGAACCAGCGGAGCGTGTCTCTCTCCCATAAAGTGAATGCTAGGATCCATTTTATTCAAACAAAACAAAAACAAAAACAAACCGACACTCCAAGCAAAGCACATAAGATGTGATAGAATAAAAATATAGTTTCAGGGGAGGAACCTGATAATTTGTCGATGAAGAAGGGGATGCCTTGGGCATCCCCAAGCTTAGACGCTTGAGTCTTCTTGAAATATGCAGGGGTGAACCACCGGGGCATCCCCAAGCTTAGACTTTTCACTCTTCTTGATCATAGTATATCATCTTCCTCTCTTGACCCTTGAAAACTTCCTTCACACCAAACTTCTCATAAACTTCATTAGAGGGGTTAGTACATAATCAAAAACTCACATGTTCAGAGGTGACACAATCATTCTTAACACTTCTGGACATTGCTCAAAGCCACTGGAAGGTAATGGAACAAAGAAATCCACCCAACACAGCGAAAGAAGCAATGCGAAATAAAAGGCAGAATCTGTCAAAACAGAACAGTCCGTAAAGACGAATTTTTAATAAATACTTCCGTTGCTCAGATCAGAAAACCCATCTACTATCAGCAATAGGATATATAATACCAGCTTCAAGAAGTCTTAATACCTCATTTCTTACCACATCCTTCATCTTAGGAATTAGACGACGCTGAGGTTCAACAACAGGCTTCGCATCATCTTCCATGTTAATGGCGTGTTGGCAAATAGAGGGAGAAATCCCCTTCAAGTCATCAAGAGTGTAGCCAATAGCTCCTCGGTGCTTCTTCAGTATTTCCAATAACCTTTCTTCTTCAAACTCTGAAAGCTTAGAACTAATAATAACAGGATATATTTTCTTATCATCAATATGAGCATATTTAAGATTATCAGGCAAAGGTTTTAAATCAAAGACAGGATCTTCCTTTGGTGGCGGTGTTGTACCCAGATCTTCCACTGGTAAATCATGCTTAAGAATAGGTTGACGAAGGAAGATTTCATCAAGCTCATCTCTTTCTTCCCTAAAAACTTCACTCTCGCTATTCTCCAAATGTTGCTGCAAGGGATTATTAGGAGCAAGAACAATAGATGCACACTGTTCAACTTTAAAATCATCATTAGGCGGATCAATTTTATAAGGAGTTTTGGCAAATTTAGAGAAGTTAAACTCATAAGATTCACCAGCAAATTTAGTCAAAATTTTCTCTTTCTTGCAATCTATAATAGCTCCACATGTATTTAGAAAAGGTCTACCAAAAATGATAGGACAATATTTACTAGCAGCAGAACCAAGTACCAAAAAGTCAGCAGGATATTTAATCTTACCACATAGAACTTTCACATCTCGAACAATACCAATTGGAGAAATAGTTTCTCTATTAGCCAGCCGAATAACCACATCAATATCTTCAAGTTCACAAGAACCAATTTCGTGCATAATCTCCGTGTAAAGCTCATAAGGAATAGCACTAATACTTGCACCAATATCACATAAACCATAATAACAATGATCACCAATTCTAAGAGATAGCATAGGAACACTAGCTTTATTAGATTTATTAGGATGTGAAACAATATTGGAAGCATCTTCACAGAAAATAATATGACCATCCTCCACATTTTCAGTCACAAGATCTTTAACTATTGCAACAGCAGGTTCAACTTTTATTTGTTCTTCAGGTTCTATAGGTTTCTTTTCACTTTTATGAACCGCACTATTTATAACAGAGTACTCCTTCATTTTAGCAGGGAAAGGAGTTTTTTCAATATAAGCTTCAGGAATAACATGATCAACAGTTTCAACTATGACACATTTATTAATAGATGAATCAATTTTATCTTTATACGGTTCATGATACTTATCAAAATTCTTCTTAGGCAATTCATAATGAGAGGCAAAAGCTTTATAAATATTTGCAGCAACTTGAGAATCAAGACCATAAGTAGCACTCATATTACGAAATTTATCAGTATCCATAAAAGCTTCAATGCATTTATAATCATAATTTATACCTGATTCTCTATCTTTGTCGATCTCCCATCCTTCAGTATTTTCCTGGATCCGATTGAGAAGGTCCCTTTTAAACTCTTCTTTGTTGCATGTAAATGATCCAGAACAAGAAGTATCCAGCAAGGTCTTGTCTTCAAAAGAAAGTCTTGCATAGAAATTATCAATAATAACATTACCAGGAAGCTCATGAATGGGGCATTTGAGCATTAAAGACTTCAATCTCCCCCACGCTTGGGCAATACTCTCTCCATCATGAGGCCAAAAATTATATATGTGGTTCCGATCCTTGTGAATTTCACTTGGAGGATAGAACTTAGAATAAAACCGGGGCACAATATCATTCCATTCAAGAGAATCCCCATTATCCAGTAATTTATACCAATGCGCCGCTTTACCAGACAGCGATATAGAGAATAGTTTCTTCCTCACTTCATCCATAGCAATACCTACACACTTGAATAAACCGCATAATTCATGCAAGAACAGTAAATGATCCCCAGGGTGGACAGTTCCATCCCCTGTATAACGGTTACCCACTACGCGTTCAATAATTTTCATAGGTATTTTGTATGGTATCTCTTCCTTACCTGGCGCCTCATCCACTACCTTTGCAGTAGTAGCAGATTTTCCAAATAAACATTCAAAAGGAGATCTCTCCATAATGAATTATGGCAGCAGGCAGAAATAAAATCAGCACAAACAGTAGAAGTTTCCGTTACCAATTCCACTTACCAATAGTGCTTCACTCCCCGGCAACGGCGCCAGAAAATAGTCTTGATGACCCACAAGTATAGGGGGTGTATCGTAGTATCTTTGATAAGTAAGAGTGTCGAACCCAACGAGGAGCAGAAGGTGTTGACAAGCAGTTTCGATGAAGGATTCACTGTAAATGCTCACAGACAAGTATTCAGGGGGTTTTGATGTAACAGATGAATAAAGTACGAGTAAATAAAGTGCGAGAGTAACAATTGCAGCGAGTGGCCCAATCCTTTTTAGCACAAAGGACAAGCCGGTTTGTTTACTTATAATGACCAAACGTTCTCGAGGACACACGGGATTTTAGTCTAGTGCTTTCGCTACATACGGCTAATTAATCTTCATTGTTTTGATAAGTGTTGTGTGGGTGAACCTGTGCTAATGTACCGCCCTTCCTAGGACTAATACATACTTGTGATTATACCCCTTGCAAGCATCCGCAACTACAAGAAAGTAATTAAGATAAATCTAACCACAGCCTTAAAACTCTGAGATCCTGCTATCCCTCCTGCATCGATATACCAACGGGGGCTTAGATTTCTGTCACTCCGGCAACCCCGCGATTGGCAAACGAGTACAAGATGCATTCCCCTAGGCCCATAAAGGTGAAGTGTCGTGTAGTCGACGTTCACACGACACCACTAGAAGAATAACAGCACAACTTAAATATCATAACATTGAATATTACTCAACCATACTTCACTACTAACATTTAGACTTCACCCATGTCCTCAAGAACTAAACGAACTACCCACGAGACATCATATGGAACATGATCATAGGTGATATGATAATGAATAACAATCTGAACATAAACCTTGGCTCAACGGTTTCACTCAATAGCATCAATAACAAGTAGAAATCAATACCGGGAGAGTTTCCCCTATCAAACAATCAAGATCAAACCCAAATTGCTACAGCGGTGACGATGTGCAGCGGTGGAGACGGCGGTGATGATGATGAAGATGATGATGATGGTGATTGAAATGATGTCCAACTTGATGGCGGTGACGATGGCGTCGATTTCCCCCCCGGGAGGGAATTTCCCCGACGGATCTCAGCCCGCCGGAGAGCTCTTTTTCTCGGTGTTCTCCGCCCCGCAGAGGCGGCTGTAACTCTTCGTGAGGTACCCTCTGGAGCTTAGGTCTTCGGGACGAAGGATTTCGCGAAGAAAAGGAGGCGAGAGGGGCTGTGGGCCCCCCTCTTCACAGGGCGGCGCGGCCAGCCCTTGGGCCGCGTCGGCCTATGGGGAGGGCCCACCTCGGGTCCCCTCAGCTCCCCCTTCTGGCTCTCTTCGTCATCTGGAAAAATAGGATTTTTGGTATAATTTCCATCAACTGTTGATCTTCCGAAAGATTGCATTCTGACGGTGCTTTTTCCAGCAGAATCCTGGCTCCGGTGCTTGATCCTCCAATAATCATGAAACATGCAAAATAGATGAAATAACATAAGTATTATGTCCAAATATGAAATATATCAATGAATAACAGCAAATTATGATATAAAATAGTGATGCAAATTGGACGTATCACGTATCAGCATCCCCAAGCTTAGTTTCTGCTCGTCCTGAGCAGGTAAACGATAACAAAGATAATTTCTGGAGTGACATGCCATCATAACCTTGATCATACTATTGTAAGCATATGTAATGAATGCAGCGATCAAAACAATGTAAATGGCATGAGTAAACAAATGAATCATATAGCAAAGACTTTTCATGAATAGTACTTCAAGACAAGCATCAATAAGTCTTGCATAAGAGTTAACTCATAAATCAATAAGTTCATAGTAAAGGCATTGAAGCAACACAAAGGAAGATGAAGTTTCAGCGGTTGCTTTCAACTTATAACATGTATATCTCATGGATATTGTCAATGTAAAGTAATATAACAAGTGCAATATGCAAGTATGTAGGAATCAATGCACAGTTCACACAAGTGTTTGCTTCTTGAGGTGGAGAGAGATAGGTGAACTGACTCAACAATAAAAGTAAAAGAATGGCCCTTCAAAGAGGAAAGCATCGATTGCTATATTTGTGCTAGAGCTTTGATTTTGAAAACAAGAAACAATTTTGTCAACGGTAGTAATAAAGCATATGTGTTATGTAAATTATATCTTACAAGTTGCAGGCCTCATGCATAGTATACTAATAGTGCCCGCACCTTGTCCTAATTAGCTTGGATTTCCGGGATTATCGCAATGCACATGTTTTAACCAAGTGTCACAAAGGGGTACCTCTATGCCGCCTGTACAAAGGTCTAAGGAGAAAGCTCGCATTGGATTTCTCGCTATTGATTATTCTCAACTTAGACATCCATACCGGGACAACATAGACAACAGATAATGGACTCCTCTTTAATGCATAAGCATGTAGCAACAATTAATTTTCTCGTATGAGATTGAGGATGTATGTCCAAAACTGAAACTTTCACCATGGATCATGGCTTTAGTTAGCGGCCCAATGTTCTTCTCTAACATTATGCATGCTCTAACCATTTTAGTGGTAAATCTCCCTTACTTCAGACAAGACGAACATGCATAGCAACTCACATGATATTCAACAAAGAGTAGTTGATGGCGTCCCCAGGAACATGGTTATCGCACAGCAAGCAACTTAATAAGAGATAAAGTGCATAAGTACATATTCAATACCACAATAGTTTTTAGGCTATTTGTCCCATGAGCTATATATTGTAAAGGTAGAGGATAGAAATTTTAAAGGTAGCACTCAAGCAATTTACTTTGGAATGGCGGAGAAATACCATGTAGTAGGTAGATATGGTTGATGGCGTGTATTTCACACGTTCGTTGGGCAACCCCAAGAGGAAGGTATGATGCGCACAGCAGCAAGTTTTCCCTCAGAAAGAAACCAAGGTTTATCGAACCAGGAGGAGCCAAGAAGCACGTTGAAGGTTGATGGCGGCGAGATGTAGTGCGGCGCAACACCAGGGATTCCGGCGCCAACGTGGAACCTGCACAACACAACCAAAGTACTTTGCCCCAACGAAACAGTGAGGTTGTCAATCTCACCGGCTTGCTGTAACAAAGAGTTAACCGTATTGTGTGGAAGATGATTGTTTGCAGAAAACAGTAGAACAAGTATTGCAGTAGATTGTATTTCAGTAAAGAGAATTGGACCGGGGTCCACAGTTCACTAGAGGTGTCTCTCCCATAAGACGAACAGCATGTTGGGTGAACAAATTACAGTTGGGCAATTGACAAATAAAGAGAGCATGACAATGCACATACATATCATGATGAGTATAGTGAGATTTAATTGGGCATTACGACAAAGTACATAGACCGCCATCCAACTGCATCTATGCCTAAAAAGTCCACCTTCAGGTTATCATCCGAACCCCCTCCAGTATTAAGTTGCAAGCAACATACAATTGCATTAAGTATGGTGCGTAATGTAATCAACAACTACATCCTTAGACATAGCATCAATGTTTTATCCCTAGTGGCAACAAAGACAACACAACCTTAGAACTTTCTCACATCGTCCTGTGTCAATGCAGGCATGAACCCACTATCGAGCATAAGTACTCCCTCTTGGAGTTACAAGCATCTACTTGGCCAGAGCATCTACTAGTAACGGAGAGCATGCAAGATCATAAACAACACATAAGCATAACTTTGATAATCAACATAACAAGTATTCTCTATTCATCGGATCCCAACAAACGCAACATATAGAATTACAGATAGATGATCTTGATCATGTTAGGCAGCTCACAAGATCCGACAATGATAGCACAATGGGGAGAAGACAACCATCTAGCTACTGCTATGGACCCATAGTCCAGGGGTAGACTACTCACACATCACACCGGAGGCGACCATGGCGGCGTAGAGTCCTCCGGGAGATGATTCCCCTCTCCGGCAGGGTGCCGAGGCGATCTCCCGGATCCCCCGAGATGGGATCGGCGGCGGCGTCTCTGGAAGGTTTTCCGTATCGTGGTTCTCGATGCGGGGTTTTCGTCACGGAGGCTATTTGTAGGCGGAAGGGCAGAGTCGGGGGCCAGACGAGGGGGCCACACCATAGGCGGCGCGGCCCCCACAGGCCGCGCCGCCACGTGGTGTCGCCACCTCGTGGCCCCACTTCGTGTGTTCTTCGGTCTTACGGAAGCTCCGTGGAAAAATAGGCCCCCGGGCTTTGATTTCGTCCAATTCGAGAATATTTCCTTACTAGGATTTCTGAAACCAAAAACAGCAAAAACAAAGAATCGGCACTTTGGCATCTTGTTAATAGGTTAGTTCCAGAAAATGCACGAATATGACATAAAGTGTGCATAAAACATGTAGATAACATCAATAATGTGGCATGGAACATAAGAAATTATCGATACGTCGGAGACGTATCAGCATCCCTGCTTAGTTCTGCTCGTCCAGCAGGTAAAACGATAACACAGATAATTTCTGGAGTGACATGCCATCATAATCTTGATCATACTATTTGTAAAGCATATGTAGTGAATGCAGCGATCAAAATAATGTGTATGACATGAGTAAACAAGTGAATCATATAGCAAAGACTTTTCATGAATAGCACTTCAAGACAAGCATCAATAAGTCTTGCATAAGAGTTAACTCATAAAGCAATAATTCAAAGTAAAGGTATTGAAGCAACACAAAAGAAGATTAAGTTTCAGCGGTTGCTTTCAACTTGTAACATGTATATCTCATGGATATTGTCAACATAGAGTAATATAATAAGTGCAATAAGCAAGTATGTAGGAATCAATGCACAGTTCACACAAGTGTTTGCTTCTTGAGGTGGAGAGAAATAGGTGAACTGACTCAACATTGAAAGTAAAAGAATGGTCCTCATAGAGGAAAAGCATCGATTGCTATATTTGTGCTAGAGCTTTGATTTTGAAAACATGAAACAATTTTGTCAACGGTAGTAATAAAGCATATGCATCATGTAAATTATATCTTATAAGTTGCAAGCCTCATGCATAGTGTACTAATAGTGCCCGCACCTTGTCCTAATTAGCTTGGACTACCTGGATTGTCACCGCAATACATATGCTTTAACCAAGTATCACAAAGGGGTACCTCTATGCCGCCTGTACAAAGGTCTAAGGAGAAAGCTCGCATTTGGATTTCTCGCTTTTGATTATTCTCAACTTAGACATCCATACCGGGACAACATAGACAACAGATAATGGACTCCTCTTTTAATGCTTTAAGCATTCAACAACAATTAATTCTTTTCTCATTAGAGATTTGAGGATGTTTGTCCAAAACTGAAACTTCCACCATGGAACATGGCTTTAGTTAGCGGCCCAATGTTCTTCTCTCACAATATGCATGCTCAAACCATTCAACTCAGAGTAGATCGCCCTTACTTCAGACAAGACGAACATGCATAGCAACTCACATGAAATTCAACAATGAGTTGATGGCGTTCCCCAGTAAACATGGTTATCGCACAACAAGCAACTTAATAAGAGATAAAGTGCATAATTACATATTCAATACCACAATAGTTTTTAAGCTATTTGTCCCATGAGCTATATATTGCAAAGGTGAATGATGGAATTTTAAAGGTAGCACTCAAGCAATTTACTTTGGAATGGCGGAAAATACCATGTAGCATAGGTAGGTATGGTGGACACAAATGGCATAGTGGTTGGCTCAAGTATTTTGGATGCATGAGAAGTATTCCCTCTCGATACAAGGTTTAGGCTAGCAAGGCTTATTTGAAACAAACACAAGGATGAACCGGTGCAGCAAAACTCACATAAAAGACATATTGAAAACATTATAAGACTCTACACCGTCTTCCTTGTTGTTCAAACTCAATACTAGAAATTATCTAGACCTTAGAGAATCCAAATATGCAAACCAAATTTTAGCATGCTCTATGTATTTCTTCATTAATGGGTGCAAAGCATATGATGCAAGAGCTTAATCATGAGCACAACAATTGCCAAGTATCACGTTACCCAAGACATTTATAGCAATTACTACATGTATCATTTTCAATTCCAACCATATAACAATTTAACGAAGGAGAAACTTCGCCATGAATACTATGAGTAGAAACCAAGGACATACTTGTCCATATGCTACAGCGGAGCGTGTATCTCTCCCATAAAGTGAATGCTAGGATCCATTTTATTCAAACAAAACAAAAACAAAAACAAACCGACGCTCCAAGAAAAAGCACATAAGATGTGATGGAATAAAAATATAGTTTCAGGGGAGGAACCTGATAATGTTGTCGATGAAGAAGGGGATGCCTTGGGCATCCCCAAGCTTAGACGCTTGAGTCTTCTTGATATATGCAGGGGTGAACCACCGGGTGCATCCCCAAGCTTAGAGCTTTCACTCTCCTTGATCATGTTGCATCATACTCCTCTCTTGATCCTTGAAAACTTCCTCCACACCAAACTCGAAACAACTCATTAGAGGGTTAGTGCACATTATAAATTGACATATTCAGAGGTGACACAATCATTCTTAACACTTCTGGACATTGCATAATGCTACTGGACATTAGTGGATCAAAGAAATTCATCCAACATAGCGAAAGAGGCAATGCGAAATAAAAGGCAGAATCTGTCAAAACAGAACAGTTCGTATTGACGAATTTTAAAATGGCACCAGACTTGCTCAAATGAAAATGCTCAAATTGAATGAAAGTTGCATACATATCTGAGGATCATGCACGTAAATTGGCTTAATTTTCTGAGCTACCTACAGGGAGGTGGACCCAGATTCGTGACAGCAAAGAAATCTGGAACTGTGCAGTAATCCAAATCTAGTACTTACTTTTCTATCAACGGCTTAACTTGGCACAACAAAACACAAAACTAAGATAAGGAGAGGTTGCTACAGTAGTAAACAACTTCCAAGACACAAAATAAAAACAAAGTACTGTAGGTAAAAACATGGGTTGTCTCCCATAAGCGCTTTTCTTTAACGCCTTTCAGCTAGGCGCAGAAAGTGTGCATCAAGTATTATCAAAGGGTGGTGCATCGTTAGCGGGGTGTGGGCTTTTCTCAACCAGGCATATTATATTGGATACATAAGTTTCAGCATCTCCCTTTTCATTAGTCTTAGGCGTGCTACTCTCATCAAACAAATTTTCAGGAACAAGCCAAGCATAGTTATTTTCTAGCGCATCATTCATAGCTAGGAGCTTACATGGTATTGGTGCTTTGATCTCCCCTCCATTATCAACATTGTTAGTGAATCTTATTCTATCCATATCCATCTTTTCAAGGAGACTAACAAAATTAGTTGGAGAACCAAGCATATTAAATTTAGCAAACACCTTTCTAGCTTCTCTTGCTAGACCTCCAAATTCTCTAAAAAGGGTTTCTAACACAAAATCTTTCTTTTCCCCTTCTTCCATATCACCAAGTGTGAAGAACATGTGTTGGATTATAGGATTAAGATTAACAAATTTAGTTTCCAACAAGCGGACTAAATGCGCAGCAGCAATTTCATAAGTAGGCGCAAGGTCTACCAAGTGTCTATCTTCAAAATTTTCAATAGTACTAACATGATTGAAAAATTCTTCTATATTATTTCTCCCAACTATAGACCCATGTCCTACCGGTATGTTTTTCGTGGTAAAATTAAAAGGAAACATGATGAATAAAGTAAATGCAAGTAAACTAAATTTTTTTTTTGTGTTTTCGATATAGCAAACAGGATAGCAAATAAAGTAAAACTAGCAACTAATTTTTTTGTATTTTGATTTAGTGCAGCAAACAAAGTAGTAAATAAAACTAAGCAAGACAAAAACAAAGTAAAGAGATTGAGAAGTGGAGACTCCCCTTGCAGCGTGTCTTGATCTCCCCGGCAACGGCGCCAGAAAAAGAGCTTGATGGCGTGTATTTCACACGTTCGTTGGGCAACCCCAAGAGGAAGGTATGATGCGCACAGCAGCAAGTTTTCCCTCAGAAAGAAACCAAGGTTTATCGAACCAGGAGGAGCCAAGAAGCACGTTGAAGGTTGATGGCGGCGAGATGTAGTGCGGCGCAACACCAGGGATTCCGGCGCCAACGTGGAACCTGCACAACACAACCAAAGTACTTTGCCCCAACGAAACAGTGAGGTTGTCAATCTCACCGGCTTGCTGTAACAAAGAGTTAACCGTATTGTGTGGAAGATGATTGTTTGCAGAAAACAATAGAACAAGTATTGCAGTAGATTGTATTTCAGTAAAGAGAATTGGACCGGGGTCCACAGTTCACTAGAGGTGTCTCTCCCATAAGACGAACAGCATGTTGGGTGAACAAATTACAGTTGGGCAATTGACAAATAAAGAGAGCATGACAATGCACATACATATCATGATGAGTATAGTGAGATTTAATTGGGCATTACGACAAAGTACATAGACCGCCATCCAACTGCATCTATGCCTAAAAAGTCCACCTTCAGGTTATCATCCGAACCCCTCCGGTATTAAGTTGCAAGCAACAGACAATTGCATTAAGTATGGTGCGTAATGTAATCAACAACTACATCCTTAGACATAGCATCAATGTTTTATCCCTAGTGGCAACAGCACAACACAACCTTAGAACTTTCTGTCACCGTCCTGTGTCAATGCAGGCATGAACCCACTATCGAGCATAAGTACTCCCTCTTGGAGTTACAAGCATCTACTTGGCCAGAGCATCTACTAGTAACGGAGAGCATGCAAGATCATAAACAACACATAAGCATAACTTTGATAATCAACATAACAAGTATTCTCTATTCATCGGATCCCAACAAACGCAACATATAGAATTACAGATAGATGATCTTGATCATGTTAGGCAGCTCACAAGATCCGACAATGATAGCACAATGGGGAGAAGACAACCATCTAGCTACTGCTATGGACCCATAGTCCAGGGGTAGACTACTCACACATCACACCGGAGGCGACCATGGCGGCGTAGAGTCCTCCGGGAGATGATTCCCCTCTCCGGCAGGGTGCCGGAGGCGATCTCCTGGATCCCCCGAGATGGGATCGGCGGCGGCGGCGTCTCTGGAAGGTTTTCCGTATCGTGGTTCTCGGTACTGGGGTTTTCGTCACGGAGGCTATTTGTAGGCGGAAGGGCAGAGTCGGGGCCGCACGAGGGGCCACACCATAGGGCGGCGCGGGCCCCCCCTGGGCCGCGCCGCCACGTGGTGTCGCCACCTCGTGGCCCCACTTCGTGTGTTCTTCGGTCTTCTGGAAGCTCCGTGGAAAAATAGGCCCCTGGGCTTTGATTTCGTCCAATTCCGAGAATATTTCCTTACTAGGATTTCTGAAACCAAAAACAGCAGAAAACAGCAACTGGCACTTTGGCATCTTGTTAATAGGTTAGTTCCAGAAAATGCACGAATATGACATAAAGTGTGCATAAAACATGTAGATAACATCAATAATGTGGCATGGAACATAAGAAATTATCGATACGTCGGAGACGTATCAATGGTGGACACAAATGGCATAGTGGTTGGCTCAAGGATTTTGGATGCATGAGAAGTATTCCCTCTCGATACAAGGTTTAGGCTAGCAAGGCTATTTGAAACAAACACAAGGATGAAGCGGTGCAGCAAAACTCACATAAAAGACATATTGTAAACATTATAAGACTCTACACTGTCTTCCTTGTTGTTCAAACTCAATACTAGAAATTATCTAGACTTTAGAGAGACCAATTATGCAAACCAAATTTTAGCAAGCTCTATGTATTTCTTCATTAATAAGTGCAAAGTATATGATGCAAGAGCTTAAACATGAGCACAACAATTGCCAAGTATCAAATTATCCAAGACATTATAGCAATTACTACATGTATCATTTTCCAATTCCAACCATATAACAATTTAACGAAGAAGAAACTTTCGCCATGAATACTATGAGTAAAGCCTAAGGACATACTTGTCCATATGCGACAGCGGAGCGTGTCTCTCTCCCACACAATGAATGCTAGGATCCATTTTATTCAAACAAAAACAAAAACAAAAACAAACCGATGCTCCAAGCAAAGCACATAAGATGTGACGGAATAAAAATATAGTTTCAGGGGAGGAACCTGATAATGTTGTCGATGAAGAAGGGGATGCCTTGGGCATCCCCAAGCTTAGACGCTTGAGTCTTCTTGATATATGCAGGGGTGAACCACCGGGGCATCCCCAAGTATAGAGCTTTCACTCTCCTTGATCATATCGTATCATCTCCCACTCTTGATCCTTGAAAACTTCCTCCACACCAAACTCAAAACAACTTATTAGAGGGTTAGTGCACAATCAAAATTTACATGTTCAGAGGTGACATAATCATTCTTAACACTTCTGTACATTGCACAAAGCTACTGAAAGTTAATGGAATCGAAATATCCATCAAGCATAGCAAAACAGGCAATGCGAAATAAAAGGCAGAATCTGTCAAAACAGAACAGTTCGTAAATACGAATTTTATTGAGGCACCAGACTTGCTCAAATGAAAATGCTCAAATTGAATGAAAGTTGCGTACATATCTGAGGATCACTCACGTAAATTGGCATAATTTTCTGAGTTACCTACAGAGAATTAGGCCCAGATTCGTGACAGCAAAGAAATCTGTTTCTGCGCAGTAATCCAAATCTAGTATGAACCTTACTATCAACGACTTTACTTGGCACAACAATGCACAAAACTAAGATAAGGAGATGTTGCTACAGTAGTAAACAACTTTCAAGACTCAAATATAAAATAAAGGTACTGTAGTAAAAACATGGGTTGTCTCCCATAAGCGCTTTTCTTTAACGCCTTTCAGCTAGGCGCAGAAAGTGTATATCAAGTGTTATCAAGAGACGAAGTATCAACATCATAATTTGTTCTAATAATAGAATCAAAAGGTAACTTCATTCTCTTTCTAGGGAAGTGTTCCATACCTTTCTTGAGAGGAAATCGATATTTAATATTACCTTCCTTCGTATCAATGATAGCACCAACAGTTCGAAGAAAAGGTCTTCCCAATATAATGGGACAAGATGCATTGCATTCAATATCCAAGACAACAAAATCAACGGGGACAAGGTTATTATTAATGGTAATGCGAACATTATCAACTCTCCCCAAAGGTTTCTTTGTAGAATGATCAGCAAGATTAACATCCAAATAACAATTTTTCAATGGTGGCAAGTCAAGCATATTATAAATCTTCTTAGGCATAACAGAAATACTTGCACCAAGATCACATAAAGCATTACAATCAAAGTCATTGACCTTCATCTTAATGATAGGCTCCCAACCATCCTCTAGCTTCCTAGGAATAGAAGCTTCGCGTTCTAGTTTCTCTTCTCTAGCTTTTATGAGAGCATTTGTAATATGTTTTGTGAAAGCCAAGTTTATAGCACTAGCATTAGGACTTTTAGCAAGTTTTTGTAAGAACTTTATAACTTCAGAGATGTGGCAATCATCAAAATCTAAACCATTATAATCTAAAGCAATGGGATCATCATCCCCAATGTTGGAAAAAAATTCAGCAGTTTTATCACAGGGAGTTTCAGCAGTTTTAGCGGTTTCAGGCAGTTTTTCGCGCTTTGCATTTGAAGTGGAAACATTGCCAACACCAATTCTTTTACCATTATTAGTAGGAGATGCAGCAACATGTGTAGCATTAGCATTACTAGTGGTGGTAATAGTCCAAACTTTAGCTATATTATCTTCTTTTTCATTTTCTTCTCTTTCCCACCTAGCACGCAATTCGGCCATCAATCTTATATTCTCATTAATTCTAACTTGGATGGCATTTGCTGTAGTAACAATTTTATTATCTATATCCTCAGGTTTAGCAGCCATTTTATTAATTAAAAAAGATTGTGATGCAAACATGTATGAGATTCTGTTTTCAGCATTTGCAAGTTTAGTTTGCAACCCAGAGATCTCCATATTCAGATTTTCAAGTTGACTTCCTATATTCTTCAACAAGGTAGATTGCTCATTCATAGTTTTAGTAAATAATTTATTTTGCTCATATTGTGATTGCATAAAGTTCTTGGTGGATCTTTCAATTTCTAACATCTTTTCCTCATTAGGTGAAGCATATCTACCATAAGCGTTACCATTAGTAGGATATGGCCTAGAATCATTGTAATTGTTATTTTTAATGAAATTCACATCAACATATTCTTTTTGAGCAACCAATGACGCTAACAGAACATTATTAGGATCAACATTAGTCCTATCATTCACAAGCATAGACATAATAGCATCAATCTTATCACTCAAGGAAGAGGTTTCTTCGACAGAATTTACCTTCTTACCTTGTGGAGCTCTTTCCGTGTGCCACTCAGAGTAATTAATCATCATATTATCAAGAAGCTTTGTTGCCTCACCAAGAGTGATGGACATAAATGTACCTCCAGCAGCTGAATCCAATAGGTTCCGCGAAGAAAAATTCAGTCCTGCATAAAAGGTTTGGATGATCATCCAAGTAGTCAGTCCATGGGTTGGGTAATTTTTAACCAAAGATTTCATTCTTTCCCATGCTTGTGCAACATGCTCATTATCCAATTGTTTAAAATTCATTATGCTACTCCTCAAAGATATAATTTTAGCAGGGGGATAATATCTACCAATAAAAGCATCCTTGCATTTAGTCCATGAATCAATACTATTCTTAGGCAGAGATAGCAACCAATCTTTAGCTCTTCCTCTTAATGAGAAAGGGAACAATTTTAATTTTATAATGTCACCATGTACATCTTTATACTTTTGCATTTCACATAATTCAACAAAATTATTGAGATGGGCAGCAGCATCATCAGAACTAACACCAGAAAATTGCTCTCGCATAACAAGATTTAGTAAAGCAGGTTTAATTTCAAAGAATTCCGCTGTAGTAGCAGGTGGAGCAATAGGTGTGCATAAGAAATCATTATTATTTGTGGTTGTGAAGTCACACAACTTAGTATTTTTAGGAGTACCCATTTTAGCAACAGTAAATAAAGCAAACTAGATAAAGTAAATGCAAGTAACTAATTTTTTGTGTTTTTGATATAAAGTGCAAGACAGTAAATAAAGTAAAACTAGCAACTAATTTTTTTGTGTTTTGTTTTAGTGCAGCAAACAAAGTAGTAAATAAAATAAAGCAAGACAAAACAAAGTAAAGAGATTGCGATGTGGAGACTCCCCTTGCAGCGTGTCTTGATCTCCCCGGCAACGGCGCCAGAAAATCTGCTTGATACGCGTACAACACGCGTCCGTTGGGAACCCCAAGAGGAAGGTGTGATGCATACAGCGGCAAGTTTTCCCTCAGTATGAAACCAAGGTTTATCGAACCAGTAGGAGCCAAGAAGCACGTTGAAGGTTGATGGCGGCAAGATGTAGTGCGGCGCAACACCAGGGATTCCGGCGCCAACGTGGAACCTGCACAACACAACCAAAGTACTTTGCCCCAACGAAACAGTGAGGTTGTCAATCTCACCGGCTTGCTGTAACAAAGGATTAGATGTATAGTGTGGATGATGATGTTTGCAGAGAACAGTAGAACAATTGCAGCAGATTGTATTTCAGATGTAAAGAATGGACCGGGGTCCACAGTTCACTAGAGGTGTCTCTCCCATAAGATAAATAGCATGTTGGGTGAACAAATTACAGTTGGGCAATTGACAAATAGAGAGGGCATGACCATGCACATACATGATATGATGAGTATAGTGAGATTTAATTGGGCATTACGACAAAGTACATAGACCGCTATCCAGCATGCATCTATGCCTAAAAAGTCCACCTTCAGGTTATCATCCGAACCCCTTCCAGTATTAAGTTGAAAACAACAGACAATTGCATTAAGTATGGTGCGTAATGTAATCAATAACTACATCCTCAGACATAGCATCAATGTTTTATCCCTAGTGGCAATAGCACATCCATAATCTTAGAGGTTTCTCTCACTCCCCCAGATTCACGGAGACATGAACCCACTATCGAGCATAAATACTCCCTCTTGGAGTTACTAGCAAAAACTTGGCTAGAGCCTCTACTAATAACAGAGAGCATGCAAGATCATAAACAACACATAGATATAAATTGATAATAAACATAACATAGTATTCTCTATTCATCAGATCCCAACAAACACAACATATAGCATTACAGATAGATGATCTTGATCATGTTCGGCAGCTCACAAGATCCGACAATGAAGCACATAAGGAGAAGACAACCATCTAGCTACTGCTATGGACCCATAGTCCAGGGGTAGACTACTCAATCATCACTCCGGAGGCGACCATGGCGGCGTAGAGTCCTCCGGGAGATGATTCCCCTCTCCGGCAGGGTGCCGGAGGCGATCTCCTGAATCCCCCGAGATGGGATTGGCGGCGGCGGCGTCTCTGGAAGGTTTTCCGTAGCGTGGCTCTCGGTACTGGGGGTTTCGCGACGAAGGCTATTTGTAGGCGGAAGGGCAGGTCAGGGGGCGTCACGAGGGGCCCAGACGACAGGCCGGCACGGCCAAGACCTGGGCCGCGCCGCCCTAGTTTTTGGCCGCCTCGTGGCCCCACTTCGTCAGCTCTCCGGTCTTCTGGAAGATTCGTGTGAAAATAGGCCCCTGGGCGTTGATTTCGTCCAATTCCGAGAATATTTCCTTACTAGGATTTCTGAAAACAAAAACAGCAGAAAACAGCAACTGGCTCTTCGGCATCTCGTTAATAGGTTAGTTCCAGAAAATGCATAAATATGACATAAAGTATGCATAAAACATGTAGATATCATCAATAATGTGTCATGGAACATAAGAAATTATCGATACGTCGGAGACGTATCAGAGTGAGGTATACACAAAGAATCATGAGCAAGCATCTGTCTTGCTCATAAATAAGCATGAGCATCAATCACACACAAGCAAAAGGGTGTGAGTACCCAGTTTGTATCATCATCTGGCTACTAAGCCTTTTTGGTGCAAGCAAACTAGAGATCAGCCAGAAGGAAATTACCAAGGGAACATTGGTATGTCAACATGGTGACATATCAGAGAAATCCAACCTGGATCAATCCCTAACTAGCCATCCAAAATCATCTAGCACCTAAAGCCAGCAAGCCATCAGATAGATAGACAGATTATGTCTATTTCAATTTGTCAATAGCAAAGGTCACTGGAAAACCAACAAGGGTTTATCCAGTAAGATATTCACTAAGCCACTGATACGTCTCCGACGTATCGATATTTTCTTATGTTCCATGCCACATTATTGATGATATCTACATGTTTTATGCATACTTTATGTCATATTTATGCGTTTTCCGGAACTAACCTATTGACGAGATGCCGAAGGGCCAGTTCCTGTTTTCTGCTGTTTTTGGTTTCAGAAATCCTAGTAAGGAAATATTCTCGGAATCGGACGAAATCAACGCCCAGCATCTTAGGATTGCATGAAGCTTCCAGAACACCCGAGAGCCGCCAGAGAGGGGCCACAGGGGGCCCACACATGGGGCTGGCGCGGCCAGGCTAGGGCCCGCGCCCCCCTGCTGTGTGGCGGCTCCGTACCCCCTCCGACGCCGCCTCTTCGCCTATAAGAAGCCCCTCGACCTAAATCTTCGATACGGAAAAGCCACGGTACGAGAAACCTTCCAGAGCCGCCGCCATCGCGAAGCCAAGATCTGGGGGACAGGAGTCTCTGTTCCGGCACGCCGCCGGGACGGGGGAGTGCCCCCGGAAGGCTTCTCCATCGACACAGCTGCCATCTCCACCGCCATCTTCATCACCGCTGCTGTCTCCCATGAGGAGGGAGTAGCTCTCCATCGAGGCTAAGGGCTATACTGGTAGCTATGTGGTTCATCTCTCTCCTATGTACTTCAATACAATAATCTCATGAGCTGCCTTACATGATTGAGATTCATATGATGATGCTTGTAATCTAGATGTCATTATGCTAGTCAAGTGGATTTTACTTATGTGATCTCCAGAGACTCCTTGTCCCACGTGCGTAAAGGTGACAGTGTGTGCACCGTGTGGGTCTCTTAGGCTATATTTCACAGAATACTTATTCACTGTTATGAATAGCATAGTGAAGTGCTTATTTATATCTCTTTATGATTGCAATGTGTTTTGTATCACAACATATCTGTGTGCTACTCTAGTGATGTTATTAAAGTAGTTTATTCCTCCTGCACGGTGTAATGGTGACAGTGTGTGCATCGTGTAGTACTTGGCGTAGGCTATGATTGTGATCTCTTGTAGACTATGAAGTTAACTATTGCTATGATGGTATTGATGTGATCTATGCCTCCTTTCGTAGCGTGAAGGTGACAGTGTGCATACTATGTTAGTACTTGGTTTGGTTATGTTGATCTGTCATGCACTCTAAGGTTACTTAAACATGAATATCGAATATTGTGGAGCTTGTTAACTCCGGCATTGAGGGTTCGTGTAATCCTACACAATTAGTGGTGTTCATCATCCAACAAGAGGGTGTAGAGTCTAGCATCTATCTATTTATTCTGTTATGTGATCAATGTTGAGAGTGTCCACTAGTGAAAGTATGATCCCTAGGCCTTGTTCCTAAATACTGCTATCACTGCTTGTTTACTGTTTTACTGCATCTGTACTGTCCGCAATATTACCACCATCAACCACACGCCAGTCCTGGATAGCAAAGCACTTTTCTGGTGCCATTGCTACTGCTCATATTTATTCATACCACCTGTATTTCACTATCTCTTCGCCGAACTAGTGCACCTATTAGGTGTGTTGGGGACACAAGAGACTTCCTGCTTTGTGGTTGCAGGGTTGCATGAGAGGGATATCTTTGACCTCTTCCTCCCTGAGTTCGATAAACCTTGGGTGATCCACTTAAGGGAAACTTGCTGCTGTTCTACAAACCTCTGCTCTTGGAGGCCCAACACTGTCTACAAGAATAGAAGCACCCGTAGACATGAAGCACTTTTCTGGCGCCGTTGCCGGGGAGGAAAGGTAAAAGGCTCGCATACTCCGGTCCCAGGTAAAGTACTTTTCTGGCGCCGTTGTGTGTGTGCTCGAAGCTATTTCCTTTAGATTCTGCAATTGCATCTTTTTGTTTCTTGTTTACACTAGTTAGGCATAATGGACAACAATGAGCTTCTTATTCTATTTCCTGATTTAAGACATGGATGGTTTGATGCGAAAATTAAAAAACCTATGGAACACATTAGTATGAACGCTTTGAACACCATTGTTGCTAATGATATGGAAAATTCTAAGCTTGGGGAAGCTGGCTTTGATGAACATGATATTTTTAGTCCCCCAAGCATTGAGGAGAAAATTTACTTTGATGATATTTTGCCTCCTATTTATGATGATTATAATGATAGTAGCCTTTTGGTTCCACCTGTTATGGAGGATGAATTTGATTATGATTACAATATGCCTCCTATATTTGATGATGAGAATAATAATGATAGCTACTTTGTTGAATTCACTCCCACTACAATTAATAAGAATGATTATGCTTATGTTGGGAGTAGTAATAATTTTATGCATGAGACTCATGATAAGAATGCTTTATGTGATAGTTATATTGTTGAGTTTGCTCATGTTGCTACTGAAAGTTATTATGAGAGAGGAAAATATGGTTGTAGAAATTTTCATGTTACTAAAATGCCTCTCTATGTGCTGAAATTTTTGAAGCTACACTTGTTTTATCTTCCTATGCTTGCTACTTTGCTCTTCATGAACTTGTTTATTTACAAGATTCCTATGCATAGGAAGCATGTTAGACTTAAATTTGTTTTGAATTTGCCTCTTGATGCTCTCTTTTGCTCCAACTACTATTTCTTGCGAGTGCATCATTAAAACTGCTGAGCCCATCTTAATGGCTATAAAGAAAGAACTTCTTGGGAGATAACCCATGTGTTTATTTTGCTACAGTACTTTTATTTTGTATTTGTGTCTTGGAAGTTGTTACTATTGTAGCAACCTCTCCTTATCTTATTTTTATTGCATTTTTGTGCCAAGTAAAGTCTTTGATAGAAAGGTTGATACTAGATTTGGATTACTGCGCAGAAACAGATTTCTTGCTGTCACGAATCTGGGCCTAATTCTCTGTAGGTAACTCAGAAAATTATGCCAATTTACGTGAGTGATCCTCAGATATGTACGCAACTTTCATTAAATTTGAGCATTTTCATTTGAGCAAGTCTGGTGCCTCTTAGAAATTCGTCTTTACGGACTGTTCTGTTTTGACAGATTCTGCCTTTTATTTCGCATTGCCTCTTTTGCTGTGTTGGATGGATTTCTTTGTTCCATAGACTTCCAGTAGCTTTGTGCAATGTCCAGAAGTGTTAAGAATGATTGTGTCACCTCTGAACATGTGAATTTTTATTATGCACTAACCCTCTAATGAGTTGTTTTGAGTTTGGTGTGGAGGAAGTTTTCAAGGATCAAGAGAGGAGGATGATATACTATGATCAAGGAGAGTGAAAGCTCTAAGCTTGGGGATGCCCCGGTGGTTCATCCCTGCATATTTCAAGAAGACTCAAGCATCTAAGCTTGGGGATGCCCAAGGCATCCCCTTCTTCATCGACAAAATTATCAGGTTCCTCCCTTGAAACTATATTTTTATTCGACCACATCTTATGTACTTTACTTGGAGCGTCTGTTTGTTTTTGTTTTTATTTTGTTTGAATAAAATGGATCCTAGCATTCATTGTGTGGGAGAGAGACACGCTCCGCTGTTGCATATGGACAAATATGTCCTTAGGCTTTACTCATAATGTTCATGGCGAAAGTTTCTTCTTCGTTAAATTGTTATATGGTTGGAATCGGGAAATGCTACATGTAGTAATTGCTATAATGTCTTGGATAATTTGATACTTGGCAATTGTTGTGCTCATGTTTAAGCTCTTGCATCATATACTTTGCACCCATTAATGAAGAAATACATAGAGCTTGCTAAAATTTGGTTTGCATAATTGGTCTCTCTAAGGTCTAGATAATTTCTAGTAAAGTGTTTTGAACAACAAGGAAGACGGTGTAGAGTCTTATAATGTTTACAATATGTCTTTTATGTGAGTTTTGCTGCACCGGTTCATCCTTGTGTTTGTTTCAAATAACCTTGCTAGCCTAAGCCTTGTATCGAGAGGGAATACTTCTCATGCATCCAAAATCTTTGAGCCAACCACTATGCCATTTGTGTCCACCATACCTACCTACTACATGGTATTTCTCCGCCATTCCAAAGTAAATTGCTTGAGTGCTACCTTTAAATTTCCATCATTCGCCTTTGCAATATATAGCTCATGGGACAAATAGCCTAAAAACTATTGTGGTATTGAATATGTACTTATGCATTTTATCTCTTATTAAGTTGCTTGCTGTGCGATAACCATGTTCCTGGGGACGCCATCAACTACTCTTTGTTGAATATCATGTGAGTTGCTATGCATGTCCGTCTTGTCTGAAGTAAGGGCGATTTACCATGAGTTGAAAGGTTTGAGCATGCATACTGTTAGAGAAGAACATTGGGCCGCTAACTAAAGCCATGATCCATGGTGGAAGTTTCAGTTTTGGACAAATATCCTCAATCTCATATGAGAAAATTAATTGTTGTTGAATGCTTAAGCATTAAAGAGGAGTCCATTATTTGTTGTCTATGTTGTCCCGGTATGGATGTCTAAGTTGAGAATAATCAAAAGCGAGAAATCCAATGCGAGCTTTCTCCTTAGACCTTTGTACAGGCGGCATAGAGGTACCCCTTTGTGACACTTGGTTAAAACATATGTATTGCGGTGATAATCCAGGTAATCCGAGCTAATTAGGACAAGGTGCAGGCACTATTAGTATACTATGCATGAGGCTTGCAACTTGTAGGATATGATTTACATAACACATATGCTTTATTACTACCGTTGACAAAATTGTTTCATGTTTTCAAAATCAAAGCTCTAGCACAAATATAGCAATCGATGCTTTCCTCTTTGAAGGACCTTTCTTTTACTTTTATGTTGAGTCAGTTCACCTATTTCTCTCCATCTCAAGAAGCAAACACTTGTGTGAACTGTGCATCGATTCCTACATACTTGCATATTACACTTATTATATTACCTTGCATTGACAACTATCCATGAGATATACATGTTACAAGTTGAAAGCAACTGCTGAAACTTAATCTTCCTTCGTGTTGCTTCAATGCCTTTACTTTGAATTTATTGCTTTATGAGTTAACTCTTATGCAAGACTTATTGATGCTTGTCTTGAAGTACTATTCATGAAAAGTCTTTGCTATATGATTCATTTGTTTACTCATGTCATTTACCATTGTTTTGATCGCTGCATTCATTACATATGCTTACAATAGTATGATCAAGTTTATGATGGCATGTCACTCCAGAAATTATCTTTGTTATCGTTTACCTGCTCGGGACGAGCAGAAACTAAGCTTGGGGATGCTGATACGTCTCCGACGTATCGATAATTTCTTATGTTCCATGCCACATTATTGATGATATCTACATGTTTTATGCATACTTTATGTCATATTTATGCGTTTTCCGGAACTAACCTATTGACGAGATGCCAAAGGGCCGCTTCTGTTTCTGCTGTTTTTGGTTTCAGAAATCCTAGTAAGGAAATATTCTCGGAATCGGACGAAATCAACGCCCAGCATCTTAGGATTGCATGAAGCTTCCAGAACACCCGAGAGCCGCCAGAGAGGGGCCACAGGGGGCCCACACATGGGGCTGGCGCGGCCAGGCTAGGGCCCGCGCCCCCTGTTGTGTGGCGGCTTCGTACCCCCTCCGACGCCGCCTCTTCGCCTATAAGAAGCCCCTCGACCTAAATCTTCGATAAGGAAAAGCCACGGTACGAGAAACCTTCCAGAGCCGCCGCCATCGCGAAGCCAAGATCTGGGGGACAGGAGTCTCTGTTCCGGCATGCCGCCGGGATGGGGGAGTGCCCCCGGAAGGCTTCTCCATCGACACCGCTGCCATCTCCACCGCCATCTTCATCACCGCTGATGTCTCCCATGAGGAGGGAGTAGTTCTCCATCGAGGCTAAGGGCTGTACCGGTAGCTATGTGGTTCATCTCTCTCCTATGTACTTCAATACAATAATCTCATGAGCCGCCTTACATGATTGAGATTCATATGATGATGCTTGTAATCTAGATGTCATTATGCTAGTCAAGTGGATTTTACTTATGTGATCTCCGGAGACTCCTTGTCCCACGTGTGTAAAGGTGACAGTGTGTGCACCGTGTGGGTCTCTTAGGCTATATTTCACAGAATACTTATTCACTGTTATGAATAGCATAGTGTAGTGCTTATTTATATCTCTTTATGATTGCAATGTGTTTTGTATCACAACATATCTGTGTGCTACTCTAGTGATGTTATTAAAGTAGTTTATTCCTCCTGCACGGTGTAATGGTGACAGTGTGTGCATCGTGTAGTACTTGGCGTAGGCTATGATTGTGATCTCTTGTAGACTATGAAGTTAACTATTGCTATGATGATATTGATGTGATCTATGCCTCCTTTCATAGCGTGAAGGTGACAGTGTGCATGCTATGTTAGTACTTGGTTTGGTTATGTTGATCTGTCATGCACTCTAAGGTTACTTAAACATGAATATCGAATATTGTGGAGCTTGTTAACTCCGGCATTGAGGGTTCGTGTAATCCTACACAATTTGTGGTGTTCATCATCCAACAAGAGGGTGTAGAGTCTAGCATCTATCTATTTATTCTGTTATGTGATCAATGTTGAGAGTGTCCACTAGTGAAAGTATGATCCCTAGGCCTTGTTCCTAAATACTGCTATCGCTGCTTGTTTACTGTTTTACTGCATCTGTATTGTCCGCAATATTACCACCATCAACCACACGCCAGTCCTGGATAGCAAAGCACTTTTCTGGTGCCATTGCTAGTGCTCATATTTATTCATACCACCTGTATTTCACTATCTCTTCGCCGAACTAGTGCACCTATTAGGTGTGTTGGGGACACAAGAGACTTCTTGCTTTGTGGTTGCAGGGTTGCATGAGAGGGATATCTTTGACCTCTTCCTCCCTGAGTTCGATAAACCTTGGGTGATCCACTTAAGGGAAACTTGCTGCTGTTCTACAAACCTCTGCTCTTGGAGGCCCAACACTGTCTACAAGAATAGAAGCACCCGTAGACATCAGCCACAGCAAGCCAACAAAGGTGGGAGCTACCCTAACAGCAAAGCATGGCTGTCAGGGCCCCCTCAACCACTATACCAAACACAACAGAGAAGCCAAGCACAGATATCATCACCCAGATGGGTTCAAAAAGAAGCTAGGGTTCCCAACAGATGTTGGCATCCCTCTAGCTAAATCAAATTAAATGTTAGATGATCACGACTGCAAGCAGTTCACATCATTTATCCACTTAGCCAAGCAAGACAACACAGATAAATGAATATTCAAGTAATCAATACAACAGAGCCTTGCAGTGGATCCAATGGATCACTGCAAGCAACAGTAATTGCTTGAGCCAACCACAGCACACACCAGTACTAATCTGTAACCACACACAGCTCAAATTGAGCACTGGTAAGGCACAAGATGGAGCACTACAGCTTTTACAAGCAACTGATGATCACAGGATCATCAGCAGCTTGCTAGAACATGCTAGGGCATCACTGGCATCACACAGGAACTATATAAATTAAACAGCCATAGTTAAGCAACAATTGAATCACATACTAGCACATAAACCATTTTTATGATTGTATCCAGAAGCATATCATCAAGGAATTGATGTATATGGACAACAATTAAGCAAGGCCAAGCCTACCATGAGCCAGAACTCAATAATCATCACACAAATAACATTGTCTCTTGCTAAACAGCAAGAATCACTCACAGTAATGAACCAGGGGAGCCAGAGCATATCACAGCACAAGCAAGCAAGCAAGCAACAGCAATGGCTAGTGATGCTCAGATGAGCATCTAGCCAGATAATAGCATGTATAACCACAAGGGTGAGCAGAGACTAGAAACAAAGGAAGCACACGCCACAGTAAGATTTACACACGAGCTTAGACTAGGGCAAGCTTGGCAGTAGCAGCACGGCAAGCAGCATACGCACAGCAGTAGAGCTCGGCATAGCATAGGCACAAGGAACAGCAGGCCAGTGGCCAGAGCTAGCTCAGAAGGACAGGAGAGGAGGAAGAACAAGCAGTAGAGCAGAAGGGAGGCGGTGAGCACTTACCATTTAGACGGAGAAGGGAACGGCCATGGCGGCACGGCGGCACACGCCGGGCGAACAGCGGCGCCAGGCCATGGCCAAGCCAAGCCAGATCATCACCGAGGCGCAGGGGCTCCAACGCAACCACGGCGGGGCACGAGGCCACACCACGGCGCTAGGCTCGTCGGCAATGACGAGATCGCCGCACGGCCATGTCGCAGTAGGGTTGGGGAAGAACGGTGGCGGCGAGGGAAAGCAGATCGGCGCGGATCAATCGAAGCGCCGTCGAACGGCGGTTCGATTGGCACCGATCTCGCCGCCGGAGTTGGCCGGTGGCGGTCGGATTAAATCGGCGACGGCGAGGCGACCACGGCATCGCCAGAGCGTCGAGGAGGGGTTAGGGTTTCTGCGCGAAGGGGGGAGGAAGGAGCGAGTGGGCCGACCGAGCCAAAAGGGTGGCTCGGGTTCGACCTAACCCGCTGGGCCACCCTGACAGGTGGGCCCAGGGGCATTGTGGTCATTTCACAAAATCATTTGAATATAGAAACTTTGAAATTACACAAGAAATGTTTAAAAGCTCTAAAAAAATAATTAAAAATATGAAAATTGATCAGCATAAAATTCTCTATCTAAATAAAATATCAAAGAGAATTTTTGAAGACAACTATGAATAAGTTCAAAATTGAGGATTAAAATAATCATTCAAATTCCATATATAATTTTCAATAATGAAAATAAGTCCCTAAATTCATTTGGACTTTAAAAACACCTTGACAACATTTCAAGGTTGTATTTTACTTTAAATAGAGTATCTCCAATTCATTCTTAGTATTAACCTCTTACATGAAATAATACTGTCATCGGAAGGGGGAACAAACCCTAAAAACTGGAATCATGCATAATTGCCTCTTTAACCATTGCCCTTATCGGACAATGATGCTATTTTTCAGAAACAGAGGACAAGGGTCAATCCACACCATCCAACTGCAAAACTTTGCAGTGTTCAGGCAAGTTCATCACTTGCTCATGTCATTTGAGTATCTTTATCAAATTACTTGCAAAGTACTATGATTATCACTATTGCATAAAAACCAAAACCACTACTTTCATAACTATGAATATGACTATGTGGTGGGCAATGGAACCATGGATTGTGTTGATATGGTGGAGGTTCCATTGCAAGGGTTTATATCCATCTAGGATTAAACAACAAATGTCGTCCAGTGATTCTTGTGCCGTAATACCCGTGTTAACCATAAGATCTGAAATGGGACGGACTAGTCAATCGTATTTCCACCTCTTGTACATCAACGGATGCGCTTACCGTAGCAGTTGTATCTTGCGGAGCAACTTGAGGGTGGGGATCCCACTCTAATTCCCCACGGTTATGCTGTGCATACCGTAGCGGTTGCGGCTTGCGGAACAACTTGAGGGTGGGGATCCCACTCTAATTCCCCACGGTAATGTGGTCTATGATGGGTTGCAGCTACCGGCGAAGGAGTTTGGTTCGATCCCAGACTGTTGTCGTGGTCGGGGCCCGTCCTTAAGTGGTGTAAGTGGACCGACGAGGACCCAGGGTCGGGGTTTGCAACAAAGGGTGGGTGTGCGAGGTAGCGGAGGAATATGATTGGCTATGACCTTATACCGGGCCTCACACCGAAGGAAGTGTGGACGGGAAAGCTGCCCGGTTGGCACCAAGGTTAAGATCTCTTATGGGTAAAGCAACACACCTCTGCAGAGTGTAAAGAACCGTGACCTGTCACTCCCTATTCCGGGATATGGAACTGCGAACGCGGCCGAAAAGGAGCTCCATGAAGTTCTAGTAAACCGGTGAAGACTGACGGACATAGCTCTTTGAAATAAAAGCAACCTCTTGAAGAAATGTTTATCAAAACCTGCATTGGTATTAGACTTTCTGGTCTAATATCGTAGCTAGTGCATTAAACACCTCTTATCTATAATGAACTTGTTGAGTACACTCGTACTCATCCCACTCTTAAATCCCTTGCTTAGATTGTCTGAACCGTCTGGAGGAGGACTACGACAACCCTGAAGGAGCCGAGACCATCGGCTATGAAGAACCAGACCTCTCAGGAGGTGTTGAAGGCGTAGACTACCTTATAGTCTACGGAACTGGGGAGGCTTCCGGAGGAGATCAAGCCTAGAAGCACCGAGTAGTAGTAGTAGCCGAGCAGTGCGAACTCTTAGTACTTAGCTACTCGAGGAAATAAATGTATAACCTAGTGAAACTTCTATATTGTAAGCTAAGGTGGGTTCGCCTCGAACCCAGGAGTATACCTCTTAGGACCCAAGAGGAGCTCCGAGACGATATGTGTATTATGCTTGTAATAATAAATGAATGAGTTATGGACCTGCTATGTTCTGTTGTACTACTCTGAGGGATGTAATATTTGCGGAATGGTACTTCGTGAATGTTATATCAACGACTGGCATACTACACCATGCAGTGGTATGCAGGGTCACCACAGTTGGTATCAGAGCAAAAGCTTTGACCTTAGGTTGGAACCTAGTAAATGGGACCGAACGTTAGGAGTCAAATAGGACTAGTAAAGAATTCTCTAAAAATATGGTGTATATTCAATTGAGAATACAACAATCATATCTTTTAGTGCGATAATTCTTTATTATCTCTATTATGATGCATTATTACTAATCTTATATTCTTTCTATTTCTACAGCCAACAATGGCAAGTTCACGTCCGGGACGAAACGTGAAAGTGATGGATTCCACACTGAGTGAATATGAAGGAGGACTCGCAGATATTCTTCGTGCCATGTTACTTGAATTTGGGTGTGATCCCCAGATACAAGTAAAGAAATACATGTACTACGACGGTACTGTATTGGCAAAGTGTAGGGTAGGACTAAGACTCCCAGAATCCCTAGGAATGAGCATAGTAATGCCAGCAGGTGAGGCCAGAACTATCAACATAGCCTACCACATAGCCATTATGAGAGCCATAACTGATATTCGGGAGCATAAGACGAAAGAGCTTATGGGTTCCGAATTCACACACATTCCTCATATGGAGGAGGAAGATGATCCTATGCTTAACCACTTCAAATATGCAAAACGCAAACCAGCAGAAGCCGCTAAGTACATGGACAATAGCCGCAACTTACTATCATTGTTCTTTCAGTTGAACCGTCATTTGACGGGAGCAATTGATACAATGCTAGAGGAGTTTACTGAACCCAAGGAGGAGACTAAGGGGAAGGAACCTATGGAGAATGAGGTGCACACACCAGTTTACTCAGCTGGTGACTACATTAGTATTGACCACCCTGAACGAGAAACTACACCCGTTACACCTGGGAACTATCTTAGTAGTTCTTATAGAGGATATGAGGGTGGAGAGGAATCCGGAAACAATCAGCGTTCCGTGACTCCTATAGAGAACTCCACGGGTTGGCATTGGGGATCTGATACTGGAACCCATAGTACTTCAGTATATTATGACGGGGAGATGAATGAGGACGCCACGACCCAGAACCAGAGTTATCCGTGTAATGGGAGAGATGATGGAGAGTATCCGATACAGGTTGAGTCGGATACAAATGTTGGAAATACCTATGGTGGAGTCACAGGGGAGTACACCCGATGGGTGGACTATGATGCACTGAATGACCAGTTCGTGAACACCGATTTCTCCCTGGGATCGTCATCTGATTCCGACTACCAGCCGACAGGGAGACCTTATGTTCCAGGTTTTGTCAGGAGGACGACACGTTCGACCGGATGGAAGCCTGGGATGTACCGGGAGTGAAGATCGACTAGAGACCACCAAGGGAGGCGAGACTACAATACACATGTACCACGTGTATTGTAGTGTGTAATATTTGTAGAAATTTGTACATATACTTCAATAAGTGAGTTTGCATACTCACATCGACCTGAGTATTGTAATAAGACCACTTAAGTATGTATATACATGGTATATGTTTTGTATGATTTGGATTTGCTTCTTGATTTCCATTGCGTGACTAGTTCTGTGCACAAAGTTGAGCTCAGAAAACTTGCGCATGGAGTAATAATGAGTATCATCTTGTGTTGCAGAACTAGGGGGTTATGTCGGGACCGGTAGGTGAGGAGACAGAAGCGCAACGCATGGAGCGCGAGGCGAAACAGAAGGAAGAGGCTGACGAAGCAGCCAGGAATCAGTTTCCACCACCACCACCCATGACGCAGCAGAACTTTGTCCAGTACATGCAGATGATGGAAGAGAGACAACGTATAACATTGGAGCAGCAGAATAAACTCTTCCAAGAACTGCTGCAACAGAACAGGGTAGAGAGACCCGAGAATCAGGGAGTCACCTTATCAGACTTCTAGAACACTAAGCCTATATCTTTCGCATACGGGCCCGAGCCAATGGACGCGGAAGACTGGCTTATGGACACTGAGCGAAAGCTCAACACTGTTGGTTGCAACGACCTGGAGAAGGTCCGTTATGCTACACACTTGTTGTGTGGACCTGCCGCATCATGGTGGGACAACATCGTAGCCGTTTATCCGGCTGGAAAAGTATTCACCTGGGAGGAGTTTGCAAGGAAGTTCAGGAAATCCAATGTCCCTGAAAGCATTGTGGAATTGAAGCGTCGAGAATTTGAAAGTCTCGAGCAGAAGGATAAGGCCATCCTGACTTATGTCAGGGAATTTTCAAAGCTGTCCCGGTACGCTGTTGAGGAGGTCAACACCGAGGACAAGAAAAAGAAGAGGTTCTTGCGGGGGTTAAGTCCCCAGTTCAAGGTTCAGCTCCGGATGATGAGAGCGACTGAGTTCCAAGAGTTGGTGGATGCAGCCATCACTCTTGAAGATGATTTCAAGCAGCTGCAAGAAGAGAAGAGGAAAAAGGCCAAGTTTGAGCCTAAGAGGTTTTCCAGTAACAAGCCCAATTCTAGCTTGAATTTCAAGCCAAGGTACAACAACAACAGCAACAACAACAACAACTACTACAGTAGCAGGAGAAACCAAGCGTTTCAGACTGCAAATCAAATAGTTTGCCGCATCTGCAGATTTAAAGGACATGCCTCGAAGGATTGTCTTAAACCCAGAATCATTTGCTTCGGGTGTCGTCAGGAGGGGCACATGATGAAGGATTGCCCCAATAAGAAGAATGGAGGAGGTCAGTCAGGAGGAGGAGGAAGCCGAGGAGGAAACAACGGAGGGAATTGGAAGAACAAGAAACCCTTCGGCAAATTGAACTGCACCAGCTTGGAGGAGGTGGTTAACTTCGATCAGGCAGTGATAGGTACGCTCCAGATACTCACTCATCCTAGCAAAGTACTTTTTGATACTGGTGCAACTACATCATTCATTTCTCAGCAATTCATCATCAAACATGGGATTAGTTGCACTAAGTTAGATACACCCATAACTATACTTTCCGCGGGGGGAATGATAGTAGTAACCCATACCAAACAAAAACAAGTCATCATGATCAATAAGTGCGCGTTCGACGCAGACCTGTTCATTTTACCGATGAAGGACATTGATGTCATTCTTGGTATGAACTCGTTAGAAGCTAATGGAGCATTGATCGACTGTGTGAACAAGACTGTGTCTTTGAAAAGCCCCGATGGAAGTAGAATGATCTACCAAGGAGACAAGCATACACAGATTGAAGTTGAGCTACAACTGAACAGCATGAAGGAGGTGAAGTTGGAAGATATACCTGTAGTAAATGAATTCTAGGATGTGTTTCCTAAGGAATTACCTGGAATGCCACCAGATAGGGAGATAGAATTCACTCCATCGACCTAATTCCAGGAACAGCTCCGATTGCTAAAGCACCATATAAGATGGGGCCTAAGGAGTTGAAAGAACTTAAGGAGCAATTGGATGACTTGGAACAGAAAGGATTCATACAAGAGAGTGTTTCACCATGGGTATCACCTGTGATCTTCATTGATAAAAGAGATGGAGGTAGAAGGATGTGCGGAGACTACATGAATTTGAACAATGTCACAATCAAGAACAAGTACCCACTTCCAAGAATACAAGATCTATTCGATCAAGTTAGAGGCGCGGGAGTCTTTTCCAAAATTGATCTAAGATCCGGTTATCACCAGATAAAGATCAAGAAGGAAGACGTTCCGAAAACAGCCTTTATCTCAAGGTATGGACATCATGAATACCTTGTAGTGCATTTTGGATTAACCAATGCCCCAGCAATTTTCATGAATCTCATGAATAAGATTTTCATGCCATATCTAGACAAGTTTGTCATCGTATTCATTGATGATATCTTGATCTATTCCAAAGACAAAGCAGAACATGCTGAACATCTGAGGTTAGTATTGCAAACACTAAGAGAACATCAACTCTATGTCAAGTTCAGCAAGTGTGAATTTTGGCTAGATCAAGTGGAATTTCTTGGTCATGTCATTAGCAAAGATGGAATAGCTGTTAACCCGAGCAAGGTAGCAGAAGTTTTAGAATGGGAAGCACCCAAGACTGTCAAGGAAATCCGAGGATTCCTAGGAATGGCAGGATACTATCGGAGATTCATTGAAGGATTCTCCAAGATAGCAGGACCAATGACGAAGCTGTTAAGGAAGAACACACCATTCGTGTGGTCAGAGGAGTGTGAGAAGAGTTTTCAAACTCTGAAGGAGATACTCACCACAGCACCGGTGTTAGCAGTTCCTGAAGTTGGCAAGGATTACACCGTGTACTGTGACGCATCCAAGCATGGATTGGGTTGCGTACTCATGCAGGATCAGAAGGTAATATCTTATGGATCGAGGCAACTCAGACCTCATGAAGTGAATTATCCAACACATGACTTAGAATTAGCAGTAGTCGTATTTGCACTTAAAACTTGGAGAAATTTTCTCTATGGATCCAAGTGTGAGCTCTATACGGATCATAAGAGTCTCAAGTACTTCTTCACTCAGAAGGAACTCAATATGAGGCAGAAAAGATGGCTTGAACTAATCAAGGATTATGATTTGACCATCAATTATACTCCAGGAAAGGCTAATGTTGTAGCAGATGCCTTGAGTAGGAAGAGCACTGGAGGAGTGGAACAAGAGTTATCACCGGAGTTGAGGAAGGAAGTAAGCCAAGCCCAAATACAACTTTGGGAAAAAGAAGATCATGAAGGACTATCGGCTTTACAAGTAGCCGATGAGCTAAATGTTAACTTGAAGAATGAGATAATGATGGGTCAGTTGGATGATCCATTCATCGTGGAGGAGATGAGAAGGATAGATGAAGGAAGACCATCAGAATTTCACTGAGGAGAATCGGGATCATTATGGTTCCAGAAGAGGATTTGTGTTCCGGATATTGCTGAAATTAAGGAAGTAATACTCCGAGAAGCCCATCAAACACCATATTCCATTCATCCGGGGAGTACAAAGATGTACATGGATCTAAAGGAGCTATTCAGGTGGAACAATATGAAGAGAGAAATAGCACAATATGTGGCGGAATGCCATACCTGCCAAAGGATGAAGGCTGAACACCAGAGTCCGGCAGGAAAGTTACAACCTTTACCCATTCTAGAATGGAAATGGGAGGAGATAGGAATGGATTTCATCACCAGACTACCCATGACCAAAAATAAAGAAGGACATGATATGGGTAATCGTGGACCGGTTGACGAAAAGTGCACACTTCTTAGCGGTAAATCAGCAGGATAAAGGAGAGAAACTCATCGATCTTTACATCAAAGAGATCGTGAGTAAACATGGAGTGCCCAAGAAGATCGTGTCGGATCGAGGATCCGTGTTTACGTCAGCATTTTCGAAGCAACTACATGAAGCTTTAGGATCTAAGTTGGACTATAGTACCGCCTATCATCCTCAGACAGGTGGACAAACCGAGAGAACTAACCAGATTCTAGAGGATATGCTTAGGGCTTGTGCCCTAGACTTCGGAGGATCATGGGAGGAGCACTTGCCACTAGCAGAGTTTTCATACAATAATCGCTATCAAAGCAGCATCAAGATGGCACTGTTCGAAGCTCTGTATGGAAGGAAGTGTAGATCACCCATATGCTGGTATGAAGCTGGAGCAAGGAAAGAGTTCAATCCTGATTATGTCAAGGAAAAGCAACAAATAATTGACATTATAAGAGATAGGCTCAAGATAGCCCAAAGTCGGCAAAAGAGTTACGCCGATCAGAAGAGAAGAACATGGGAGCCACAAGTTGGAGACATGGTATATCTTAAGGTGAGCCCGATGAAAGGACTTCAGAGATTTGGAGTAAAGGGAAAGTTAAGCCCTAGATACAGTGGACCTTTCAAGATTCTGAGTCAAAACCGAGGGTTAGCCTTCGAATTGGAACTACCGGGAAGGTTATCCCAAGTTCACAACGTATTCCATGTGTCGCAACTCAGAAAGTGTTTGAAGACCCCAGATGAGCCAGTATCACATGGAGAGCTCGAGTTACAACCAGATTTGACATACATCGAGAAGCCAGCGAAGATTCTCGAGGAGAACTGGAAACAACTCAGGAATCGAGCCATCAAATACTGCAAGATACAATGGAAACATCACCCCGAGCGGGAAGCCACCTGGGAAAAGGAAGAAGACCTGAGGAAAACATACCCCGAACTCTTCAGGTATTACAACCACAACTTCGGGACGAAGTTTTCTTTAAGGGGGAAAGGCTGTAATGTCCCAGGTTTAGAGACGATCGAGGGGTAGATTTTAGAAAGGGATGTGCATTGCATCGTAAATTCCGGGGAAATTTCGCGCTTTTATAAAAAACTGCATCGAAGGGGGACAGGTTTCTCTCTCGACATCTTACAGGGTTAGGGTTTCGAGAGTGCGACAAACTTGTTCCTACTCAACTACATTAGGGTTTTGAGAAGAGAGAAGAGATATTACATCACAATCTTAAGTTGCATGATTGAATTCCAAATTAAGTTGCAAGATTGAATTCAAACCAAATTTGAATTTGAATTTCAAATTCAAACATCAAATTGATATTCCATGATTCAAACTTAAGATAATTCAATACACAATAATAATTAATCAAGAATATAAATAGTACAATACTTAATAAAGCTCATTAAGGAAAACTTGAGCTTTATTGATAATCACACATAATACAATGTCATTTACAATATCCAGAATAGTAATATGAAATATTACAACACATTACATAAATTGGCAAAATGGAAGAAAGAAAATAAAGAAAAATTACAAGAGAATGATTCTATCCTAAATACTACAAAGTAGACTTCATTTGATCTTGGACTTGATAATCTTCAGGTCCATCTTGATCAATTGCTTGATCCCTGCACACAAACAAAACTAACACCACATTATGCTAAGTGGCAATGCCACTTGGCAGGTTAGCAAAGAAATGAGAAATTGAGAGGATATGACCAAAGCTACCGAGCTGATCCATCTCACAGTCAAGTCCCAGGCCTGATGCAAAGCATCAGGTTACACACACACACAGCCTGCTCACAAGGCTGTGTGCATGCAGCACACACACACAGTGAGTCACCAAAGTGAAATGGTGGAGTTGTCGACCAGAGAAGCAAGGGCCAGGCATATAAAACCTTTTCCACAGTAAACCCTAGCTCATTCATCGACAAAGCAGCAGGGTAAGCCACCAGATAGCAAGAACACCTCAAGAACACCAAGAACAGGTGAACAGCTAGAGCTGTTTCACCTATTCCCCAATCACCAGAAAGTAAACCAATATATCAAGCTTGCAAGGAGGAGCAGGGCAAGCCAAGAACTCAATCAGCAGCTGAACCTCTACACCAACACCCATTTCTAGGAGCTGGAGTGTGATACGCGTACAGCACGCGTCCGTTGGGAACCCCAAGAGGAAGGTGTGATGCGTACAGCGGCAAGTTTTCCCTCAGTATGAAACCAAGGTTTATCGAACCAGTAGGAGCCAAGAAGCACGTTGAAGGTTGATGGCGGCGAGATGTAGTGCGGCGCAACACCAGGGATTTCGGCGCCAACGTGGAACCTGCACAACACAACCAAAGTACTAAGCAACAATTGAATCACAGACTAGCACATAAACCATTTTTATGATTGTATCCAGAAGCATATCATCAAGGAATTGATGTATATGGACAACAATTAAGCAAGGCCAAGCCTACCATGAGCCAGAACTCAATAATCATCACACAAATAACACTGTCTCTTGCTAAACAGCAAGAAGCACTCACAGTAATGAACCAGGGGAGCCAGAGCATATCACAGCACAAGCAAGCAAGCAACAGCAATGGCTAGTGATGCTCAGATGAGCATCTAACCAGATAATAGCATGTATAACCACAAGGGTGAGCAGAGACTAGAAACAAAGGAAGCACACACCACAGTAAGATTTACACACGAGCTTAGACTAGGGCAAGCTTGGCAAGAGGCAAGACAAAGAAGTTAAAGATACGCACAAAGCAAGAGAGCCTCGGCATAGCATAGGCACAAGGAACAATAGGCCAGTGGCCAGAGCTAGCTCAGAAGGACAGGAGAGGAGGAAGAACAAGCAGTAGAGCAGAAGGGAGGCGGTGAGCACTTACCAATTAGACGGAGAAGGGCACGGCCATGGCGGCACGGCGGCACCCGCCGGGCGAACGGTGGCGCCAGGCCATGGCCAAGCCAAGCCAGATCATCACCGAGGCGCAGGGGCTCCAACGCAACCACGGCGGGGCACGAGGCCACACCACGGCGCCAGGCTCGTCGGCAACGATGAGATCGCCGCACGGCCATGTCGCAGGAGGGTTGGGGAAGAACGGTGGCGGCGAGGGAAAGCAGATCGGCGCGGATCAATCGAAGCGCCGTCGAATGGCGGTTCGATTGGCACCAATCTCGCCGCCGGAGTTGGCCGGTGGCGGTCGGATTAAATCGGCGACGGCGAGGCGACCACGGCATCGCCAGAGCGTCGAGGAGGGGTTAGGGTTTCTACGCGAAGGGGAGAGGAAGGAGCGAGTGGGCCGACCGAGCCGAAAGGGTGGCTCGGGTTCGACCTAACCCGCTGGGCCACCCTGACAGGTGGGCCCAGGGGCATTGTGGTCATTTCACAAAATCATTTAAATATAGAAACTTTGAAATTACACAAGAAATGTTTAAAAGCTCTAAAAAAATAATTAAAAATATGAAAATTGATCAGCATAAAATTCTCTATCTAAATAAAATATCAAAGAGAATTTTTGAAGACAACTATGAATAAGTTCAAAATTGAGGATTAAAATAATCATTCAAATTCCATATATAATTTTCAATAATGAAAATAAGTCCCTAAATTCATTTGGACTTTAAAAACACCTTGACAACATTTCAAGGTTGTATTTTACTTTAAATAGAGTATATCCAATTCATTCTTAGTATTAACCTCTTACAAGAAATAATACTGTCATCGGAAGGGGGGAACAAACCCTAAAAACTGGAATCATGCATAATTGCCTCTTTAACCATTGCCCTATGATAACCCACAAGTATAGGGGATCGCAGCAGTCTTCACGGGTATTAAAACCCAATTTATTGATTCGACACAAGGGGAGACAAAGAATACTTGAAAGCCTTAACATCGGAGTTGTCAATTCAGCTGCACCTGGAAACAGACTTGCTCGCAAGAGTTTATCAGTAGTAATAGTTTTATAGCAGTAGCAGTAGTGAAATAACAGCAGCAGAGTAACAGAGTGTAACAGAACCACTTTGTTAATCAAATAAATGTTGTTAGTTGCTCATAAGCATGCATGCATTTGCATTTAAAATTTGAGGAATCTTGCACTCAAATGCTTTGAAACATTGTTCCAAATGTTGTATTTTGCTCTAACAAAATTTTGATGCAAAAAGCCCCATAAAATTTGGCTCAAAATACCCCAAATAACACCCAAACCCTGCCCTGTTTTTTAATTTTCAGGAAATTCCAAAAGTCCAGGGGGGTTTTCACAAATTTTGCTTTCTTCTTCCTCTCTCCTACTGGAAGCTGCTCGCTGTAGCTTCCCTGGCCGTCGATCCCACCGGTGGCCGGGATGCTTCCCGCCGCCCCCGCCGCCTTTAAATCCTCGCCGCCGCCGCGGGAGAAACCCTAACACGCCTCCCCTTGCTTCCTCTCCCCCATTCTGCAAGCTCGGGAGGAAACACTAGCCCACGGCCGCTCGCCGTCGCCGCCGTTGCCGACCTCCCCACGCTCGGCCGCCACCGCCAGAAGCTCCGCCTCGACGCCCTCTTCCTCCTCCGCTAGCCAGCGCACGCCGGGGAGCCCTCTACTGCGCCAATCGGGAGGAGCCCGAGCCGCAGGCCTCCGCCGCTCGCCGGCTTTCCCGGCCACCTCCGGCGACGGCGTTGAGCTCCACACGCTCGTGGTGAGCTTCTGAGTCGATTGGTGCTCCTCCCCTTCCCGATTGCTTCCTCCACCGGCCCCGCACCGTGTGCCGCATCTGCCACCGCGCGAGCTCGCCGCCGGCCGTCTCCGGTGACCATTGGTGGGCGGCGCCCCCACCAAATGGTTCCCTGAGTCGCCCTGCCCCTTTTGCCCCTGCCCCCGCGCTCGATTGCGGGCTCAATCGCTCGATTGGAGCTCGACCAGAGCTCCCAGAGAGCTCATGGCCGCGCTGACGTCATGCTGACATCAGCGTGAGGTCATATTTTCTTTTTCTATTTTCTGGTTATTTTCAGTAATTGTTTAATATTTCATATAAGTTCAGAAAAATACCAAATTGTATATCATTTCGATCAGAAAAACATTTCCTATTCGTTTATACATGTCTCATACATGATTGAACCCATTAAATGTGGAGCTTAGTAGAAAACCATAATCAAACCCTCTCATATGTCGGGGTCCGATGCCGGAACCCCTTTAATTTGACGATGCACCTAGGGTTACTCGATTCCTTTAATCTGACATGTCATTCATATTGTATGCGCATTGCATTATGCCATGTCGTGATTGTTTGTTTCCCTTTCCGGTATTTGGTTCTTCGTGATAGGATCTGAGCCGGAGTCCGACGTCAACGCCACCGAAGAACAGTACTCATCCGCTGAGGGACAAGGCAAGCCCTAACCTGGTTCATCTATGATTTCGGCATGCTTTTATCTGTGATTCCTACATATCGCATACGATTCAACTGTCTTTTCTCGATAGATAGAGTTACCCTATCTGTTGCATGACCGACATTTGTAGCCTCGATACCCTGATCCACTGCTCCTAGCATAACTAGGTTTGGCATGTGTGCGTCGCGAGAGCCTTTATCTCTTTATGCTTAGCCATGCTTAGTTTGTTACGTTACTACTCCGGTCTTTGGACTGGAGCCTTACAATGAAATGAATCTAGCATGACAGGTTGACGTGGTAAGTATAGAGATGATGATAAACATGCTTAAAGGCTTAGACGAGAGGCCACATTGGGATGTGGTGGGTTGTTTCGTTTCTGCCAACCCTAGGAACCGAGTTCTCGCCTCTTGAACCAAGACCGAGCGTACAACCACACGAGGCCCTATTATGGTACCCTCTCGACTCACTAACTTGCCTAGTAGATTCCATGAGTCACATAGTTTGCGCGTTACCTGGTCATATGCATTGCATTTTGCTTGGGGGTTCAAGGTACATAACAGGTAGGTAAGCGTGGCCGTGGTGGCTGGGGGTTGAGGCCTCTGGGGAAACCCACCTCGCCTCACATCGTTAAGGACCAACTTCGGGACTTGACCCGTTACGGCGGAACAATCCTTAGCGCGTGACTCATGGTCTCGGCGACAGCAAGGTAAAGGTCGTGGTCGACCACCCTCTGCCGGCTCTCCAAGGAAGAGAGCTAATATATATTGGCATTAAGAGTCGGTTGGCACGTGTGGGTAAAGTTGTGCACCCCTGCAGGGTTATGAATCTTTTCGAAAAGCCGTGTCCACGGTTATGGACGACTTGGGAACGGACGTGGAGATCATAGAGAACATGAACCTAATCGTAAAACTTGGCAACCAATGTGTGCTTACGGACACCTTCTTCGGGTGTTGAGGGGGTGATCCGAGGATAGTGGTTCGAGATGATGAAGATTGGTGGATACAATATGATGATCAATAGAGATAGAGATGTCGCTCTCTTATCCCCTTTCAAAGGTTCTGAGTAGTCGAGCTTCTCTTCTCTCTTATCTTACAAAGGAAAACTGGCTTTACGCAAAAGAAGTTCTACCAGAAAGCCCACATACCCGCTTTGCTAAAAGGTTGTACTAAGTCTTGCTGAGTCCCTGTACTCAGCTTTGCATGCTTTTGTTTCAGATGAAGTTGCTGCAGCCGAAGGTGGTTTCTACGTTAACATCGATGGTTAGTTTGGAGTTCCCAGGCAGCAGCCTGCGACTTATGGGCTGGGACGTCGCTTTATGTTATGGCTTCTTAAGCCCTTTGCTATCTTGTTATCTAGAATAACATAATTTGCTTCCGTTGCTTGTTGAATGTTGGGTCAGTGACCTCTGCGTGTAATAATTTGGATCTTACTCTGTTAAGAGTTGTAATATATTCTTTTGAGTCATAGAGTCACTGTTGTGTTACCGATTCTCTCACTGTAGTCTCTCGAGCTCAAGGTTAGGCTTATGTCAGACGAAGATCTAGTATTTGTCTAACCCTGATCCCGGGGGTGCCACAGGTTTTGGTATCAGAGCAGGACTGCCTGTAGGAAACCCTTGTTCACTGGTCGATGTTGAGTCTAGTTGTTGCGAAGACTATTTGAAAGCTAAAGTTTATTTGCAAAACTCTGAATAGGGTTCTTTTTACTCCTTATCTGGTGTCACTCTAATGCTGAGTCCTCTTATCTGGTTTTGATTGGAAAAAGGTTTCTCTTCTTTCCTATCAATTCAATATCAAGGATACACGGGTTTGGGTTATTTTTCTCCAGTACTCCGTATCTGGTTGCTTGTCTCAGAGTTTCCAGAATGCCTCCGTTCATCTGAAGCATTGTCCCTTTATTCTTGCTTCGGGTACTTAGCATCCAATTGTTTGCCTTTATGTGACATGGTGATGGTATGTCATCTTTGCATTCCATCTTCATGGTTTGTGAGTCGGTTAGTAGTGTGTACATTTTGTATGCTTGTTTAACTACTATGATCGATACGATGATATATCTTCATATCACATGTCTTGTCTTCTCAGCATGCTCATTGCATTCGGTATATGCTATCCTTCTGTTGAATCCTTCCGGTGAATCCGTGTCTCATGGTTTTTGTCTTCTCCTCAGGATGTCAGGTGGTACTAGAAGTGGTGCTGGCCGTGGTCGTGGTCGTGGTCATGGCCGTGGCAATGGTCGTGGAGATGGCCACGAGGAGAATGCTGACCTTCCTCCTCCTCCTTCTATGGTCCAACTTATGGCCATGTATGAAGCCAATCGCGCAGACAACATTAGGCTCCTTGAAAGGATTGAGCGTAACACAGCTCAGCGTCATGAGGAACAAGTGGGGATCCGAAGCTTCATCCGCCTTACCCCACCAGTGTTCAGTTATTCCACTGAGCCACTTGATGCTGACTACTGGCTCCGTACCATCGAGCGTAAGCTTGAGGTTGCCCACGCTGCTCAAGCAGATTGGGTGAACTTTGCCACCTACCATCTTGAAGGAGCTGCCGGTTCATGGTGGGAAAACTTCCTGTTGATGCAGCCTGCCGGTCATGTCGTAACTTGGCCAGAGTTCAAAGCTGCTTTTCGTGCATATCATATCCCAGAGGGTCTGATGGACGATAAAAGAGAAGAGTTTCTGAAGCTGACGCAGGGCAGTGGTTCTATCTGTGATTACCAAGGTAATTTCTATCGTCTTGCCTGCTATGCTCCTGAAGAGACTTCCACTGATGCCAAGAAGCAAGCCTTGTTCCGCAAGGGACTGGATCCTGAGCTTCGTCGAGATCTTCATCTCCTGGACTTCCCAACCTGCCAAGATCTTGTCAACAAGGCTATGAAGGCAGAAAGAGGAAAGGTGGATTATGAGGAAAGTCGCAAGCGTACTCGAGATACTTCTCAGTCTTCTGGATCAGGCAATCAGCGCCGCCGTGTTTTCATTCCATACAGTGCTGTGCCTCGTGCTCCTTATGCACAAAAGTCTTCTGGTTATGCTCCTCGTCCACAAACTCCAAGTGCTCCTGCAAGCAATGCTGGTGGAACAAACTATCGTCCCGCTATGGGTACTCCAGGCAGTGGTGCGTGCTTCACTTGTGGTCAACCTGGTCACTACATGAAGGAGTGCCCCCATAATACTTCTGTTCGTGGTGTTCCACCACCAAAGAAGTTTACCAAGCCTCCAGTTGCTGGTCATGGTTGTCTGACCCATGTTACTGCTGAAGAAGCTGAAGCAGATCCAAGCGTCATAATGGGTACGCTTCGAATCAACTCCGTTATAGCTACAGTTCTGTTTGATTCTGGAGCATCACATTCATTCATATCCCAAGAGTTTGCTCAGTTGCATGGGATTCCTTTTAAAGATATGTCTACCCCTCTTATGGTTCATTCCCCTGGTTCTAGTTGGTATACCGCTATGGTCAGTCGTGGGAATAAAATCGAGATTGGATATCTTCTTTTTCCGATTCCCCTCATTGCCCTCAAGTCAACCGACATTGATATCATTTTGGGCATGGATTGGCTAGCTAAATATCAGGCTGTCATTGATTGTGCAGCCAGGTCTCTTACTCTGACCGATCTTTCCGGAAGCTCCATTCTGTATTGGTCTTCGTCAGCAACATCTCCATCAGCAGTACATATTCCTGATGCTGAATTGTATGCCCTTGATGTCTTACCTCCGCTTGAAATTTCTGATGTTCCGGTGGTTTGTGACTTCCCTGATGTCTTTCCGGAAGAATTACCTGGCATGCCACCTGATCGAAGTGTGGAGTTTGTCATCGAGCTGGTTCCCTCGAATCGCTCCTGTTTCTCGACGTCCTTATCGTATGCCTCGAGAAGAGTTGGTTGAACTGAAGAAGCAGTTGGAAGAGTTAGAAGGGAAAAGATACATCCAACCTAGTACTTCTTCTTGGGGATGTCCTGCACTCTTCGTCAAGAAGAGGGATACCAATGTTCTGCGTCTGGTTGTTGATTACCGGCCGCTCAAAGAAGTAACCATAAAGAAAAAGTATACTATACCTCGAATCAATGATCTTTTCGATCAATTGAGTGGTGCCACAGTCTTTTCCAAGATGGATTTGAGATCAGGCTACCATCAAATCAAAATCCGAACGGAGGACATTCCAAAAACGGCGTTCATGACTCGTTATGGTCTTTACGAGTACACTGTCATGTCCTTTGGCCTCACAAATGCTCCAGCCACTTTCATGCGGCTCATGAACTCAGTGTTTATGGAGTATCTTGACAAATTCGTCATTATCTACATTGATGATATTCTGGTCTACTCCAAAACCGAAGAAGAACACACTGAACACTTGCGTTTGGTGCTGACAAAGCTTCGTGAACATCGTCTCTACGCCAAGTTTTCTAAATGTGAGTTTTGGCTACAAGAGCTCATCTTTCTTGGCCATGTGGTCTCTGCAAAAGGTGTTGCAGTTATTCCAGATAAAGTTCAATCCGTTCTTGACTGGAAGACTCCTAAGTCAGCCAAAGAAATTCGGAGTTTTCTTGGATTGGCGGGTTATTACCGTCGATACATTGAGAATTTCTCTAAGATTGCCAAACCAATGACTGATCTTCTGAAGAAAGATAAGAAGTTTGAGTGGTCAGAAAAGTCTGAAGAAAGTTTTCAGACAATGAAAATAAAGCTGACTACCGCTCATGTACTTGTCCTTCCAGACACAAGCAAAGACTTTGTCATCTTTTGTGATGCATCTCTTCAAGGGCTCGGATGTGTGTTGATGCAAGATGGCCATGTAGTGGCTTATGCCTCTCGACAGTTGAAGCCACATGAGCTCAATTATCCAACTCATGATCTAGAGCTTGCAGCTGTGGTCCATGCTCTTAAGCAATGGCGACCTTACCTTTACGGTAATCGTTGCGAGTTGTACTCAGATGATCAAAGCCTGAAGTATCTCTTTACCCAACCAGATCTGAATCTCAGGCAGACAAGATGGTTGGAACTCATCAAGGACTATGATTTGGGTCTTAACTATCAGCCCGGCAAGGCCAACGTCGTTGCTGACGCCCTAAGTCGGAAGTCATATTGCAACAATCTGATGCTCAAGCAATGTCAACCTGCCCTCCACGAGGAATTTGCACGACTCAATCTTGAAGTTGTTCCTCAGGGATTCCTTGCTAACTTAGAGGTGAAACCCTCTCTTGAAGACCAGATCAAAGCCGCTCAGAAGCGTGATTTGGGTATCACTAAGATCAAAGAGAACATTGCTAGCGGAGATGCTAAATGTTTCTCCGTCAACGATCAAGGTGTTGTCTACTTTGGTAACCGCTTGGTGGTGCCGAAGAAAAAGAACCTGAGAGAGCTTATCCTTCGAGAAGCTCATGAGTCCCCTCTATCTATTCATCCTGGAAGTACAAAGATGTATCAGGATCTTCGCCAAAGGTTCTGGTGGACCCGGATGAAAAGAGAAATCGCCGTCAGTAGCTGAATGCGACGTTTGCCGTCGTGTAAAAGCTGAACATCAAAGAACAGCTGGTACTCTTCAACCTCTATCTACTCCTGAATGGAAATGGGATGAAATTGGCATGGATTTCATTACCGGACTTCCCAAAACTCCAAAGGGAAATAACTCCATATGGGTCATGGTGGATCGTCTATCCAAGGTTGCTCACTTTCTTCCTGTTCGGGAAAGTATCCGAGCTAGTCAACTAGCGGATCTCTATATATCCCGGATAGTCTCTCTTCATGGTGTTCCGAAGAAGATCATCTCCGATCGTGGAAGCTTATTTACCTCAAAATTCTGGGAAAGTCTTCAAAACTGCATGGGGACAAATCTTTCCTTCAGCACGGCCTATCATCCTCAAACCGGTGGTCAAACCGAAAGGGTGAATCAAATCCTTGAAGACATGCTCAGGGCCTGTGTTATATCCTTCGGCAAGAATTGGGAAAAGTGCCTTCCATTTGCTGAATTCTCCTATAACAACAGTTTCCAATCTAGCCTGGGCATGGCGCCTTTTGAAGCTCTTTATGGACGGAAATGTCGAACCCCTCTGAATTGGTCAGAAACCGGTGAAAGACAGTTCTTTGGACCGGACATGATCAAGGAAGCAGAAGATCAAGTTGGCATTATCCGAGAGCGTTTGAAAGCTGCTCAGTCTCGTCAAAAGAGCAATTATGCTCATCATCATCAAGAAGTTCGCTATGAAGTTGGCGAGCAAGCTTATCTTCGAGTCACTCCTTTAAGAGGTGTCCATCGTTTCGGTATAAAAGGCAAACTAGCTCCTCGCTATGTTGGTCCTTTCCGCATCCTTGCTAAACGAGGTGCACTTGCTTACAAGTTGGAACTCCCTCCAACTTTTCCTGAAGTTCATGACGTCTTCCATGTCTCCCAACTCAAACGTTGCTTCAAAGATCCCATCCGTGGTGTTGATCATGAAACACTTGATCTCCAAGAGGATCTGACCTATCGAGAGTATCATGTCCGTATCCTTGATGAAGCTGAGCGTAAAACTAGACGTCAAACCATCAAATTCCTGAAAGTTCAATGGTCTCATCACTCTGAGTCAGAAGCAACCTGGGAACGAGAGGATCGTCTTCGATCTGAGTACCCTGCCTTCTTTTCTAAAACTTAGGAATCTCGGGGACGAGATTCTTTTAAGGGGGGTAGAGTTGTAACAGAACCACTTTGTTAATCAAATAAATGTAGTTAGTTGCTCATAAGCATGCATGCATTTGCATTTAAAATTTGAGGAATCTTGCACTCAAATGCTTTGAAACATTGTTCCAAATGTTGTATTTTGCTCTAACAAAATTTTGATGCAAAAAGCCCCATAAAATTTGGCTCAAAATACCCCAAATAACACCCAAACCCTGCCCTGTTTTAAATTTTCGGGAAATTCCAAAAGTCCAGGGGGGTTTTCACAAATTTTGCTTTCTTCTTCCTCTCTCCTACTGGAAGCTGCTTGATGTAGCTTCCCTGGCCGTCGATCCCGCCGGTGGCCGGGATGCTTCCCGCCGCCCCCGCCGCCTTTAAATCCTCGCCGCCGCCGCGGGAGAAACCCTAACACGCCTCCCCTTGCTTCCTCTCCCCCATTCTGCAAGCTCGGGAGGAAACCCTAGCCCACGGCAGCTCGCCGTCGCCGCCATTGCCGACCTCCCCACGCTCGGCCGCCACCGCCAGAAGCTCCGCCTCGACGCCCTCTTCCTCCTCCGCTAGCCAGCGCACGCCGGGGAGCCCTCTACTGCGCCAATCGGGAGGAGCCCGAGCCGCAGGCCTCCGCCGCTCGCCGGCGTTCCCGGCCACCTCCGGCGACGGCGTCGAGCTCCACACGCTCGTGGTGAGCTTCTGAGTCGATTGGTGCTCCTCCCCTCCCCGATTGCTTCCTCCACCGGCCCCGCACCGTGTGCCGCGTCTGCCGCCGCGCGAGCTCGCCGCCTGCCGTCTCCGGTGACCATTGGTGGGCGGCGCCCCCACCAAATGGTTCCCTGAGTCGCCCTGCCCCTTTTGCCCCTGCCCCCGCGCTCGATTGCAGGCTCAATCGCTCGATTGGAGCTCGACCAGAGCTCCCAGAGAGCTCATGGCCGCGCTTACGTCATGCTGACGTCAGCGTGAGGTCATATTTTATTTTTCTATTTTCTGGTTATTTTCAGTAATTGTTTAATATTTCATATAAGTTCAGAAAAATACCAAATTGTATATCATTTCGATCAGAAAAACATTTCCTATTCGTTTATACATGTCTCATACATGATTGAACCCATTAAATGTGGAGCTTAGTAGAAAACCATAATCAACCCCTCTCATATGTCGGGGTCCGATGCCGGAACCCCTTTAATTTGACGATGCACCTAGAGTTACTCGATTCCTTTAATCTGACATGTCATTCATATTGTATGCGCATTGCAATATGCCATGTCGTGATTGTTTGTTTCCCTTTCCGGTATTTGGTTCTTCGTGATAGGATCTGAGCCGGAGTCCGACGTCAACGCCACCGAAGAACAGTACTCATCCGCTGAGGGACAAGGCAAGCCCTAACCTGGTTCATCTATGATTTCGACATGCTTTTATCTGTGATTCCTACATATCGCATACGATTCAACTGTCTTTTCTCGATAGATAGAGTTACCCTATCTGTTGCATGACCGACCTTTGTAGCCTCGATACCCTGATCCACTGCTCCTAGCATAACTAGGTTTGGCATGTGTGCGTCGCGAGAGCCTTTATCTCTTTATGCTTAGCCATGCTTAGTTTGTTACGTTACTACTCCGGTCTTCGGACTGGAGCCTTACAATGAAATGAATCTAGCATGACAGGTTGACGTGGTAAGTATAGAGATGATGATAAACATGCTTAAAGGCTCAGACGAGAGGCCACATTGGGATGTGGTGGGTTGTTTCGTTTCTGCCAACCCTAGGAACCGAGTTCTCGCCTCTTGAACCAAGACCAAGCGTACAACCACATGGGGCCCTATTATGGTACCCTCTCGACTCACTAACTTGCCTAGTAGATTCCATGAGTCACATAGTTTGCGCGTTACCTGGTCATATGCATTGCATTTTGCTTGGGGGTTCAAGGTACATAACAGGTAGGTAAGCGTGGCCGTGGTGGCTGGGGGTTGCGGCCTCTGGGGAAACCCACCTAGCCTCACATCGTTAAGGACCGACTTCGGGACTTGACCCGTTACGGCGGAACAATCCTTAGCGCGTGACTCATGGTCTCGGTGACAGCAAGGTAAAGGTCGTGGTCGACCACCCTCTGCCGGCTCTCCAAGGAAGAGAGCTAATATATATTGGCATTAAGAGTCGGTTGGCACGTGTGGGTAAAGTTGTGCACCCCTGCAGGGTTATGAATCTTTTCGAAAAGCCGTGTCCATGGTTATGGACGACTTGGGAACGAACATGGAGATCATAGAGAACATGAACCTAATCGTAAAACTTGGCAACCAATGTGTGCTTATGGACACCTTCTTCGGGTGTTGAGGGGGTGATCCGAGGATAGTGGTTCGAGATGATGAAGATTGGTGGATACAATATTGATGTCTACGCCCCCCTCCTTTTCCTGTAGACAGTGTTGGGCCTCCAAGAGCAGAGGTTTGTAGAACAGCAGCAAGTTTTCCCTTAAGTGGATCACCCAAGGTTTATCAATCTCAGGGAGGAAGAGGTCAAAGATATCCCTCTCATGCAACCCTGCAACCACAAAGCAAGAAGTCTCTTGTGTCCCCAACACACCTAATAGGTGCACTAGTTCGGCGAAGAGAGAGTGAAATACAGGTGGTATGAATAAGTAGTAGCAACGGCACCATAAAAGTGCTTTGCCCAGGACAGTAAACAAGCAGTAGTAACGCAGCAGTAGTAACGCAGTAAAACAGTAAACAAGCAGCGATAGCAGTATTTAGGAACAAGGCCTAGGGATCAGACTTTCACTAGTGGACACTCTCAACATTGATCACATAATAGAATAGATAAATGCATACTCTACACTCTCTCGTTGGATGATGAACACATTGCGTAGGATTACACGAACCCTCAATGCCGGAGTTAACAAGCTCCACAATTCAATGTTCATATTTAAATAACCTTAGAGTGCATGAAAGATCAATACGACTAAACCAAGTACTAACGTAGCATGCACACTGTCACCTTCATGCTAAGAAAGGAGGCATAGATCATATCAATACTATCATAGCAATAGTTAACTTCATAATCTACAAGAGATCATAATCATAGCCTACGCCAAGTACTAACACGGATGCACACACTGTCACCATTACACCGTGCAGGAGGAATAAAACTATTTTAATAGCATCACTAGAGTAGCACATAGATAAATTGTGATACAAAACTCATATGAATCTCAATCATGTAAAGCAGCTCATGAGATTATTGTATTGAGGTACATGGGAGAGAGATGAACCACATAGCTATAGCGGAGCCCTCAGCCTCGGGGGTGGATTACTCCCTCCCCATCATGGAGGCAGCGATGGCGGTGAAGATGGCGGTGAAGACGGCGGTGGAGATGGCTCCGGGGGCAATTCCCCGTCCCGCAGGTGCCGAACAGCGACTTCTGTCCCCCCGAATTGGACTTTCGCGATGGCGGCGGCTCGGGGATGGTTTTCTCTGTTTCCGTCGAACTCGTCGATGTTTTTAGGTCGTGACGAATATATAGGCGGAGAGGCGGCGCAAGGAGGCGGCCGGGGCCCCCACACCATAGGTCGGGCGCGGCCAGGGGCCACCCGCGCCGCCTTATGGTGTGGGCCCCCTGCTGCCCGCCTCCGACTCTCCTTCGGTGTTCCGGAAGCTTCCGGGAATTCTAAGACTTTCGGTGTTGATTTCGTCCGATTCCGAAAATATTTCCTTACTAGGATTTCTGAAACCAAAAACAGCAGAAAACAAAGAATGGCCTTTCGGCATCTCGTCAATAGGTTAGTTCCGGAAAACGCATAAATATGACATAAAATGTGAACAAAACATGTCGGTATCATCAATAATGTGGCATGGAACATAAGAAATTATCGATACGTCGGAGACGTATCAGCATCCCCAAGCTTAGTTCCTGCTCGTCCCGAGCAGGTAAACGATAAACAAAGATAATTTCTGGAGTGACATGCCATCATAACCTTGATCATAATATTGTAAGCATATGTAATGAATGCAGCGATCAAAACAATGTATATGACATGAGTAAACACGTGAATCATATAGCAAAGACTTCTCATGAATAGTACTTCAAGACAAGCATCAATAAGTCTTGCATAAGAGTTAACTCATAAAGCAATAATTCAAAGTAAAAGCATTGAAGCAACACAAAGGAAGATTGAGTTTCAGCGGTTGCTTTCAACTTATAACATGTATATCTCATGGATATTTGTCAACATAGAGTAATATAACAAATGCAATATGCAAGTATGTAGGAATCAATGCACAGTTCACACAAGTGTTTGCTTCTTGAGGTGGAAAGAGATAGGTGAACTGACTCAACATAAAAGTAAAAGAAAGGTCCTTCAAAGAGGAAAGCATCGATTGCTATATTTGTGCTAGAGCTTTTATTTTGAAAACATGAAACAATTTTGTCAACGGTAGTAATAAAGCATATGTATCATGTAAATTATATCTTACAAGTTGCAAGCCTCATGCATAATGTACTAATAGTGCCCGCACCTTGTCCTAATTAGCTTGGACTACCGGATCATCGCAATGCACATGTTTTAACCAAGTGTCACAATGGGGTACCTCTATGCCGCCTGTACAAAGGTCTAAGGAGAAAGCTCGCATTGGATTTCTCGCTATTGATTATTATCAACTTAGACATCCATACCGGGACAACATAGACAATAGATAATGGACTCCTCTTTTATGCATAAGCATGTAGCAACAATTAATTTCCTCATTTGAGATTGAGGATATATGTCCAAAACTGAAACTTCCACCATGGATCATGGCTTTAGTTAGCGGCCCAATGTTCTTCTCTAACAATATGCACGCTCTAATCATAAGGTGGTAGATCGCTCTTACTTCAGACAAGATGAACATGCATAGCAACTCACATGAAATTCAACAAAAGTTAGTTGATGGCGTCCCCAGGAACATGGTTATCGCACAACAAACAACTTAATAAGAGATAAAGTGCATAAGTACATATTCAATACCACAATAGTTTTTAAGCTATTTGTCCCATGAGCTATATATTGTAGAGGTAGAGAATGGAAATTTAAAGGTAGCACTCAAGCAATTTACTTTGGAATGGCGGAGAAATACCATGTAGTAGGTAGATATGGTGGACACAAATGGCATAGTGGTTGGCTCAAGTATTTTGGATGCATGAGAAGTATTCCCTCTCGATACAAGGTTTAGGCTAGCAAGGCTATTTGAAACAAACACAAGGATGAACCGGTGCAGCAAAATTCACATAAAAGACATATTGTAAACATTATAAGACTCTACACCGTCTTCCTTGTTGTTCAAACTCAATACTAGAAATTATCTAGACTTTAGAGAGACCAATTGTGCAAACCAAATTTTAGCAAGCTCTATGTATTTATTCATTAATAGGTGCAAAGTATATGATGCAAGAGCTTAAACATGAGCACAACAATTGCCAAGTATCACATTTTCCAAGAAATTTTAGAATCACTACATGTAGCATTTCCCGTTTCCAACCATATAACAGTTAACGAAGCAGTTTCAACCTTCGCCATGAACATTAAAAGCTAAGAACACATGTGTTCATATGAACCAGCGGAGCGTGTCTCTCTCCCACACAAGCATTTATTCAAACAAAAACAAAAACGAAAACAAACAGACGCTCCAAGTAAAGTACATAAGATGTGGCCGAATAAAAATATAGTTTCAAGAGAAGGAACCTGATAATTTGTCGATGAAGAAGGGGATGCCTTGGGCATCCCCAAGCTTAGATGCTTGAGTCTTCTTCAAATATGCAGGGATGAACCACCGGGGCATCCCCAAGCTTAGACTTTTCACTCTTCTTGATCATAGTATATCATCCTCCTCTCTTGACCCTTGAAAACTTCCTCCACACCAAACTCGAAACAAACTCATTAGAGGGTTAGTGCATAATCAAAAATTCACATGTTCAGAGGTGACACAATCATTATTAACACTTCTGGACATTTCCCAAAGCTACTGGAAGTTAATGGAACAAAGAAATCCATCCAACATAGAGAAAGAAGCAATGCGAAATAAAAGGCAGAATCTGTCAAAACAGAACAGTCTGTAAAGACGAATTTTTAATAAATACTTCCGTTGCTCAGATCAGAAAACTCAAAACTAATGAAAGTTGCGTACATATCTGAGGAACAAGCACGTAAATTGGCATATTTTTCTGAGTTACGTACAGAGAGAAAAGCCCAGATTCGTGACAGATAGAAATCTGTTTCTGCGCAGAAATCCAAATCTAGTATCAACCTTCGATTAGAGGCTTCACTTGGCACAACAAAACACAAAACTAAGATAAGGAGAGGTTGCTACAGTAGTAAACAACTTCCAAGACACAAATATAAAACAAAGTACTGTAGCAAAATAACACATGGGTTATCTCCCAAGAAGTTCTTTCTTTATAGCCATTAAGATGGGCTCAGCAGTTTTAATGATCCACTCGCAGGAAATAGTATTCGAAACAAAAGAGAGCTTCAAGAGGCAAATTCAAAACAAATTTAAGTCTAACATGCTTCCTATGAAGAGGAATCTTGTACACAAATGAATTCATGAAGAACAAAGTAACAAGCATAGGAAGATAAAACAAGTGTAGCTTCAAAAATTTCAGCACATAGAGAGGTATTTTAGTAACATGAAAATTTCTACAACCATATTTTCCTCTCTCATAATAACTTTCAGTAGCAACATGAGCAAACTCAACAATATAACTATCACATAAAGCATTCTTATCATGAGTCTCATGCATAAAATTATTACTACTCCCAACATAAGCATAGTCGTTCTTATTAATTGTAGTGGGAGCAAATTCAACAAAGTAGCTATCATCAAATATAGGAGGCATATTGTAATCATAATCAAATTTATCCTCCATAACAGGCGGTAACAAAAGACTACTATCATTATAATCATCATAAATAGGAGGCAAAGTATCATCAAAGAAAATTTTCTCCTCAGTGCTTGGCGGACTAAAAAGATCATGCTCATCAAAACCAGCTTCCCCAAGCTTAGAATTTTCCATATCATTAGCAACAATAGTATTCAATGTGTTCATGCTAATATGTTCCATGGGTTTTTTAATTTTCGGATCAAACAATCCATGTTTTAAATCAGGAAATAACATAAGAAGCTCATTCTTGTCCATTATGCCAAACTAGTGTAAACAAGAAACAAAAAGATGCAATTGCAGGATCTAAAGGAAATAGCTTCGAGTACTTACAACGGCGAAAATAGCTTGGTAGCCGAGATCCAGAGTGTGAGTACCTTTTACCTTTCCTCCCCGGCAACGGCGCCAGAAAATAGCTTGATGTCTACGCCCCCCTCCTTTTCCTGTAGACAGTGTTGGGCCTCCAAGAGCAGAGGTTTGTAGAACAGCAGCAAGTTTTCCCTTAAGTGGATCACCCAAGGTTTATCGATCTCAGGGAGGAAGAGGTCAAAGATATCCCTCTCATGCAACCCTGCAACCACAAAGCAAGAAGTCTCTTGTGTCCCCAACACACCTAATAGGTGCACTAGTTCGGCGAAGAGATAGTGAAATACAGGTGGTATGAATAAGTAGTAGCAACGGCACCAGAAAAGTGCTTTGCCCAGACAAGAAACAAGCAAGTAGTAACGCAGCAGTAGTAACGCAAAGAAACAGTAAACAAGCAGCGATAGCAGTATTTAGGAACAAGGCCTAGGGATCAGACTTTCACTAGTGGACACTCTCAACATTGATCACATAACAGAATAGATAAATGCATACTCTACACTCTCTCGTTGGATGATGAACACATTGCGTAGGATTACACGAACCCTCAATGCCGGAGTTAACAAGCTCCACAATTCAATGTTCATATTTAAATAACCTTAGAGTGCATGAAAGATCAATACGACTAAACCAAGTACTAACGTAGCATGCACACTGTCACCTTCATGCTAAGAAAGGAGGCATAGATCATATCAATACTATCATAGCAATAGTTAACTTCATAATCTACAAGAGATCATAATCATAGCCTACGCCAAGTACTAACACGGATGCACACACTGTCACCATTACACCGTGCAGGAGGAATAAAACTATTTTAATAGCATCACTAGAGTAGCACATAGATAAATTGTGATACAAAACTCATATGAATCTCAATCATGTAAAGCAGCTCATGAGATTATTGTATTGAGGTACATGGGAGAGAGATGAACCACATAGCTACAGCGGAGCCCTCAGCCTCGGGGGTGGATTACTCCCTCCTCATCATGGAGGCAGCGATGGCGGTGAAGATGGCGGTGAAGACGGCGGTGGAGATGGCTCCGGGGGCAATTCCCCGTCTCGGCAGGGTGCCGGAACAGCGACTTCTGTCCCCCGAATTGGACTTTCGCGATGGCGGCGGCTCTGGATGATTTTCTCTATTTCCGTCGAACTCGTCGATGTTTTTAGGTCAGGGACGAATATATAGGCGGAGAGGCGGCGCAAGGAGGCGGCTGGGGCCCCCACACCATAGGCTGGCGCGGCCAGGGGGCCACCCGCGCTGCCTTATGGTGTGGGCCCCCTGCTACCCGCCTCCGACTCTCCTTCGGTGTTCCGGAAGCTTCCGGGAATTCTAAGACTTTCGGTGTTGATTTCGTCTGATTCCGAAAATATTTCCTTACTAGGATTTCTGAAACCAAAAACAGCAGAAAACAACAACTGGCCTTTCGGCATCTCGTCAATAGGTTAGTTCCGGAAAACGCATAAATATGACATAAAATGTGAACAAAACATGTCGGTATCATCAATAATGTGGCATGGAACATAAGAAATTATCGATACGTCGGAGACGTATCAAATATGATGATCAATAGAGATAGAGATGTCGCTGTCTTATCCCCTTTCAAAGGTTCTGAGTAGTCGAGCTTCTCTTCTCTCTTATCTTACAAAGGAAAACTGGCTTTACGCAAAAGAAGTTCTACCAGAAAGCCCGCATACCCGCTTTGCTAAAAGGTTGTACTAAGTCTTGCTGAGTCCCTGTACTCAGCTTTGCATGCTTTTGTTTCAGATGAAGTTGCTGCAGCCGAAGGTGGTTTCTACGTTAACATCGATGGTTAGTTTGGAGTTCCGAGGCAGCAGCCTGCGACTTATGGGCTGGGACGTCGCTTTATGTTATGGCTTCTTAAGCCCTTTGCTATCTTGTTATCTAGAATAACATAATTTGCTTCCGTTGCTTGTTGAATGTTGGGTCAGTGACCTCTGCGTGTAATAATTTGGATCTTACTCTGTTAAGAGTTGTAATATATTCTTTTGAGTCATAGAGTCACTGTTGTGTTACCGATTCTCTCACTGTAGTCTCTCGAGCTCAAGGTTAGGCTTATGTCGGACGAAGATCTGGTATTTGTCTAACCCTGATCCCGGGGGTGCCACACAGAGACAGCAGTAGTAATTATAGTAAACAACAGGATTAAAATACTGTAGGCACGGGGACGGATAACGGGCGTTGCATGGATGAGAGAAACTCATGTAACAATCAAAGCAGAGCATTTGCAGATAATAATAAACGGTGTCCAAGTACAAATCAATCAATAGGCATGTGTTCCATATATAGTCGTACGTGCTCGCAATGAGAAACTTGCACAACATCTTTTGTCCTACCAGCCGGTGGCAGCCGGGCCTCAAGGGAATCTACTGGATATTAAGGTACTCCTTTTAATAGAGTACCAGAGCAAAGCATTAACACTCCGTGAACACATGTGATCCTCACATCACTACCATCCCCTCCGGTTTTCCCGATTTCTATCACTTCGGGGCCATTGGTTCCGGACAGCGACATGTGTATACAACTTGCATGTAAGATCATAAAACAATGAATATCATGATGAAACAATAACATGTTCAGATCTGAGATCATGGAACTCGGGCCCTAGTGACAAGCATTAAGCATAACAAGTTGCAACAATATCATCAAAGTACCAATTACGAACACTAGGCACTATGCCCTAACAATCTTATGCTATTACATGACCAATCTCATCCAATCCCTACCATCCCCTTCGGCCTACAGCGGGGCAATTACTCACACATGGATGGGGGAAACATGGCTGGTCGATGGAGAGGCGTCGGTGGTGATGATGGCGATGATCTCCTCCAATTCCCCGTCCCGGCGGAGTGCCAGAACAGAGACTTCTGGCCCCCGAGGCGGAGTTTCGCGATGTGGCGGCGTTCTGTAGGGTTTCTGGCGACTTCGACTTCTTGGTCGCGATTTTTAGATCGAACCCCTTAAGTAGTCCAGAGGAGGGCGTCGGAGGCCGGCCGAGGGGGCCACACGCTAGGGCCGCGCGCCCCCCTCCTGGGCCGCACCGCCCTATGGTGTGGGGCCCTCGGGCCTCCACCTGGCTTGCCCTTCTGGCTCCGTGAGTCTTCTGGAAAAATAGGACCTTTCGCATAAATTCCGAGGATTTTCCTGAAAGTTGGATTTCTGCACAAAAACGAGACACCAGAGCAATTCTGCTGAAAACATTGTTAGTCCGCGTTAGTTGTATCCAAAACACACAAATTAGAGGCAAAACAATAGCAAAAGTGTTCAGGGAAGTAGATACGTTTTGGACGTATCAACTCCCCCCAAGCTTAGCTTATTGCTTGTCCTCAAGCAATTCAGTTAACAACTGATGCGATAAAAGAACTTTCACGAACACATTTGTTCATATGATGTAAATATCCTCATGCTATGGCTAACACTTAGGCAGTTCATAATAAGATACATGCAAATAAGATCATCTAATAGCTATGTCAATCATGGAAAGGTACCAACAATTAATAATCGGCATCATGAATCATGTCTATAAGCAGGATTGCAATGTTCATAAAAGAGTATGATAAAGTGGTATCTCGCTTGCCCATATTTGATCAGCAAAACATAAATGCTCAGGCACCTCTGAAGTTCATAGAAAGACTAGAAATAGTGATTGTCAAAGATAAAAGCATCAAAGTTATACCGCAATCAATTATATTTTGGGGCAAGCATATTATACTAAGAATGACAGTTGTGCTCTCAAGATAGTGCTCAAAGAAAGGATGGAGACACAACATAAAAGTAAAAGATTGACCCTTCGCAGAGGGAAGCAGGGATTAACATGCGCTAGAGCTTTTCATTTTTAAAACAGGAGTAAAATTATTTTGAGAGGTGTTTGTTGTTGTCAACGAATGGTAATGGGTACACCAACTACCTCGCCAATCGGACTTTCAAGAGCGGCTCCCATGAAGGACGTTATCTCTACCAGCAAGGTAGATCATCCCTCTTCTCTTTTGTTTACACACGTATTTTAGTTTTATTATGAGTGACACTCCTCCCAACCTTTGCTTACACAAGCCATGGCTAACCGAATCCTCGGGTGCCTTCCATCAATCACATACCATGGAGGAGTGTCTATTTGCAAAATTAAGTTGCTTACTGATGAATCAGAGCAAAACATGTGAAGAGAATCATTAATGAAGTTTGATTAATCGGGGCTGGGAACCCCATTGCCAGCTCTTTTTGCAAAATTATTGGATAAGCGGATGTGCCACTAGTCCATAATGAAAGTCCGTCAAGAGTAAATGACAAGGTTGAAAGTTAAACACCACATACTTCCTCATGAGCTATGAAACATTAACACAAATTGAGAAGCATTTTGAAGGTTTTAAAGGTAGCGTATGAGAATTTACTTGGAATGGTTTGAAATGCCATGCATATGTATTTATGGTGGACACTTTGGAACAACTTGGTTTTCAGGTGTTTGGAAGCACGAGCAGCGTTCCCGCTCAGTACAAGTGAAGGCTAGCAATAGACTAGGGAGCGACAAATCAAGAGAGCAGTAACTGTCATAATCATGCTTGCGGCAAAATAAATTAACGGAGGCATAAAAGTGATACAAGAACTCTGAAGCAATGTAAATCATCGAGGCTTAATTGACTTTTGTTCAGTCATATGCATGCGTGAGCATGTGCCAAGTCGATACAAATGAATTATTCAGAGGAGGATACCACAATGTCATACCTACTTATGAATAAAACAATGCAAGCAAACATCCATGACATGCTACTCATATTAATAAATTGGAGCTAAACATGAGAGATCATGAACTACTAAACTTTCTTAAATGACATATACCTCATATGAATCAACTAAGCATGCTCACATGGATGAGTATATGTACAAAAATGAAAACAAATAGAGTTCATACCAGCCTCTCACCACAATCGAATTATCGTAGATCGTCATTATTGCCTTTCACTTGTGTAGCTTGGATAATATGAAATGAAAACCACGCTCCAGCCACCGAAGACCATTGAACTCAAGATGAACTTTACAAACCAAAGAAGAACAGCAAATATTTTTGGTGTTTTCGAATTGGAAACAAGAACAAAAGGAAACAAGCAAACAAAGCAGAATCTTTTTGGATTTTCTTATAGCAAACCAACAATAGCAAATAAAGCAAAATAAATGCAAGAAACCAAAACAAACAAATGGTGAAGAGAAACAACAGAAATATTTTTGGTCCTTTTGTGTTTTGGGAAAGAAACAAAGCAAAAACAAGAAATGGCAAACTAGAAAAGTCACATAAACACAAAGCAGCAGGAATTCGTCAAACTTGACAGCAGTACAGTACTCGATTTTTAAGAAATTCTTCCACTGCTCAAATCGAAAAGTGTTCAACTAATGAAAGTTAGATAACAACCTGGGGAACATGCAAAAAAATTGGCTTCGCAAAATACGGTCCTGGCTATTTTTGAGAATTTTTTTGGTAACAGTCCAAAATCTGTTTTCAGGCAGCACTTCCCCAAATATCATCTCTCTCTCTCTCATTAGAAAACCACTCAAAGAAACTAAACAAGTATATACAAGTATCCAGCAACCATAATATGCAAAGAATGAGTGATGCCGGTATACCTCCCCCCAAGCTTAGGCTTTTGGCCTAAGTGGAGTTCAACCCCAGCGAGGGTCGCTGTTCCTCGCCGGTGGATCATGCATGGCGTAGTCATAGTAAGGTCCCTGTGCAGAAGAAAAGCGCGGAGGCTCCACATGTCCAAAATGTTGATGCGAAGAACTTGCTGCATCGGATGACGAGTCGAGGTGTTCCTCGGCCTCCTCCGTGTTGTCTCTTGCATGATGGCCTCCTCCCTCTATGTGTGCATTCAGTGCACCTTCTGTGACTGACCAATCCTCCCTGGAATCAAGGTTAAATAGAACAGGCGCAGGCAATCTTACTAGTTTTTCAGTTTTCTTAGTTGTTCTCCAAGTCTTCTTATAAAATGTTATCTTGTAAGTTAGGTTACTCAAGTTAGATGAATCAGAAATAAATTCATGTTTAATCATGGAGACTATGTCAAGTTTTTCTATGGAAAGTTGAATATCAAGATGGTGAGGTTCTACACCATGCAAAGCTAGTAAACGAGAGGCGATGAGACCTCCACAGATTCCGCCCTTCTCACGGTTAGTAGCAAGTCTATAAGCTATCAACGCACCCAAATTATAGGTCTTACTACCTTGCAGTGCAGCAGCTAGAAAAGCTAAATCCTGGATAGATAGTTTACTACCATTCTTTCTAGCAAGAACGCATTTAGTAATGAAATAAGCAAAGTAGCGGATAGCTGGGAGTTGAATGCTAGTGATTTTACCACCATCCTCTGAGAAACTCCTTCCATGACAAATCATCTCGAAGAGGCTTAAGAGCTCTCGCGGCGATCCTCTTATCTTCTCGCATGATCCCCATTGCGGTACTCTAATTGTTGTACAAAAATCATTGAATGGCAAGTTGACAGTTTTATTATAAATCTTGTACTGAACCATGGGGTTAGATTGCGACCAATTGAACTTAAAATCCTGCACAACAGACATAGTCAATTTTTCATATTGGCATGGTTCTCCATCAACAAAATCATTCAACCCTGCACGAGATATTAGATTCTGAACATCTTCCAATATTCCTGCACTTCTCATGAAATCTGTGCACGGGTAGTAAGAGGGGTATACTCCCTCTTCGCGGTTCACTCTCATGACTTGTTGCACCTACAATTCTTGTTGGTTTAGTTGATATCTATTCCACTCCATTTTCTGAAATTTTTGAACAAACAATATAAAATTTGATTTGGTGACATATAATTGAGGGGAACTACCATAGGAACTTGCTAGAATACTAATCATGCATCAAAACTAGTTTATACAACTTAGAACAAGCATGCAAGCTCACTAAACATGTTACCTACAGCAGCAAAATATTCAAGATATACTCAACCAAACAAAATTCTACTTGGATAATCGGAGGAGTCACATACCGGAGAGCAAATGTGCCAAATTTCAGACAGAAATCTGGGCTGAGCAAAGAGATCGAGAGATCCTGAGCTCTTGAGCAAAAACGCGAGTGAGAGAAAGCTGGTGCTGATTTTTTTGGGAGAGAGAAGAGTGTGCGAGGAAGAGATGCTGAAGTGGGGCAAAGGGGGACCCACACACCAGGGTGGCGCGCCCCCCTTGCTGGCCGCGCCGGCCTGTGGGGTGCCACCCTGGGGTGCCCCACTGATCATCCCCAGGTGCTCCAGGGTGCATTTTCGAAAAATAGGACCAACGGTATAACTTTTGTGAATTTTTGAGAACTTTGAAAAATGCACATTTCTGGGTATTAAGTTTATTATTATTACTGGCCAGGATTTTTTTTGAAATCTCTAACTAGCTAAGGAACTTTGCAAATCAAAAGTGCTACAGCAAGTAGAACAAGTGGAGGGAGAAAGAGATATTGTTTACCTCCTCTATGCATATAAAAAGTATTTGTTAACAGGGTTGATCAAGTCTTGCCACCAAATAAATTTTACATAGCATAAGAAGAAATAAACCTCAAATCAATCATGTTACCTTGAATTGTATTGATATGGATCCAATCATAAGATTTTGATAACCTTCTTTAGGCTCATATATAGGACAATCGATAGTTCCAACTTTGATAGTTCTCACATTAGAAATAGTATTAACTCCACATACTTTATCAATCCTCTTGGGGAAATAGACGGTATGGTCCTTATCATCAACATTGAAAGTAACTTTTCCTTTATTGCAATCAATAACAGCCCCTGCTGTGTTAAGAAAAGGTCTCCCAAGAATAATAGACATATTATCATCTTCAGGCATTTCCAACACAACATAATCAGTTAATATCAAGCAGTTATTAGTAACTTGAACAGGAACATCCTCACATATACCAACAGGAATAGCAGTAGATTTATCAGCCATTTGCAAAGATATATCAGTAGGTATCAACTTATCTAAATAAAGTCTCTTATAAAGAGAAAAAGGCATAACACTAACACCGGCTCCTAAGTCACATATAGCAGTTTTAACATAATTATTCTTAATAGAACAAGGAATAGTAGGTATACCTGGGTCGCCCAACTTCTTTGGAACTTTGCCATTGAAAGAGTAATTAGCAAGCATAGTGGAAATCTCCTCATTGGGGATTTTCCTTTTGTTAGTAACAATATCTTTCATATACTTTGAATAAGGAGGCAATTTAATAGCATTAGTCAAAGGGATTTGCAAGAATAAAGGTTTCATCCAATCACAAAAATTATTATAGTGTTCTTCTTCCTTTGATTTTAGTTTCTTAGCAGGAAAAGGCATTTGCTTTTGCACCCAAGGTTCCCTTTCATTACCATGTTTCTTAGCAATAAAATCTTCTTTAGTATACTTTTTATTTTTATCATGCTTGTCAGGTTCATCTTCAACCTCTTCTTTATCAGAAGCATCTTTCTTATCATTATCATTATCATTATCATGTTCATTACCACTTTCAGTTTCAACATCAGAAATAGAAATACTATTAGGATCATTAACAGGTTCAAAGGATTCTACAACCTTTTTATGTTTCTTCTTCTTTTTCTTAGAAGGAGCACTAGTTTCAATTCGTTGAGAATCTTGTTCAATTCTTTTTGGATGCCCTTCAGGATATAGAGGATCCTGGGTAGAGACACCACCTCTAGTTGTTACTTCATAAGCATGTTCCTCTTTAGAATTATTTTTTAACAGGTCACTTTGCACTTTAGTGGTTGATCAATTTGAGTTTGAACCATTTGAAAATGTTTAACAAGCATCTTAACATCATTGGAGGTTCTCTCCACAATATCATGTAAATTGCTAATAGCTTGAGAATTTTCCATTAGATGATTCTCTACTCTCATATTAAATTTTCTTGCTTAACAATATAATTATCAAACTCATCTAAGCATTGCGCAGGAGGTTTTGAATACGGAATATCTTCCCTAGTAAAGCGTTGAAGGGAGTTTACCTCAATCATGGATGAAGGGGGAATTATCTCACATATATCTTCTATGGGAGGTAGATTCTTCACATCTTCGGATTTAATACCTTTCTCCTTGAGAGACTTCTTGGCTTCCCTCATATCTTCATCATTCAATTTAATTAAACCCCTCTTCTTCAATATTGGCGTTGGAGTTGGTTCAGGTGTAGTCCAATGATGACCCACAAGTATAGGGGATCGCAATAGTCTTCGAGGGTAGTATAACCCAAATTTATTGATTCGACACAAGGGGAGGTAAAGAATACTTATAAGCCTTAACAACTGAGTTGTCAATTCAGCTGCACCTGGAAAAGCACTAGCAACAGGGGTGATGTGAAAGTAGCAGTAATATGAGAACAGTAGTAATGTGAATAACACAGCAAAGAATAGCAATATGAGAGCGATGGCACCAGAAAATAGTAGATACTACTTCCAATGACATGTAGAACAAGTATATGATGATGACAGATGGACCGGGGTTCCCAGCGATCTACACTAGTGGTAACTCTCCAATAAGTGACAAGTGTTGGGTGAACAAATTACAGTTGGGCAATTGATAGGAATCAAAGCATTAAGATAGAACATCCAGATTATTAATTATGTAGGCATGTTTTCCGTATATAGTCGTACGTGCTCGCAATGAGAAACTTGCACAACATCTTTTGTCCTACCAGCCGGTGGCAGCCGGGCCTCAAGGGAAACTACTGGATATTAAGGTACTCCTTTTAATAGAGTACCGGAGCAAAGCATTAACACACCGTGAAAACATGTGATCCTCACATCACTACCATCCCCTCCGGTTGTCCCGATTTCTGTCACTTCGGGGCCATTGGTTCTGGACAGTGACATGTGCATACAACTTGTAGATACAATCTAAGCAATAATTATAGAGCTCAAATCTAAGATCATGCCACTCGGGCCCTAGTGACAAGCATTAAGCATAACAAGATTGCAGCAACAATAACTTCACAAACTTTATAGATAGACTAATCATAATGTATCATCCATCGGATCCCAACAAACACAACACCGATTACATCAGATGAATCTCAATCATGTAAGGCAGCTCATGAGACCATTGTATTGAAGTACATGGGGGAGAGTATACCGACATAGCTACTGCTAGAACCCGTAGTCCATGGGGGAACTACTCACGGAGCATGATGGAGGTGATGGCGTCGATGGAGATGGCTTCCGGGGGCACTTCCCCGTTCCGGCAGGGTGCCGGAACAGAGTTCTGTCCCCCGAATTGGAGTTTCGCGATGGCGGCGGCGCCCCTGGAGTCTTTCTGGAGTTTCGTCAATTGGTACTGCGTTTTTAGGTCGAAAGGGATTTTATAGGCGAAGAGGCGGCGCAGGGGGGTGCCTGGGGGCTCCACACCATAGGGTGGCGCGGGCCCAGGCCAGGCCGCGCCGCCTTATGGTCTGGTGGCCCTCTGGCCCATCTCCGACTCTTCTTCGGTGTTCTGGAGCCTTCCAGGAAAAATAGGAGGTTTGGCGTTGATTTCGTCCAATTCCGAGAATATTGCCCGAACAGCCTTTCTGGAACCAAAAACAGCAGAAAACAGGAACTGGCACTGTGGCATCTCGTTAATAGGTTAGTTCCGGAAAACGCATAAAAACATTATAAAGTGCAAGCAAAACATGTAAGTATTGTCATAAAACAAGCATGGAACGACAGAAATTATGGATACGTCGGGGACGTATCAGCATCCCCAAGCTTAGTTCCTGCTCGTCCCGAGCAGGTAAACGATAAAAGAATAATTTCTGTAGTGACATGCTACTTACATAACCTTGATCATACTATTACAAAGCATATGAAATGAATGAAGTGACTCAAGGCAATGATCTATAGTTGCTAACAAGTAGATAACATATAGCAAAACTTTTCATGAATAGTACTTTCAAGACAAGCATCAAAAGTCTTGCACAAGAGTTAACTCATAAAGCAATAAATTCGAAGTAAAGGCATCGAAGCAACACAAAGGAAGATATAAGTTTCAGCGGTTGCTTTCAACTTTCAACATGCATATCTCATGGATATTGTCAACATAAAGTAATATGATGAATGCAAATATGCAAGTATGTAAGAATCAATGCACAGTTAACACAAGTGTTCGCTTCTAAGGTGGAAGGAATTAGGTAACTGACTCAACATAAAAGTAAAAGAATGGTCCTTCAAAGAGGGAAGCATCGATTGCTATATTTGTGCTAGAGCTTTTATTTTGAAAACATAGAGAGAGCATAAAAGTAAAGTTTTGAGAGGTGTTTGTTGTTGTCAACGAATGGTAGTGGGTACACAAACTACCTCGCCAACCGGACTTTCAAGAGCGGCTCCCATGAATTATTTGCTTGTTTATGTGGCACTCCTTCCAACCTTTCTTACACAAACCATGGCTAACCGAATCCTCGGGTGCCTGCCAACAATCTCATACCATGAAGGAGTGCCTTTTTATTTTAGTTTTATTATGATGACACTCCTCCCAACCTCTGCTTACACAAGCCATGGCTAACCGAATCCTTCGGGTGCCGTCCAACAATCACATACCATGGAGGAGTGTCTATTTTTTGTTAATTAATTTGGGACTGGGAATCCCATTGCCAGCTCTTTTTGCAAAATTATTGGATAAGCGGATGAAGCCACTAGTCCATATGAGAGTCCGTCAAAAGTAAATGACAAGGTTGAAAGCTAAACACCACATACTTCCTCATGAGCTATGAAACATAAACACAAATTGAGAAGCATTTTGAATTGTTTAAAGGTAGCACTCAAGCAATTTACTTTGGAATGGCAGGAAATACCACATAGTAGGTAGGTATGGTGGACACAATTGGCATAGTGATTGGCTCAAGGATTTTGGATGCATGAGAAGTATTCCCTCTCGATACAAGGCTTAGGCTAGCAAGGTTGTTTGAAGCAAACACAAGTATGAACCGGTACAGCAAAACTTACATAAAAACATATCGCAAGCATTATAATACTCTACACTGTCTTCCTTGTTGCTCAAACATTTTTACCAGAAAATATCTAGACCTTAAGAGAGATCAATTATGCAAACCAATTTTAACAAGCTTTACGGTAGTTCTCCACTAATAGGTTTAAACTACATGCAAAAACTTATGATCTACTTGAGAGCTCAAAACAATTGCCAAGTATCAAATTATCCACAACATATGAGGCATTTTCTTTTCTCAACCAAATAACCAATAAGTATTGTAGCTTCCAACTTTTATCATTGAACATTAAAAGTAAAACGAAGAACAAGTGTTCATATGAAAAAGCGGAGCGTGTCTCTCTCCCAAACAAGGATTGCTAGGATCCGATCTTATTCAAACATAAACAAAACGAAAAATAAACACACAGACGCTCCAAGTAAAGCACATATGATGTGACTGAATAAAAATATAGTTTCAGGGGAGGAACCTGATAAGTTGATGAAGAAGGGGATGCCTTGGGCATCCCCAAGCTTAGACGCTTGAGTCTTCTTGAAATATGCAGGGATGAACCATCGGGGCATCCCCAAGCTTAGACTTTTCACTCTTCTTGATCATATATCATCCTCCTCTCTTGACCCTTGAAAACTTCCTTCACAACAAACTTCTCATAAACTTCATTAGAGGGGTTAGTACTCAAAAAATTTGAATCCACCTTGGTCCTGTAGTGGAACATTGCAACAACTCAATAAAACATTAGCTACAGCTCTCCACATGTAGAAAGCCTTGCTTAAAGTCCACAAGAGACAATGCAAAAAACAGAGACAGAATCTGCCAAAACAGAACAGCCAGTAAAGACGAATTTTAATAAAATACTTCTGTTGCTCAAATCAGAAAACTCAAAACTAATGAAAGTTGCGTACATATCTGAGGAACACACACGTAAATTGGCATATTTTTCTGATTTTTCTACAGAGAAAACAGCCCAGATTTGTGACAGATAGAAATCTGTTTCTGCGCAGAAATCCAAATCTAGTATCAACCTTCGATTAGAGGTTTCACTTGGCACAACAAAACACAAAACTAAGATAAGTAGAGGTTGCTACAGTAGTAAACAACTTCCAAGACACAAATATAAAATAAAGTACTGTAGCAAAATAACACATGGGTTATCTCCCAAGAAGTTGCTTTCTTTATAGCCATTAAGATGGGCTCAGCAGTTTTAATGATGCACTCGCAAGAAATAGTATTTGAAGCAAAAGAGAGCATCAAGAGGCAAATCCAAAACACATTTAAGCCTAACATGCTTCCTATGCAAAGGAGTCTTGTAAATAAACAAGTTCATTAAAAGCAAAGTCACAAGCATAGGAAGATAGAACAAGAGTAACTTCAAAATTTTAAGCATATAGAGAGGTGTTTCAGTACCATAAAAATTTCTACAACCATATTTTCCTCTCTCATAATAATTTTCAGTAGCTTCATGAATAAACTCAACAATATAACTATCACATGCAGCATACTTTTCATGATCCACAAACACATAATTTTTATCAAACTCAAAAATAGTGGGATCCAAACTTTCAAACTCACTTTTATCAATAATATAACAAGATGATTGATCAATCTCAAAAGATATGGGACTCATAGATAAAGTCAAGAATTCTCCAATCCCATTTTCATTAGTAGTACAATTAATATTATCAAGTAACATAGGACCATCATCTAAAGCTTTATCATAAACATTTGCTAAGCAAAATTCTTTAGTACCATGCATTTCGACATCAGGCACAAACAAAGCATTATCATAAGATTTATCAAAGTAGCATGGATTATCATAAATAACAGTAGCATAATTATTTTCACAAGTTTTACTCATAGGCAATATTTCAAGAGAATCCACAGGAACATAACATTCAACCTCTTCCGGTAAGCATGGAGGACAATCAAATAGTGTAAGAGATAAAGAGTTACTCTCATTAGAAGGTTGGCATGGGTAGCTAATCCATTCTTCCTCCTTTTGTTCATCACTCTCCTCTTCTTTTTCATCCAATGAGCTTTCAGGTTCATCAATTTCCTCCTCTTTTTCATCCAATGAGCTTTCGTGTTCATCGCTTTCTTCTTCCACCGGTTCCTGCAAATTGTGAGTGCATTCTTGTGCATTAATGTGTCTCTCTTTATAATCAAGGATATAAGGATTCCTACTGTAGCATTCTATGCAAGAATTAAGGATAGTAGAGACATAATCTTTAAGGTCCTTACAAATAGCACAAGTTTCATAATTCTCAACCATGAAGGATTCTATCTCGGAGGCTCCCATAAATAAGACAAATTGTTCTACCTCTTCGAACCCATAATGAATATAGCAATTCCGGTTATAGTTCTTAATAAAAAATTCCTCACTAAAGCCACATTGAAATTTAAGATGTTTAGTATCCTGTTGAGAGCAACAGTTTATATCATGGCGTCTAAGCAAGATTCTAGCCATTGTATTCAATTTTTCTATCATAGCACTCATTACTTCACCAGCTCTTGATTTCCTATAATTATTATAACATTCTATAAGCTCCAAGTAGGTTGTAGGTTCTCCCATAACAGCAGTTTTTAATTTTTTGGTTTTTCAAATTTTTATGGATTTTTGGGTATATGAGACAAATAAAACAAGACTGAAATAAACTAGACAAAAGTAAACTAAGCAAAGTAAAACTAGACAGAAATAAACTAAGCACAAGTAAACTAGGAAAAAGTAAACTAAGCAAAACAAAATAAAATAAAACAGAGAGAGAGGTAGAGTGTACTCCCCAGGTGAACTTATGAGTAGAGCTATGCCTCCCCGGCAACGGCGCCAGAAAACAGTCTTGATGACCCACAAGTATAGGGGATCGCGATAGTCTTCGAGGGTAGTATAACCCAAATTTATTGATTCGACACAAGGGGAGGTAAAGAATACTTATAAGCCTTAACAACTGAGTTGTCAATTCAGCTGCACCTGGAAAAGCACTAGCAACAGGGGTGATGTGAAAGTAGCAGTAATATGAGAACAGTAGTAACAGTAACACAGCAGCAGTAATAGCAATATGAGAGCGATGGCACCAGAAAATAGTAGATACTACTTCCAATGACATGTAGAACAAGTATATGATGATGACAGATGGACCGGGGTTCCCAGCGATCTACACTAGTGGTAACTCTCCAATAAGTGACAAGTGTTGGGTGAACAAATTACAGTTAGGCAATTGATAGGAATCAAAGCATTAAGATAGAACATCCAGATTATTAATTATGTAGGCATGTTTTCCGTATATAGTCGTACGTGCTCGCAATGAGAAACTTGCACAACATCTTTTGTCCTACCAGCCGGTGGCAAATGGCCTCAAGGGAAACTACTGGATATTAAGGTACTCCTTTTAATAGAGTACCGGAGCAAAGCATTAACACACCGTGAAAACATGTGATCCTCACATCACTACCATCCCCTCCGGTTGTCCCGATTTCTGTCACTTCGGGGCCATTGGTTCCGGACAGTGACATGTGCATACAACTTGTAGATACAATCTAAGCAATAATTATAGAGCTCAAATCTAAGATCATGCCACTCGGGCCCTAGTGACAAGCATTAAGCATAACAAGATTGCAGCAACAATAACTTCACAAACTTTATAGATAGACTAATCATAATGTATCATCCATCGGATCCCAACAAACACAACACCGATTACATCAGATGAATCTCAATCATGTAAGGCAGCTCATGAGACCATTGTATTGAAGTACATGGGGGAGAGTATACCGACATAGCTACTGCTAGAACCCGTAGACCATGGGGGAACTACTCACGGAGCATGATGGAGGCGATGGCGTCGATGGAGATGGCTTCCGGGGGCACTTCCCCGTTCCGGCAGGGTGCCGGAACAGAGTTCTGTCCCCCGAATTGGAGTTTCGCGATGGCGGCGGCGCCCCTGGAGTCTTTCTGGAGTTTCGTCAATTGGTACTGCGTTTTTAGGTCGAAAGGGATTTTATAGGCGAAGAGGCGGCGCAGGGGGGTGCCTGGGGGCTCCACACCATAGGGTGGCGTGGGCCTAGGCCAGGCCGCGCCGCCTTATGGTCTGGTGGCCCTCTGGCCCCTCTCCGACTCTTCTTCGGTGTTCTGGAGCCTTCCGGGAAAAATAGGAGGTTTGGCGTTGATTTCGTCCAATTCCGAGAATATTGCCCGAACAGCCTTTCTGGAACCAAAAACAGCAGAAAACAGGAACTGGCACTGTGGCATCTCGTTAATAGGTTAGTTCCGGAAAACGCATAAAAACATTATAAAGTGCAAGCAAAACATGTAAGTATTGTCATAAAACAAGCATGGAACGACAGAAATTATGGATACGTCGGGGACGTATCATCCAATCATCATGATTCCGGCCTATTTTAGCCAATAATTCTTCAGCTTCTTCTGGAGTTCTTTTCCTGAAAACACAACCAGCACAACTATCCAAATATGCCCTAGACTTAACGGTTAGTCCACTATAGAATATATCAAGTAAATCATGCTTTTCCAATTCATGTCTAGGTCGAGCCCTGATAAGAGAGCAAAATCTTGCCCATGCTTCAGGCAATTTCTCTCCATCTTCCTGGTCAAAGCTATAAATTTTCTGTAAAGCAGCATGTTGAGCACTAGCAGGAAAGTATTTCCGAAAGAAAACATCAAGCAAATCACCTGGACTTTTAATAGAACCAGGAGGCAAATTATTATACCAAGTTTTAGCATCATCCTTTAATGAGAAAGGAAAAATTTTAGCAACGAAATAAGTACGCATCTTGACATCATCAGAAAACAAGCTACTCATAGAAGAGAGTTCATTCATGTATTCTACAGCACTTTCTTTTTCAGTACCACAAAAGGGTGTTTTCTCTACAATAGCTATATGAGATAGATCGAGAGAAAAATCATAATCTTTATCCTTAATGCATATAGGAGATGTGGCAAATTTAGGATCAGGAGATAGCTTATGTCTAACAGTATATTGTGCGAGAAACTTTTTAATTTTTCTTGCATCAGCAGTAGCATTGCATCTATTAATAAAATCATCATTAAGCTCCACATAATCCTCATCGGGATCATCACTAGAGTAATCAAGTTCAGGTGAATTAACAGGTGTAGCAGCATTTTCATTAGGAGTTTCAGCATTTTCAATTTGTCTAGACCTAGCAATTGTAGCATCTAGAAAGGATCCCAATGAACCACTATCATCAAGCACAGCAGAAACATTATCAATATTATGAGAGTTTTCAGATTCAGCAGAAGTACCCGCAAGTGAAGCTTGCGGCGGTGAAACAAGTTGACTTATCACAGATGGTGAATCAAGAGTAGCAGAGGTACTCAGAGTTGTACCTTTTCTTGTAGTGGATGGTAATATGGCGACTTTAGAATCGCGAGGTTTACCCATTATGGAGAATTTGCAGCGAACAATATCAATCCAAGTGAACTTCCAAATAAAGCTATGCTCCCCGGCAACGGCGCCAGAAAACAGTCTTGATAACCCACAAGTATAGGGGATCGCAGCAGTCTTCGCGGGTAGTAAAACCCAATTTATTGATTCGACACAAGGGGAGACAAAGAATACTTGAAAGCCTTAACAGCGGAGTTGTCAATTCAGCTGCACCTGGAAACAGACTTGCTCGCAAGAGTTTATCAAGAGGTCAGCTTTTATAGCAAAGGCGGTAGTGAAATAACAAAGAGCAGAGTAACAGAGACAGCAGTAGTAATTATAGTAAACAGCAGGATTAAAATACTGTAGGCACGGGGACGAATAACGGGCGTTGCATGGATGAGAGAAACTCATGTAACAATCAAAGCAGGGCATTTGCAGATAATAATAAAACGGTGTCCAAGTACAAAGCAATCAATAGGCATGTGTTCCATATATAGTCGTACGTGCTCGCAATGAGAAACTTGCACAACATCTTTTGTCCTACCAGCCGGTGGCAGCCGGGCCTCAAGGGAATCTACTGGATATTAAGGTACTCCTTTTAATAGAGTACCGGAGCAAAGCATTAACACTCCGTGAACACATGTGATCCTCACATCACTACCATCCCCTCCGGTTGTCCCGATTTCTGTCACTTCGGGGCCATTGGTTCCGGACAGCGACATGTGTATACAACTTGCAGGTAAGATCATAAAACAATGAATATCATGATGAAACAATAACATGTTCAGATCTGAGATCATGGCACTCGGGCCCTAGTGACAAGCATTAAGCATAACAAGTTGCAACAATATCATCAAAGTACCAATTACGGACACTAGGCACTATGCCCTAACAATCTTATGCTATTACATGACCAATCTCATCCAATCCCTACCATCCCCTTCGGCCTACAGCAGAGAAATTACTCACACATGGATGGGGGAAACATGGCTGGTCGATGGAGAGGCGTCGGTGGTGATGATGGCGATGATCTCCTCCAATTCCCCGTCCCGGCGGAGTGCCAGAACAGAGACTTCTGGCCCCCGAGACGGAGTTTCGCGATGTGGTGGCGTTCTGGAGGGTTTCTGGCGACTTCGACTTCTTGGTCGCGATATTTAGATCGAACCCCTTAAGTAGTCCAGAGGAGGGCGTCGGAGGCCGGCCGAGGGGGCCACACGCTAGGGCCGTGCGCCCCCCTCCTGGGCCGCGCCGCCCTATGGTGTGGGGCCCTCGGGCCTCCACCTGGCTAGCCCTTCTGGCTCCGTGAGTCTTCTGGAAAAATAGGACCTTTCGCATAAATTCCGAGGATTTTCCTGAAAGTTGGATTTCTGCACAAAAACGAGACACCAGAGCAATTCTGCTGAAAACAGCGTTAGTCCGCGTTAGTTGTATCCAAAACACACAAATTAGAGGCAAAACAATAGCAAAAGTGTTCGGGAAAGTAGATATGTTTTGGACGTATCACCCTTATCGGACAATGATGCTATTTTTCAGAAATAGAGGACAAGGGTCAGTCCACACCATCCAACTGCAAAACTTTGCAGTGTTCAGGCAAGTTCATCACTTGCTCATGTCATTTGAGTATCTTTATCAAATTATTTGCAAAGTACTATGATTATCACTATTGCATAAAAACCAAAACCACTACTTTCATAACTATGAATATGACTATGTGGTGGGCAATGGAACCATGGATTGTGTTGATATGGTGGAGGTTCCATTGCAAGGGTTTATATCCATCTAGGATTAAACAACAAATGTCGTCCAGTGATTCTTGTGCCGTAATACCCGTGTTAACCATAAGATCTGAAATGGGACGGACTAGTCAATCGTATTTCCACCTCTTGTACATCAACGGATGCGCTTACCGTAGCAGTTGTATCTTGCGGAGCAACTTGAGGGTGGGGATCCCACTCTAATTCCCCACGGTTATGCTGTGCATACCGTAGCGGTTGCGGCTTGCGGAACAACTTGAGGGTGGGGATTCCACTCTAATTCCCCAGGGTAATGTGGTCTATGATGGGTTGCAGCTACCGGCGAAGGAGTTTGGTTCGATCCTAGACTGTTGTCGTGGTCGGGGTCCGTCCTTAAGTGGTGTAAGTGGACCGACGAGGACCCAGGGTCGGGGTTTGCAACAAAGGGTGGGTGTGTGAGGTAGCAGAGGAATATGATTGGCTATGACCTTATACCGGGTGACAAGGTATTAACTTGTCAATGCCTATGGATTGTAGGCTAGGGTTTAGTTGGAAGTAGAGGGCAAGTAGATCTCGAAGGTTTCAGCCGAAAAGTACTCGACGATTATGAAAACTAGGGTTTGTAAACAATGATTCGATGCCTTCCTCGTCCCTCGACTCCCCCTTTATATAGGAGGCGGAGCCGAGGGATTCGTGTTGTACAAATTACAGAGTCCGGGATGGTTTCTAACTCATCCCGCAAGATTACAAACAACGCTTCCTATTACAACTCTAGCTTTCCTTAATAATATCTTGGGCTTCCGAATCTTCTTATTCTTCGGGTAGTGGGCCTTCAGTAAACCCCGGGTACTATCTTCGGCAGGCCCATTTGGGATGCCTATGTCAGTAGCCCCCGAGATTTTGCTTGAATCGTAGGGTCAAGGAAAATCTCCACTGTTTATTTTTATTCGACAGCTTTGACTTTTCTATATTTCTTCTCATAAACATTTATATTGTATAGGGATAATGGTAGTTGGGCTAGTTCATCTGACGGATCAGGTACTACTTAACTGCTCTAGTGGCAATCCGCAAAAACCTACTTCAAGATCACGTCCCTGGACATGACCTCGGGATACCGGTGTAAACATCGACAGGTGCCGCTTAAGGTCTTACCTTTCTGTCGAGTCCCAGTAAAATTTATCGGGTACCTAACGCATCCGTTAGGATTTTTCTTCGTATCTGTTGATACGGATAAAAGTAGCAGAGCGCAGTCTTCGGCGATGCCACGCCCAGCAGAACGGATCTGGGGTCTTACCTTCGCAAATTTGCGGCATTCAGAAATTGATCGCAACTTTGGCGTTCTGAGAATATATTGTCGAGTGCTTTTTCGGCTGTTGGAATGGCACATTTTATCGAGTCAAAGATGACTTATATTGCTCTCCCGATGGGAGTATATGCAGAGTTATTTATAACTCGAAATATACTCTTTTACTCTGCTATCTTTCTTTTCTCGTCTTCCCTTCTTTTTTTTATGATTTCATCGGGCACGCGAACAGCGTTCCCGATGGGAGTAGCCCCCGAGGCTACAGCCAAGGACTTGTACTTGGTTGTAGGCTCCACGCCTTTTGCCGCTATATTTTCTTTTTATCTCCCGAAGTTTTATAATTCCTCGGGTGCGCGAACAGCGCTCCCGATGGGAGTAGCCCCCGAGGCTATGAGCAAATATTTTGTATTTGATCATAGGCTCACGCCATTTCTATTTTGTCTTTCCTTATCTTTTTTCTTTTTTCCAAAGTAGCCCCCGAGCATTTGATCAAAAACTTGTATTTGATCAAAGGCTCAGCATTATTTTTCCATGTCGCCTTTTATGAAGCTATGTAGTCGAATTTATCCTTCCGCCAAGGTGACGTTATTGCTGACGATAGCCACGATTGCTAGTCAAAAATTTGCGACAAATCTGCTCTCGCTGCCATGCGGGCCCAATTGATCCACTTTCTTGACACGTCGTGCAAGTGGGGGACACACGTCCTCCGCTTTTTCTGGCGCACGCACCGTAACTTCCCCAACGTTAAGTTACTTTTTTACCCTTGTTGCCACGTGGCTATCATCTATCACACATGTTCCTTATCCAACGGTTCGTCGTTTCGCCGCACCCTTATATAAGATCATCGTCTTCCTCCTTGAGCACTTCCGCTCGCGCCGTCCTCCTTTTCTCATCTGCAAATTTCCTCCTGCGATCCACAATCTCCTAAGCTCCTCGCTTCCAAGCTGCAAACCCTGCGCCATTGTTGATGCCACCGCGTCGATTGACAAGGCACAGCACGCCGGAATCCTCCATGGCCGCCGTGGATCTTGGAGCGGCGGAGTGGGAAAGATCCAAAATTTCCACTCAAGACGTCAACATGCTGAAGAAGCTGGGGATCAGCAAGAAACCCAAGGCATTGTGCTTCCCCAGTGAGGAGAGCTACCCAACCCCTCCAATGGGGTACCGGGTAAGTTTTGTCGACCACCTCATCCGCGGTCTTTCCGCCCCTATTCATCCTTTTCTCCGCGGACTGCTCTTTGTCTATGGTTTGCAACTCCACCACTTCACGCCAAATTCAATCCTCCACATCTCCATTTTCATCACTTTGTGCGAGGCCTTCCTTGGCGTCCAGCCTAACTGGGCGCTATGGAAGCGCATTTTCTTCTGCCGCCGTAATGGCTCGCCCAATGTCGCCTATAATATAGGCGGCGTTGTGATTTCTGTTCGGCCCACTGTCGACTACTTCGACGTCAAGCTTCCTAACTCAGTTCAAGGATGGCGCAAGAAGTGGTTGTACATTCAGGAGGAGAACCATGGATGTGCGGAGGACAACATCCCTCCTTTTGATGGTGCCAAGAAAATCTTTCGCCGCCGCTCCTGGGACGCGGAGGCCACCGAAGAAGAAAGGGCGTCGACAGAAAACCTTGATGGCTCGCATCCACGAGTTGCAAAATACTCGCGGCAAAGAGTTGTCGGGTATCCAAATCACTGCATACTTTCTTAGGACTAGGGTGCAGCCGCTTCAGGCTCGCAAACATCCTCTCTGGAAATATGCCGGCGACAAGGACGTAGATCGGCTGTCGGTGAATTTGGAGGTCAAGGATTTAGAAAGACTTGTCCAAAAAATTTCATCTCTCAGCAAAAAAGATGTTGTCCCTTCTTCTTGTCGTGTGACGCCATTCAGCGCCGCCAATCCACTTCCCGAGGTAATCTTTGTCTATTGTCTTGTTGTTGCTTTGCTATCTTTTTTGTAACTTTATTTCTGATATCGCTCCCTGTTTTATTTTGCACAGAATCATCCAGACCTTGTCTCGCTTCCTCCTCTTCCTGAAGGTGGAGAAGTCGAAGAAAGGGCCATTGTCACTGATGATAATCAAGAAGCTCCGTCTTTTGTGAATGAACCCGTGGATTCTCGAAAATCTGCGGGATCTTCCGAAGGCACTGCTTCGGCACTATCTCCTCCTCCCGCTGTTTCTCCAAAAGGCAAAAGGAAAAGGAATGACGTCGAAGATTCTGGCACTTCCAAAGCCGAAGAAGTTGATCCTTCACGTCAGAAGGCAGCTTATGATCCTTATCTTCAGTCCCTCGTCAGTTCGTAAGTCATTTTTATTTCTCCTTATTTCTGTACTCGAAATTTTTGTCTTGTCTTGCTTTTTATGCTGTCGATTTTTAATCGCAGTGATGACGAGGAAGAAGTACCAACTCGTGACGTGGCTCCTCGAACGAGCGCGTCACGTACTTTACTTGTTTCGGAGACGCTAGTTGATGGAGAAGAATCCTCGCCTCCTCAACAAAACGTCGTCACCACCACTCCTCCTTCAAGCCCCCTTGCTCCTTCACCAAAAAGGACAAGGGTTGAAACGATCATCGAGCCTGCCCCTCAATTGGGTAGCTCTTCGCATTCGCTTTTAGATGATGTAAGTTTTTGACTTTCCTGCTAGTATCTTTATTTCCTCTGTTTACTTCTTTTTGTGCCTTCCAATTTTTCTCGTACCGATATTTTCTTTCTCTGTTCTTCCTTGACAGCCCATGATCAAAGATCTTGTTCGCATTGGATCCCAATTCATTGGGTATCGTGAATATGCCAGCAGAACTGAAGGTAATAACTTTTTTGCTATCGTTGTTTCTGACTCCTTGCTCCTGTTTTTTGTCGCAATTTTGACTTTTCTTTTCTATTTTGACAGAGAAACTTGCAGAGGCCAACAAGCTTGTCGACACTCTTGCTCAAAAACTAGAGCAAAGTGAAGCGGCCCGCAAGAAAGCCGAACTTGTTGCTAGCGAAGCCAAAGCAGAGGCTAATGAAGCCAAGGCAAAAGCTGTTAGTGTCGAGGAGCTGCAAAAAAGACTTGAGGATGCTGAAGCTGCATTAAATGAGCACAAAGCCGCACAAGCTGCTCGTGAAAAGGGAATCCTCAAGCGCCTGAATTCGCAAAGTCGGCGCTTCAAAGGTAATTTTATCGATCCCTTCTATTTTTTTATAGGACCTGCTTTTTCTTGCTTTTGACCAACGTTTATTTCCTGTGGCAGGCCAAACAAACCAAGAGTTTGATCTGGAGAATCCCGACAATGATCCTCTCCTTGACGCACTTTCTTATCTGGAGTTTCATGGATCCGAAATTCGTGAAGGCATGGTGAATGCTGACGCAGGACTGTCGAAGCTGTTCCCCTACTTCTTCCCGAAGAAAGAGGAGCCCAAGACTTTCCTTGCCCTTGCCCAGAGCTTCAATTCATCAGAGGACCTTGGACTGAAAATGCGCCAGGAGAACATGAAGATTGCTGTCGAGAGCACTGTTGCCTTGGTTGCTGACAGCCAACAAACTGTTGATTGGATGAAGGTTGGCGACACCGATCAGATAGAGCAATCAAGATGGAGGTCGTTGATTAAGGCAGCCAAGCCCAACACGAAGAGAATCCTGGCCTATCTCGGGATCAAACCATCTTCAACTCCTAGCTCATCAAGGCCGGAGGTGTAGTTGCATGCCTCTTTGTTTTTTGCTTTCTCTGTCTCTTTTGCCCTTGTCGCCAATTTAGCTGTGGCGACAATTATCCTGGTAGTCCTTTTGGAGAAACTTCTTTTGTAATGTCTATGTAAATATTTCTAGAAATTAATGAAATTCCCTCTGGCACTATCATTGATCCTGGCGCTTTCTTTTCCAGTTAATATTTGACAACTATTCGACCAATCCTTGCTCTGCCGATGCTTCACCTGCTTCTTCCTTCTCGAAGAAAATGCTAATCGATGATAACCCCCTCGAAGGTTCTTCAAGCAAACATTTGTTGGAAGATTTGCAAGAACTTCGACAACAACTTCAATCCATGAAGAAACAAACTCTTGCAATGATGGAAAAATCTCGACAAGCGTCCGAGAGAGAGAAAATTGCTCTTCAACAGGCAAAAGAAGCCATCGCTGCGAAGGATGATGCTGTTGTTGAAGCTGCTGAAACTTCTTCTCGCGAGAATTATATGCTTCAGCTAATGACTGATGCCAGTTTGGACATGACATGTATGTTTCCTGCTCGTAACCGTGTTGGATTTTGTTCTTCGCTATTTGTTCCTTGATATTTTGTTCGCTGTGCCAGGCTCGTTTCTGGATACTGCTGCCGAAGACCAACGTGTTGAAGCTCGAACCACTGTTTTGCTGAGACTGGCTGCGCAACATGGATCTAACTTTTGGGTTACTCCTGAGCGCACCCGCCAAATCATCAGATTTCAAGATCGCGCGGCTCAGGTCCGTGACTTCCTTGACTTCTGTACGAAGACTTTATTCTTAGTTTATGGAACCATGTTCCCTCGGAACAAAATGCCAGAGACCCTTCCAGCTTTAATGGAAAAATTTCGAGATGCTCCTCGAATCCATGGCTTTGTGCGGGCTCAACTTTCTGCTGGCGCAAGATTTGCCATGATGATGATAAAAATTTGCCATCCAAAATTGCCCATAGATCAAATTGTTCCTACTTGCCTGGCGAAGATGGCAAAGAAAAAGAGAAATATGGGCAAGATTGACGATTTGGTGACTCCTGTTGCCGAAGATATGATGGATGAACTTCTTCGGATGGATTTTGAGTTCTTCGTGAAGGAAAGCTATGCTGAGCATAGTACTCGTCCTTCTACTGAGCGAATAACCATAGATCATGTGCTAGGTTTCCCTTGAAAACTTTTTCCTCTTCTTGCTGTATTTCCATCATTGATACATCTTTGTGTATTTGTAAACACAATCTATATTGTAAAGCTGTTAGGTCTGTATTTTTTCTATTTTTGATCCCTGAGCCCCCGAGCTTTTGGCTGGAGTTTATACTGTTTTGCTATCTCGAAGGTTTTCCCTCCTGTCATAATAAGATATCTTTGTTTTTTTCATTGATGGGTTAGAAGCCCCCGAGTGTCGTGGTGTCAAAGTTCTATATTTTTGTTTGCGAGGTTCTTGGACCAAAGCAGTAAGATTTTGACGAGTACCCCATATTCATAATTGTTAGCTTCTGATGTTTATATTTGGCGAGGTATTAGTGTACCAAGGCGAAATATTTCGGTAAATTTAGTTTGTCTATATTGTACGTATTTTGAGACTTTGAAGGCGTTGAGCCCCCGAGCGTGTCGAAGAATAAGAAGTATATCTCCACTATCTTTATTATATTGCAGCACCGCGAGCCCGCCTCATTAAAAACCTTTCCGGCCCCACTCGGTGCCCCGACAAGGAAAAGAGTGCGTCTGAAAACTCGCGGGCATTTCAGTACATTGTATTTTTACAGAGGAGGACTATATTTCAACTCTAGGCGTAGAACCGCCTGAGCTGCGCCACGTTCCAAGGGTTTTTCTCGGGAGCCCCTGTCTTCTTGTCCTTGATCCTGTATGCTCCTCCGTCGATGACTTCTGTAACGACGTAAGGCCCCAACCATGGTGATTCGAGCTTCTCAGTACTTTTTTGATTTAACCGCAAGACCAAATCCCCAACTTGAAAAGATCTTGGTCTTAACCGTCGACTGTGGTAGTTTTTGAGGTCTTGCTGGTATTTGGTGACTCGTGAAAGTACTTCATCACGAGCTTCGTCGAGTGCGTCCATATCATCCTCCCGAGCTTTTTGTGATGTTTCTTCGTCATACTCTGTTACCCTTGGAGAATCATGCTCTATTTCAATTGGTAGTACTGCTTTGGCTCCGTGGACGAGAAAAAACGGAGTTTCTTGTGTCGCCGTATTTGGTGTTGTTCGGATGCTCCACAAAACACTTGGCAATTCCTCTGGCCAAGTATGTCGAGCTTTTTCGAGCGGTCCTAGCAGGCGCTTTTTGAGGCCGTTGCAGATAATACCATTGGCTTTCTCAACTTGTCCGTTAGTTTGCGGGTGCCCAACTGACGCAAAGTGCAATTTAATGCCTACTTCTGCGCAGTATTCCTTGAATTCCTTGGATGTGAAGTTTGAACCATTATCTGTAACAATTCTATGAGGCACCCCAAACCGAAAAACGAGGCCTTTCACAAACTTTATTGCTGACGCTGCATCTGGTGAATTTATTGGCTTCGCTTCTACCCACTTAGTGAATTTGTCGACAGCGACCAGCAAGTACTCATATCCTCCTGGCGAAGCTTTGTGCAACTTGCCCACCATATCAAGTCCCCATTGGGCAAAGGGCCATGACAATGGTATTGGTGTTAATTCCGCCGCTGGAGAGTGAGGTTTGGCGGCGAATCTTTGACACGCGTCGCAAGTTCTTACTATTTCTTTGGCATCCTCAATTGCTGTCAACCAATAGAATCCTGCCCGAAAAACTTTGGCTGCAATAGCTCGACTGCTTGCGTGGTGGCCACATATTCTTTCGTGTACATCCTTCAGAATTATTCTTCCTTCTTCGGGTGTGACACACCTTTGCAGGACGCCTGAAATACTTCGCTTGTATAATTCCCCTTTGATCACTGTGAAAGCTTTGGATCGTCGAATAACTCGCCTTGCCTCAACTGGATCGTCGGGTATTTCTTTTCTGAGGATGTATGATATATATGCTTGCATCCAAGGAATTTGTACCATCATCACAAGCTCTTGGTCCTCTTCATCCTCCGTGGTTTCTTTGAGGGGCGTCGAAGTTTTCTCTTCTTTTGCTTTTTTCTGCACCTTTTTTGGCTTCGTGGATCTCTCCGCTATTTCTTCCCAAAATACTCCTGGCGGGATTGGGAGGCACTGCGACCCGATGTTTGCGAGAACGTCGGCTTCATCATTGCTCAATCTACTGATGTGATTTACCTCGCATCCATCAAACAGCTTCTCGAGCTCATTGTACACCTCCTTGTATGCCATCATGCTATCATTGACTGCGTCACATTGGTTCATAACCTGCTGAGCCACCAATTGTGAGTCGCCGAAGATTTTTAGTCGAGTTGCACCGCAAGCTTTCGCCATCTTCATCCCGTGTATGAGGGCTTCATATTCTGCTTCATTGTTGGATGCGTTAGGGAACGTCATCCGAAGGACGTATTTCAACTTGTCGCCTTCAGGTGATATAAGTACTACTCCTGCGCCAGCTCCTTCTACTCTCTTGGACCCATCGAAGTTCATGGTCCAGGTTCTCGACAAATCTGGGGGTCCCGTGTTTTGTAGCTCCATCCACTCTGCAATGAAATCTGGCAGAACTTGCGACTTGATTGCCTTTCTTTTTTCATATGTGATGTCCCGAGGGGAAAGTTCTATTCCCCAAAGGGAGACACGCCCTGTAGCTTCTGGGTTGTTCAGTATATTTGAAAGAGGTGCTTCGTTGACTACTATTATCGGGTGTGCCGAAAAATAGTGACGCAACTTCCTTGCCGTTGCAATTACTCCATATGCTAGTTCTCGGAATCGCGGGTACCGCTGTTTGGAAGGCGATAAAACTTCACTGATGAAATATATTGGCCTTTGTACTCCATGGAGTTTTCCTTCTTCTTCTCTTTCAACAACTAGCACCGTGCTAACCACTTGAGGCGTGGCTGCAATATACAGCAGGAGAGGTTCCTTTTCCTTCGGCGCCACCAAAATTGGTGGTGTCGAGATTGTGCGCTTCAAATCCTCGAAAGCTCTGTCGGCCTCTTCGTTCCACTGGAATTTATCTCCTTGCTTTATCGTAGCGTAAAATGGTAATGCTTTTTCTCCCAGCCTCGGCGGCGAATCTGCTCAAAGCTGCGACTCGCCTTGATTAGCTGCTGTATTTCTTTCAACTTTGTTGGCTTCCTCATTGTTACGATAGCTTGTATTTTGTCGGGATTTGCTTCAATCCCTCTTGCTGAAACTAGAAACCCCAGAAGTTCTCCTGCTGGGACGCCAAAAGAACACTTCGTCGGGTTCAGCTTGAGGCAGAATTTGTCAAGGTTGTCAAAGGTTTCCTTGAGATCCTCGATCAGCGTTACCCCCTTTTTTGACGTTATGACGATATCATCGATGTATACTTGCACGTTTTTCCCAATCTGTGTCGCCAAACACTTCTGCATCATCCTCTGATATGTTGCTCCCGCGTTTTTTAGACCAAAGGGCATTGTTCTGTAGCAAAACACGCCGTAAGGTGTAATGAACGCTGTCTTTACTTCATCTTCTTCTTTCAATCTGATCTGGTTGTAACCAGAATATGCGTCCAGGAAGGAAAGACGTTCACATCCAGCCGTGGAGTCGATAATTTGATCGATCCTCGGGAGGGGAAAGTGATCCTTTGGACAATGTTTATTGAGACACGTAAAGTCGACGCACATGCGAAGGACCTTAGTGTTTTTCTTCGGCACCAACACAGGATTTGCTACCCATGTGGCTTCTGTAAATATCTCTTTGATAAAACCAGCTTCTCGTAGTCGATCGATTTCTGACAGCATGGCCTTGCGGTTTGGTTCCGAAAAACGCCGCAAGGGTTGTTTGATTGGTCTCGCTAATGGATCCAAATTTAGGTGGTGCTCGGCAAGTTCCCTGGGTACTCCTGGCATGTCGGCTGGACACCATGCGAAGATTTTCTAGTTCTCACGGAGGAACTCGATGAGCGCGCTTTCCTATGCGAGGTCCATGTCGTTTGCGATGGACGTCGTCTTTTTCGGGTCTGTCGGGTGAATCTGCACCTCCTTAGAATTTTTCTCGGTGTTGAAAGTTGATTCTTTGTTTGGCCTTCCAACGTCTGGCAGCACGTCGTAGTCAGTCATACTCCTTGACGCCAGATATTCAGCTTGCATCCCGAAAGTTTCTGATATCCGATGAAAATCCTTATCGCACTTATCGGCTAAGGCGTAGCTTCCTTTGACTGTGATTGGTCCCTTTGGTCCAGGCATCCTCCACAACAGGTATGTATAATGTGGCACCGCCATAAATCTAGCATATGCTGGTCGTCCCAACAGAGCGTGGTATTGCGACGGAAAATCCACGACTTCAAATTCCAACCTCTCGATTCTATAATTCTCTCGGGTTCCAAACTGAACGTCGAGATTGATCTTCCCCAATGGATAACTTGGTTTCTCCGGTGTGATACCGTGGAACCTTGTGTCTGTTGGCTTCAAGTTCGCTAGGGATATGTTCATCTTCCTCAATGTATCTGCATACATAAGGTTTAAGCTGCTGCCGCCGTCTATGAACACTCGAGAGACATCAAATCCCGCAATAACTGCTGGTAAAATAAGTGCTGACTGCGCACAGTCGATGAACTTGCTGCGGATTATCTGCTATGGTGAATCCAATATCTTGCCGTGACCAATTAAGATACTCGACTGTTGGTGGAGGCATTTTTTCTGCCATAAACACCTGTCGTGAGATTACTTTCTGAGCTCTATTGGATGGCCTTCCCTTCTGAATCATCGACATCGCTCCGTTGGAGTTAGGATCAACATAAGGTGGTGGTGGAGGTGCTGCCGCTATTCTGAGCTGATGTCGATTATCGTCTGTAATCGTGGGGGGAGGTGGTAAGTGAATCTCGCTCCTGGGTTCTCGAGGATTTCTCTGTGCTGCCCGAGCGTTAGCGTGCTCTGCCCACCTTAACATTGCTTGGAAATTGCGACAATCTTTCTGCAGATGTCCTGACTGTCTTTTTCCATTGCTGTCGAGGAAAAAGTGCATCTGACACGGCCCATTCATCATCTCTTCGGGAGACACGAAAGGCCTCGGGAACCTAGGCCCGCTATTTTGCCTGTTGTTTCGAGAATCGTCCCTATTATCGCCTCGCTACTCATTGCTTCTCTGATAATCATCTCTGTTATTTCCTCCTGTGTTTGCCCGAAAACCTGCCGAAATTTGTCCTGGAGCGTCATAGTTCGGGTACTGCCGAGGAAATCGTCGCCTCGGTTGATAATTTCGACCACGGTCCTCCTCTGGCGACCTGTGCCGTTTGTTGTGGACAGCATCTTCTCCATCTGCCCATCTATTTGCTATTTCCATTAACGCGGATACTGTCTTTGGGTTGGTCCTTCCCAATTCCTCGACGAAATCTCCACGCCTGATTCCTGCGACAAACGCATCTATCGCTCTCTCGTCAGATATATTTTCTGCCGAGTTTTTGATGATGTTCCACCTTTGGATATATTTTCTCATTGGCTCGTCTGGCTTTTGTCGACATGCTCTCAACTCCTCTAACGACGCAGGTTTTTTGCACGTGGACCGGAAGTTCTTGACGAACACATCCTCGAAGCTTTCCCAGCTGTCAATAGATCCTGGAGGAAGTTTCTTTATCCAAGATCGTGCGGCTCCACTCAAATGCACCTGGATGCTTTACATAGCTGTTGCCCTGGTTCCTCCTGTGAGCTTCACCGTCTCGAGATAATCAACTAGCCAGTCCTCTGGATCTTGAAGGCCGTCGAATTTCTTGAAGTTGTCAGGTAACTTGAATCCTGAAGGGACTCGAGTTTTTCGGACTCTCCTCGTGAAGCACGGCAAGCCACACATATCCTCGTCGGTAAGCTCTGGGGACTGCCGATGTTCCCTTCTGCTTTGCCGCGCTCTGTCGACCCTTGCTTGTGCTGCCGTGTCTCTTGCTCCACTTGGTCCTTCAGGGGCTGCCGCTGTTGCTGCTGCAGGTCGTGGACTATTTTGCCTTGCCGCTCCTTCGGGAGGCGTTGATACAAACGCTGTCCCCATAGCTCCAACTCCTGCTATCGCCATATTGTATAGTGTTTCCCTTGGATCTCCTGGGGGTGGTTTAGATGCGAGGATAAAAGCATGTGTCGCCATATACCCAGCCTCTGGTGTCTTAGGGATGATGTTTCCTCTTGTATCTATCGACATAAAGGAAATGTCGAGGTTTTGGACCAAGTGCTCTCTTTCTGCTTCGGGTATGTGTTGTAACCTCGATCTTGCTCTGTTCCGAGCCTCCCTGTGGCTATCACCCGAAGTTCTAGATTGTCGACTCAAATCTGCCCTTCTCCTGCTGGATGCAGAAGCTGCCTCCTTTCTTCTGTTTAACTCAACTGTCTGTTTTTCCAATTCTCTTGCAGCTCGTGCGAGCCTATATTGATATGCTTGCAATTCCTCTAGCGTGGCTGTGGTGGCCATTGGTTCTGAGCCGTCCATAGCTCTCGCGGCTCTATCCCACGCTGCTTGCGGGAGTTGAACTCTGTGTCGCGGCTGTGGCCCGACGTACTTATTGCCCAGGCCTCGTCGCAGATCGGAGGGATCGACGTATGGATTTTCCAGATCGTCGAAAGCCTCTGATGTTTCCTCTTGATCATTATTTGGCTCTTCAATGGCATAAATCTGATGATATTTTGCATTCAGATCTATGTTGGGTTTGGTGACACCATCGTTGAGATTGATGAAGACCTTGCCCACTGTAATAGATTTGTCGATGAAGTCGTAACTGTCGACACTGCTTGAGCCATCGCTTATATATGAGTCTGCAGATGACTCAAACGACATGTCGCTGAAGATCTTGGCGAGTTTCTCTCTTGCCCTGGTAATGACGTAGCGTGTCGACGAAGTTTCTTCTTCTCCTGATTCGGTTGACGATGTATAGCTTGAAAAATCGGAATCGACCGCCGACGATCCCGACGAAATCGGAATTTCGACACGATACGATCCTTCTTTCTCGACGCGAAAGCGAAACCTTCCGAACGTCATCTCCATAGGCTCCGCCAGATACGCATATGCATCCAAACGGGAGGGTGGGTGAGGAACAAAATCGACAGGACCAGCAGCGATCTGTTTACCTCGATCCATTGCGTTGCTTGCGGTTGATGATGTCGAAGATCTTGAACGTGCCATCGAGATCAGATCCTTACGCCTCTAGTTCCCACAGACGGCGCCAATTGACAAGGTATTAACTTGTCAATGCCTATGGATTGTAGGCTAGGATTTAGTTGGAAGTAGAGGGCAAGTAGATCTCGAAGGTTTCAGCCGAAAAGTACTCGACGATTATGAAAACTAGGGTTTGTAAACAATGATTCGATGCCTTCCTTGTCCCTCGACTCCCCCTTTATATAGGAGGCGGAGCCGAGGGATTCGTGTTGTACAAATTACAGAGTCCGGGATGGTTTCTAACTCATCCCGCAAGATTACAAACAACGCTTCCTATTACAACTCTAGCTTTCCTTAATAATATCTTGGGCTTCCGAATCTTCTTATTCTTTGGGTAGTGGGCCTTCAGTAAACCCCGGGTACTATCTTCGGCAGGCCCATTTGGGATGCCTATGTCACCGGGCCTCACACCGAAGGAAGTGTGGACGGGAAAGCTGCCCGGTTGGCACCAAGGTTAAGATCTCTTATGGGTAAAGCAACACACCTCTGCAGAGTGTAAAGAACCGTGACCTGTCACTCCCTGTTCCGGGATATGGAACTGCGAACGCGGCCGGAAAGGAGCTCCATGAAGTTCTAGTAAACCGGTGAAGACTGACGGACATAGCTCTTTGAAATAAAAGCAACCTCTTGAAGAAATGTTTATCAAAACCTGCATTGGTATTAGACTTTCTGGTCTAATATCGTAGCTAGTGCATTAAACACCTCTTATCTATAATGAACTTGTTGAGTACGCTCGTACTCATCCCACTCTTAAATCCCTTGCTTAGATTGTCTGAACCGTCTGGAGTAGGACTACGACAACCCTGAAGGAGCCGAGATCATCGGCTATGAAGAACCAGACCTCTCAGGAGGTGTTGAAGGTGTAGACTACCTTGTAGTCTACGGAACCGGGGAGGCTTCCGGAGGAGATCAAGCCTAGAAGCACCGAGTAGTAGTAGTAGCTGAGCAGTGCGAACTCTTAGTACTTATCTGCTCGAGGAAATAAATGTATAACCTAGTGAAACTTCTATATTGTAAGCTAAGGTGGATTCGCCTCGAACCCAGGAGTATACCTCTTAGGACCCAAGAGGAGCTCCGAGACGATATGTGTATTATGCTTGTAATAATAAATGAATGAGTTATGGACCTGCTATGTTCTGTTGTACTACTCTGAGGGATGTAATATTTGCGGAATGGTACTTCGTGAATGTTATATCAACGACTGGCATACTACAACATGCAGTGGTATGCAGGGTCACCACATGAAACCATATGGGGGGTATTTATAGGGGGTTTTCGCATTTTTTTAGGATTTTTTGAACCCCAACGGCTAGCTGAGGTGGACGAATCAGATCGCGCCACCTCAGCTAGCCGTTACACACTGCCGCCCGCCTCTCGCCCGCTCTCGCCCGCCTATCGCCCGCCTACCGCCCGCTCTCGCCCGCCCTCTCGCCCGCCCCTCTCTCGCCCCGCCCTGCCAACGCTGCCGCCTCGCTACCGCCCCTCTCTCGCCTCCCTCTCGCCCCCAACGCAGGCGTTAGCCGGGCGGGAGCGGGCGCTACCGCCGGGCGCCCGCGCCGTCGCCTACCGCTGGCCTCTCGCCCTACTCCTGCCTCTCTCTCGCCCCGACGCCGCCGCTACCGCCCTCACTCACGCCTGCGTTGGCACCAGCCTTAGGGCATATACATTGGTTCAGACGCATGCTGTCTATAATCTGCGTACAATAACTTGTCTGTTTGGCCATCGGTACGAACCGTGAAATAACGAGATGTGGTTAACCGGTTGAAGATTTGATCTCTCTAGACTACAATGGAACAGCTGGAAACAAGATTATGTCGCCCACCATACGCGACGGCCTCTCCATACAACGGGGAAAAGGTCTTCTGTAGGCAGCGATTAAAAGGTCTTCTGTAGGCAGCGATTAAAAGGTCTTCTGTAGGCAGCGATTTCTGCGGGAATAGATCGACTGTAATACGTCTTCTCTCTCATCTATCTCTCTTCCACGTCGGTCAGTTCTCATACGTGGTTAATTTTGAATGAACTGAAAAAAGCAAGGATAAAATTAGAAGCCTTTCTTGTGAATAATGCGGATCAGAGACAAATACGTCAGGCAACGGATCATATGAATGAGCTGTTATACAGAGAAGAAATGCTATGGATCCAACGATCAAGAGTAACATGGTTAAAGGAAGGCGATCGAAATACAAATTTTTTCCACCAAACAGCAGTCTAGAGAGCGAGAAGGAATAAAATAAAAAGACTCAAGGATGATGATGGGGTTTGGAATGAGGTGCCCACAGACATGGAACGAATGGCTACCTCATATTTCAAAGAACTCTTTACTCGAGATCCCTCCCTAAATTTTGATCTCCTTATCTCGATGACACAAGGAAAGGTGACTACGGAAATGAATGAAAAATTATGCAAGGAGTTCACGGATGAGGAAATTGGTGATGCTTTGTTTCAAATTGGGCCGCTCAAAGCACCTGGTGTGGACGGATTCCCAGCAAGGTTCTATCAACGAAATTGGGGAACAATTAAAGAGGAGGTAACTAATGCAGTAAAGTTGTTCTTTGTCACAGGTCGCATGCCAGAAGGTGTCAACGATTCCGAAAATTGACCAACCAGAGACGCTCAAAGACTTTCGGCCTATCAGCTTATGCACAGTTATGTATAAAGTGATTGCCAAGTGCATGGTTAACCGCCTGAGGCCTACCCTGGGTGAAATTATTTCAGTGAACCAGAGCGCCTTTGTGCCTGGTAGGTTGATCACGGATAATGCCCTGGTGGCATTTGAGTGCCTACATTTCATTGAACAAAATATGAACCAGAATAAGAACTTTTGTGCTTATAAACTAGATCTATCAAAGGCTTATGATAGGGTGGACTGGGATTTTTTGAGGAAAGTGATGCAAAGGTTAGGGTTTTCTCACCGGTGGGTTGACTGGGTAATGTCATGTGTGACCTCGGTGGGCTACAAGGTAAAATTTAACGGAACCCTCTTGGATTCATTTTCGCCCTCCCGGGGTCTTCGGCAGGGTGATCCCCTTTCGCCATTCCTATTCTTATTTGTCGCTGATGGATTATCTACCTTGCTCCAAAATGAAGTTCGGAATAACAGTATTGAGCCTGTGAGAATTTGTAGAAGAGCCCCGGGTATTTCCCACCTACTTTTTGCAGATGATACTCTTCTGTTCTTCAAGGTCCAACAAGACTAGGCCATGCGGGTGAAGGAAGTCCTGGATCTTTATGCGACAAGTACAGGGCAGCTTATTAATCCCAACAAGTGCTCCATCATGTTTGGAAATTCATGCCCTGTGGAGAGACGAGCTGAGGTGAAAACAATACTGCAAGCATCACAGGAAACTTTCGAAGCAAAATATTTGGGTTTGCCAACTCCGGAGGGGCGGATGGATGCGGGCAAATTCCAAAGCCTCCAGGCTAAATTAGCTAAATGCCTTGTTGAATGGGATGATAATCATAAATCACAAGCGGCTAAGGAGGTCCTTATCAAAGCGATCGCTCAAGCAATACCAGTATATGTCATGAGCGTTTTCAAGTTACCATATGGTCTTTGTGATGAGCTGACAAAAATGATCAGAAGGTATTGGTGGGGTGCCCAGAATGGGAAACGCAAGACACATTGGATCGCGTGGGACATTATGCTCCGACCAAAGAATTATGGAGGGATTGGTTTCCGGGACATGAGACTTTTTAATCAAGCCCTTTTAGCCCGTCAAGCTTGGAGATTACTGCAATTCCCAAACACTCTATGCGCACAAGTACTAAAGGCAAAATAGTACCCTAATGGTTTTTTAACAGACACTGTGTTTACAGGCAATGGCTCATCGACATGGCTAGCTATTGAGCATGGCCTCCAGTTATTGAAACGGGGAGTCATATGGCGGGTGGGTAACGGATCGAAGATACGAGCCTGGCGAGATCCATGGATCCCAAGGGAATCTAGCCATGTACCACGATCAAACCAAGGACGCTGCAGGTTTCGCTGGGTTGCAGACTTCCTCTCGCCAGATGGGTCATGGAACTTACAGAGGCTACAACAATATTTTACACAAGACGATGTGGCTGAAATACTCAAGATCCAACCGTCACAGCGAAATGATGAAGACTTCATTGCTTGGTTTCCTGAAAAACGGGGCACCTTCTCTGTAAAAAGCGCTTACCGTCTTGGGTTAAATTGTCTAATGCAGGAGCAGGATCGAGGCGCGACAAGCTCAAGACCTGATGGTGAGAGGCCGGCCTGGAAAATCATATGGGACTGCCCAGTCCCGCCAAAGGTTAAGCTCTTAGCATGGAAGGTGTGCTGTAATGCAGCAGGTAAATATGCAGCGTAGAGGCATGACACAATCAGGCCTGTGTCAAATCTGTGGCCGGGAAAATGAGGACACTTTTCATATTTTACAAGATGTCCCCATGCACGTAGTTTATGGCAAGCAATGAAGGAAGTGTGGAATCTGCCAGCTGATGATCTGATTCAAGACACAGGAAAGGAATGGCTGTTGAGCCTGTTACATGCTATCCCTCTGAATCAACGTGCTATGACACTAATGGTACTGTGAAGAATATGGCACAGTCACAATGAACTTACGCATGACAAACCCTGTCCACCGATTGAAGGATCACGCCGTTTTCTGGTCAGCTACATGAACTCGCTTCTTTTGGTCAAACAGTGGCCGAGTGGTGCTATTGAAAAGGGCAAGATGATCGTTGATAGTGAGCTCGGATTCAAGAAAAAGTCGACCATCAGTGATGGACGACAAAAGCAACGGAAACGTTGGGAAGCTCCAAGTCAGGGTACAGCAAAACTGAATGTGGATGGGGCTTTTGGCCAAGCGGGGGATGCGGGGATTGGCATAGCTTTGCGTGACTCCCAGGGCGACTTGTTAATGGCTGCGTGTCGTGTGATTAGATATTGGAGAGATGCTACTGAAGCGGAGCTAATGGCGATTGAGGAAGGACTAAAACTGGCACTCACGTGGACGACGATGCAATTCACTGTCGAAACTGACTGCTCGGAAGCCTGGGAGCTGGTCAAGGAAAGTACCCCGAACACATCCATTTATGCGTTCCGAATAAAGGTTATACGTGAGCTTATCCAGGAAAGAGATTCTACCTTAGTTAAAATTAGTAGGGATTGTAATCATGTAAGTCATGAGCTGGCTAAAATGGGTAGGCTTAGAAGCCATAGTCAGGTCTGGATGGGGAGTGGCCCTCCGGAAATTTCCCAAGCCATGACAAACCATTGTAATCCTATGAATGTTTAAGGAATTTCTTTTCCTCGCAAAATTTTTTTTACAGACAACTGATTAGGACTACTGTACATGCCTTTAGGGCATATGCAATGGTCGATTTTGACAAAATTAACCTAAATCTGGAAAGATCACACAAAATAACTTGGTTTCGAAAAGATTTCACAAAATAACCTTTTGCTCGGCTCCGCACAAGATGGAGCCATGCTCAGTAGCACGGCTCCGTCCCATGTGGAGCCAAGATGAGAAGCATGGCGCCGTTGCAGGTGGAGCCAAACTCAATAGCACGACTCCATCCAGGGTGGAGCCAAGCTCATAAGCATAACGCCGTCTCAGGCGGAGCCAAGCTCAGTACCACGACTCCGTTCCAGGTGGAGCCAAGCTCAGTAGCACGGCTCCGTCCCAGGTGGAGCCATGGTCGTTAACCGTTTTCTAACAACAATTGAGAGTGATTCATGCATCTAGTGAGGACTAAGTTTATTGAGCCCAATAGCGAGGTTTGCATCATCTCGGACCACCACCAAGGGATACTCAAGACAGTTATTTTCTATTTCGTGCTTGTTTATGTGTGCAAAATTGTCACCGGTGGGCGCTTAAACCCCTACCGTGACAGAAAGACACCCTACAATCTAAAGTTGTCAGAAAAGACTTTGAGTCACTGATGCGCGCGAAACTCGTCAGAAGTAAGGCGCTCTGCTGGCAGTACTTATTAGGCGCGTGTAAGAAATTTTGTGGTGCCTTCAGATATTCGCCGAGTTATTATACTGTTGGTTGGTTAATAAGAGTCTCCGTTAGTTCGTTCTGATATTCTAGAGAGTCTGGATGTCTTTTGGTTCGAGGTTGTGACTACAACCTGAGTTGGCACTAGATCGCATCCATGAACCCAAACTATTAAGGAAGCACGTTGCAAAGAGAAGTAGACTAATATAGCAAGGATAGAATAATATAGCTAGGGTTGCGAGTGAGGGGTTGGACCCCCACTCGCACCTTCACCCTGTATTTGTAGGGGGCGGCGGGGTGGGTTTGACGGGCCCCGTATTCTGCCAATACGGGCCGGCCCGAATACGGGGCCTGCTAGACGGCCCATTTCGCCCTCACCCCATATCCTTGCTATATTAGTCTACTTCTCTTTGCAATGTGCTTCCTTAATAGTTTGGGTTCATGGATGCGATCTAGTACCAACGAGCATCAGGTTGTAGTCACAACCTCGAACCGAAAGACGTCCAGACTCTCTAGAAAATCAGAACGAACTAACGGAGACGCTTATTAACCAACCAACAGTATAATAACTCGGCGAGTATCTGAAGGCACCACAAAATTTCTTACATGCGCCTAATAATGCGCAAACAGAGCGTCTTACTCCCCCAAAGCGAGTTTAAAGTGTCGCACTTCGGTGACTCAAAGTCTTTTCTGACAAGGTTAGATTGTAGGGTGACTTTCTTTAGCAGTAGGGGTTTAAGCGCCCACTGGTGACAATTTTGCACACATAAACAAGCACGAAATAGAAAAATACTGTCTTGAGTATCCCTTGGTGGTGGTCCGAGATGATGCAAACCTCGCTATTGAGCTCAATAAACTTAGTCCTCAGTAGATGCATGAACCACTCTCAATTGTTGTTAGAAAACGGCTAAGGACCATGGCTCCACCTGGGACGGAGCCATGCTACTGAGCTTGGCTCCATCTAGAACGGAGTCGTGCTACTGAGCTTGGCTCCGCCTGAGACGGCGTTGTGCTTATGAGCTTAGCTCCACTGACATAGGCATCCCCAATGGGCCTGCCGAAGATAGTACCCGGGGTTTACTGAAGGCCCACGACCTGAAGAATAAGAAGATTCGGAAGCCCAAGTTGATATTAAGGAAAGTTAGAATTGTATTAGAGATGATGTTTGTAATCTTGCGGGATGAGTTGTAAATCGTCTCGGACTATGTAACTTGTACAACACGAATCCCTCGGCTCCACCTCCTATATAAGGGGTAGTCGAGGGACGAAGAAAGCATCGAATCATTGTCTCTCAAACCCTAGTTTTCATAATCGTCGAGTACTTTTCGGCTGAAACCTTCGAGATCTACTTGCCCTCTACTTCCAACTAAACCCTAGTCTACAACCCGTAGGCATTGACAAGTTCATCCCTTGTCAATTGGCGCCGTCTGTGGGGATTAGAGGCGTCAAGGATCTGATCTCGATGGCACGTTCAAGATCGTCGACTTCGTCAACTGCAAGCAACGCGATGGATCGAGGTAAACAGATCGCAACTGGTCCTATCGATTTTGTTCCTCACCCGCCCTCCCGTTTGGATGCATATGCGTATCTGGAGGAGCCTATGGAGATGACGTTCGGAAGGTTTCACTTTCGCGTCGAGAAAGAGGGAGCGTATCGTGTCGAAATTCCGATCTCGTCGGAATTGACGGCGGTCGATTCCGATTTTTCGCACTCAACATCGTCGATCGAGTCAGGAGCGGCGGAAACTTCATCGCCACGCTTCATCAGCACTAGGGCAAGCGAAAAGCTCGCCAAGATCTTCAGCGACATGTCCTTCGAGTCATCTGCGGACTCCTATATAAGCGATGACTCGAGCAGTGTCGACAGCTTCAACTTCATCGACAAATCCACTACAGTGGGCAAGGTCTTCACCAATCTTTATGATGGTGTCACCAAACCCAGCACAGATCTGAATACAAAATACCATCAGATTTATGCCATCGGAGAGCCAAGCCGCAATCAAGAGGAAACATCTGAGGCTTTCGACGATTTGGGAAATCCATATGTCGATCCCTCTGATTTACGATGAGGTCTAGGCAATAAATATATCGGATCTGAGCCTCGTGATAGAGTTCAACTCCCGCAAGCAGCATGGGATAGAGCCGCAAGAGCTATGGATGGCTCAGAACCAATGGCCACAACAGCCACGCCAGAAGAATTGCAAGCATATCAATATAGGCTCGCACGGGCTGCGAGGGAATTGGAAAAACAGACAGCTGCCCTGAACAGAAGAAAGGAGGCAGCCTCTGCGTCAAGCAGGCGAAGGGCAGAGCTGAGTCGACAATCTGGAACCTCGGGAGATATCCACAGGGAAGCTCGAAACAGAGCAAGGTCAAGGTTGCAACATATACCCGAAGGAGAAAGAGAGCACTTGGTTCAAAACCTCGACATGTCTTTTATGTCAATAGACACGAGAGGGAATACTATCCCCAAGACACCAGAAGCTGGGTATATGGCGACACAAGCCTTTATCCTTGCGTCCAGGCCACCTCCAGGAGATCCAAGAGAGGCACTGTACAACATGGCAATGGCAGGAGTTGGAGCCATGGGAACGGTGTTTGCATCAACACCTCCCGAAGGAGCAGCAAGGCAAAATAGTCCACGACCTGCGGCAGCAGCAGCAGCGACTCCCGAAGGAACAAGCGGAGCAAGAGACACGGCAGCACAAGCAAGGGTGGACAGAGCACGGCAAAGCAGAAGGGAACATCGGCACTCCCCAGAACTAAACGACGAGGATATGTGCGGTTTGCCATGCTTCACAAGGAGAGTACGAAAAACTCGAGTCCCTTCGGGATTTAAATTGCCTGATAACTTCAAGAAATTCAACGGCCTGCAAGATCCAGAGGATTGGCTAGTTGATTACCTCGAGACGGTGAAGCTCACTGGAGGGACCAGACCAACAGCTATGCAAAGCATCCAGGTGCATTTAAGTGGAGCCGCGCGATCTTGGATCAAGAAGCTTCCTCCAGGGTCTATCGACAGCTGGGATAGCTTCGAGGACATATTCGTCAAGAATTTCCGGTCCACCTGCAAAAAACCCGCATCGCTAGAGGAATTGAGGGCATGTCGACAGAAGCCAGATGAGTCAATGAGAAAATATATCCAGAGGTGGAATATTATCAAAAACTCGGCAGAGAATATATCTGACGAGAGAGCGATAGATGCATTTGTCGCAGGAATCAGGTGAGGAGATTTTGTCGAGGATTTGGGGAGAACCAATCCAAAGACAGTATCAGCATTGATGGAGATAGCAAACAGATGGGCAGACGGAGAAGATGTTGTTCACAACAAACGGCATAGGTCACCAGAGGTAGACCGCGGCCGAAATTATCAAAATAGGCGACGATTTCCTCGGCAGTACTCGGGTTATGATGCACCTGGGCAAATTTCGGCTGACTTCCGAGCAAGCGCTGGAGGAAACAATAGAGATGATTAACAGAGGAGCAACGAGCAGCGAGGCGACAATAGAGATGACTCTCGAAACAACAGGCAAAACACTGGGTCGAGGTTCCAGAGGCCTTTCGTGTCTCCCGAGGAGATGATGAACGGGCCGTGTCAAATGCATTTTTATCTTGACAACAACGGGAAAAGACAGTCGGGACATTTGCAGAAGGATTGCCGAAATTTTCAGGCAATGTTAAGGTGGGCCGGGCATGCCAATGCTCAGGCAGCACCCAGAAATCCTCAGGGGCCCAGGAGTGAGATTCACCTACCACTCCCTCCCGCAATTACGGACGATAATCGACACCAGCTCAGAATTGCGGCAGCACCTGCACCACCGCCTTATGTTGATCCCAATTCCAATGGAGCGGTCTCGATGATTCAGAAAGGCAGGCCATCCAACAGAGCTCAGAAAGTAATCTCGCGACAGGTGTTCATGGCAGAGAAGATGCCTCCACCAACAGTCGAGTATCTTAATTGGTCAGGGCAAGATATTGGCTTCACAATAGCGGATCATCCACAGCAAGTTCCTCGACCAGGGCAATCAGCACTCATCTTACCAGCAGTAATTGCAGGATTCGACGTATCTCGAGTGTTCATAGATGGCGGCAGCAGTTTGAACCTTATGTATGCAGATACATTAAGGAAGATGAACATATCCCTAGCAAATCTAAAACCAACCGACACACGATTCCACGGTATTACACCAGAGAAGCCAAGTTATCCGCTCGGGAAGATTAACCTCGATGTTCAGTTTGGCACCAGAGAAAACTACAGAATAGAGAGGCTGGAATTCGAAGTCGTGGATTTTCCATCACAATACCACGCTTTGTTGGGACGACCAGCATATGCTAGGTTTATGGCGGTACCACATTACACGTACTTATTGCGGAGGATGCCTGGGCCTAAGGGACCAATCACAGTCAAAGGAAGCTTTGCGCTAGCCGATAAGTGCGAAAAGGATTTTCATCGACTGTCAGAAACTTTCGGGATGCAAGCAGAATATATGGCGTCAAGACTCACGACTGACTATGATGTGTTGCCAGATGTAGGAAGGCCAAATAAAGAATCAACCTTCAACACTCAGAAAAATTCTAAGGAGGTGCAGATTCACCCGACAGACCCAAAAAAGACGACATCCATCGCAAACGACATTGACCTCGCATAGGAAAGCGCGCTCGTCGAGTTCCTCCGTGAGAACGGGAAAATCTTCGCATGGTGTCCAGCTGACATGCCAGGAGTACCCAGGGAACTTGTCGAGCACCACCTAAACTTGGATCCACTAGCGAGACCAATCAAACAACCTTTGCAGCGTTTTTCGGAACCAAACCGCAAGGCTATGTTGTCGGAAATCGATCGACTAAGGGAAGCTGGTTTTATCAAGGAGCTGCATACAGAGGCCACATGGGTAGCAAATCCAGTGTTGGTGCCGAAGAAAAACACTAAAGTCCTTCGCATGTGCGTCGATTTTACGTGTCTCAATAAACATTGTCCAAAGGATCACTTTCCCCTCTCGAGGATCGATCAAATTATCGACTTCACGGCAGGATGTGAACGTCTTTCCTTCCAGGATGCGTATTCTGGTTATAACCAGATCAGATTGAAAGAAGAAGATGAGGTCAAAACAATGCCTTTTGGTTTGAAAAACGCGGGAGCAACATACCAGAGGATGATGCAGAAGTGTTTGGCGACACAGATTGGAAAAAACATACAAGTATACATCGACGATGTCGTCATAACATCAAAGAAGGGGACGACGCTAATCGAGGATCTGAAGGAAACTTTCGACAACCTCGACAAATTCTGCCTCAAGCTGAACCCGACGAAGTGTTCCTTCGGCGTCCCAACAGGAGAACTTCTTGGGTTTCTAGTTTCAGCAAGAGGGATTGAAGCAAATCCCGACAAAATACAAGCTATTGTAACAATGAGGAAGCCAACAAAGTTGAAAGAAATACAGCAGCTAACTGGGCGAGTCGCAGCTTTAAGCAGATTCGTAGCCAGGCTGGGAGAAAAAGCGTTACCGTTCTACGCTTTAATAAAGCAAGGAGAGAAATTCCAGTGGAATGAAGAAGCCGATAGAGCCTTCGAGGATTTGAAATGCACAATCTCGACACCACCAATCTTGGTGGCGCCAAAAGAGAAAGAACCTCTCCTGCTATACATCGCAGCCACACCTCAGGTGGTTAGCACGGTGCTAGTCGTTGAAAGAGAGGAAGAAGGAAAACTCCATGGAGTGCAAAGGCCGGTATATTTCATCAGTGAAGTTTTATCGCCTTCTAAACAGCGGTACCCGCAATACCAGAAGCTAGCATATGGAGTGATTACAACAGCAAGAAAGTTGTGCCATTATTTTTCGGCACACCCGATAATAGTGGTCAATGAAGCACCTCTTTCAAATATACTGAACAATCCAGAAGCTACAGGGCGTGTCTCCCTTTGGGGAATAGAACTTTCCCCTCGGGACATCACGTATGAAAAAAGAAAGGCAATCAAGTCGCAAGTTCTGCCGGATTTTATTGCAGAGTGGATGGAGCTGCAAAACACAGGACCCCCGGATTTGTCGAGAACTTGGACCATGAACTTCGATGGATCCAAGAGAGTAGAAGGAGCTCGCGCAGGAGTGATACTCATATCACCTGAAGGCGACAAATTGAAGTATGTCCTACGGATGACGTTCCCAAACGCATCTAACAATGAAGCAGAATATGAGGCTCTCATACACGGGATGAAGATGGCGAAAGCTTGCGGCGCAACTCGACTAAAAATCTTTGGCGACTCACAATTGGTAGCTCAGCAGGTTATGAACCAATCTGATGCAGTCAATGACAGCATGATAGCATATAAGGAGGTGTACAACGAGCTTGAGAAGCTGTTTGATGGATGCGAAGTAAACCACATCAGCAGGCTGAGCAATGATGAAGCCGACGTTCTCGCAAACATCGGGTCGCAATGCCTTCCAATCCCGCCAGGTGTATTTTGGGAAGAAATAGCGGAGCGATCCACAAAGCCAAAGAAGGCGCAGAAGAAAACAAAGGAGGAGAACACTTCGGGGCCCCTCAAAGAAGCTCCAGATGAAGAAGAGGACCAGGAGCTGGTGATGATGGTAGAAGTTCCATGGATGCAAACGTACATATTGTATATCCTAAGGAAAGAAATACCCGATGATCCAGTCGAAGCAAGGCGAGTTATTCGACGATCCAAAGCCTTCACGGTGGTCAAAGGGGAGTTATACAAACGAAGTATTTCGGGCGTGCTGCAGAGGTGCGTTACACCCGAAGAAGGAAGAATCATCCTAAAGGACGTGCACGAAGGAATATGTGGTCACCACGCGAGCAGTCGAGCTATTGCGGCCAAGGTTTTTCGGGCAGGATTTTACTGGTTGACAGCAATCGAGGATGCAAAAGAGATAGTACGAACCTGCGACGCGTGCCAAAGATTCGCCGCAAAACCTCACTCTCCGGCAGCAGAGCTGATGCCAATACCATTGTCTTGGCCCTTTGCCCAATGGGGACTCGATATGGTGGGAAAATTGCACAAGGCTTTGCCAGGAGGATATGAGTACATGTTGGTTGCTGTCGACAAATTCACCAAATGGGTAGAAGCGAAGCCAATAAACTCACCAGACGCAGCGTCGGCAATAAAGTTTGTGAAGGGCCTCGTTTTTCGGTTTGGAGTACCTCATAGCATCGTCACAGACAACGGCAGTAACTTTACAGCTAAGGAGTTCAAGGCATATTGCGCAGAAGTAGGCATCAAATTGCACTTCGCGTCAGTTGGGCACCCGCAAACCAACGGCCAAGTCGAGAAAGCCAATGGTATCATCTGCAACGGCATTAAAAAGCATTTGCTAGGACCGCTTGAAAAGGCTCGACATACTTGGCCAGAAGAATTGCCAAGTGTTTTGTGGAGCATCCGAACAACACCAAATACGGCGACACAAGAAACTCCATTTTTTCTCATCCACGGAGCCGAGGCAGTACTACCAATTGAAATAGAGCATGACTCCCCAAGAGTGACAGAGTATGACGAGGAAACCTCAAGAAAAGCTCGGGAGGACGATGTAGATGCACTCGATGAAGCTCGAGATGAAGTACTATCACGAGTCACCAAGTACCAGCAGGACCTGAAAAACTACCACAGTCGACGATTGCGGCCAAGATCTTTCCAGGTCGGCGATTTGGTCCTACGGCTCAACCAGCAAAGTACTGAAAAGCTTGAGTCACCATGGTTGGGCCCTTACGTCGTCACGAAAGTAATCGACGGAGGAGCATACAGGATCAAGGACAAGAAGACAGGGGTTCCTGAGAAAAACCCCTGGAACGTGGCACAGCTCAGGTGGTTCTACGCTTAGAGTCAAAATATAGTCCTCCTCTGTAAAAATACAATGTACTGAAACGCCCGCGAGTTTTCAGACGCACTCTTTTCCTTTTCAGGGCACCGAGTGGGGCTGGAAAGGTTTTTAATGAGGCGGTCGCGGTGCTGCAATATAATAAATATAGTGGAGATATACTTCTTGTTCTTCGACTTGCTCGGGGGTTAAATGCCTTCAAAGTTGCAAAATATACACAATATAGATGAACTAGACTTACGAAAATATTTTGCCTTGGTACAAAAATACCTCGCCAAATAGAAAATCAGGGGCTAACACCCATAAATATAGTATACTCGTCAAAATTCTATCGCTTTGGTCCAAAAAACCTCGCAACAAAAATATAGAACGTCGCCACCAAGACACTCGGGGGCTTGACGATCAAAAATAGAAAAAAATATATATACATAGTTGGCAGCTTTACAATATAGATCATGTTTACAAATATACAAAGACGCACCAAGGGAGAAAATACAGCAAAGGAAAAACCCTCAGCGGATGCCTAGCACATGGTCTATGGTTATTCGTTCATTGGAAGCACGAGTACTATGCTCGGCATAGCTACCCTTCACGAAGAACTCAGCATCCATCCGAAGAAGTTCATCCATCATATCTTCTGCTACAGGAGTCACAAGATCATCAATTTTGCCCATGTTTCTCTTCTTTTTTGACATCTTGGCCAGGCACTTGGAAACAATTTGATTCATGGGCAACTTTGGATAGCAAATCTTTATCATCATCATAGCAAATCTTGCGCCAGCAGAGAGTTGAGCTCGAACGAAGCCATGGATTCGAGGAGCATCTCGAAATTTTTCCATCAAAGCAGGAAGAGTTTCTGGCATCTTGTTGCGTGGGAACATGGTTCCATAAACTAAAAACAAAGTCTTCGTACAGAAGTCGAGGAAATCACGGACCTGAGCCGCGCGATCTTGGAACCTGACAATTTGGCGGGTACGCTCAGGGGTAACCCAAAAGTTAGAACCATGTTCTGCAGCAAGTCTGAGTAGAACATTGGCTCGAGCTTCAACGCGTTGATCTTCGGCAACAGTATCCAAAAATGAGCCTGCTCCAGCGGAGAAATTATTAAAGGAAAATAGCAGGAATTACATCAAGTATAGTTATGCACAGGAAGCATACATGTCATGTCCAGACTGGCGTCACTCATTAGTTGAAGCATATAATTTTCTCGAGAAGAAGCTTCGGTGGCCTCAGCAACCGCGGCATCTTTTGCAGCAATAGCATCTTGAGCCTGTTGAAGAGCAATTTTTTCTCTCTCTGAAGATCTTCGAGACTGTTCCATTAGTACAAGCATTTGTTTTTTCATGGATTGAAGTTGTTGGCAAAGTTCTTGCAAATCTTGCGAGAAATGTTTACTCGAAGAACCTTCGATGAGGTTATCATCGACGAGTGTTTTCTTCGAGAAGGAGGAAGCAGGAGAAGTATCGGCAGGATGAGGATTCGCAGAGTAGTTATCAAATATCAATTGGAAAAGAAAATTTCAACATCAAATGATCGCGCAAGATAAGAATTCCATTGATTTTCAGGAAATTTACAAGGATATTACAGGAGGAGTTCTTCAAAAGGACTACTACGACTATGGTCGCCAAAGCTACTGTGGCGACAACATCTAAAGAAACAGAAAATAAAGAAAGGGAAAGACAGGGCATTCAACTAGACCTCCGGCTTCGACGAGCTAGGAGTTGAAGTTGGCTTGATTCCAAGATAGGCAAGGATTTTCTTCATGTTGGGCTTCGCAGCCTTGATCAGTGATCGCCACTTCGTGGTCTCCATCTCTTGTGTGTCGCCCACTTTAGTCCTTTTTGGTGAAGGGACAAGGGGGCTTGCAGGAGGAGTGATACGTCTCCGACGTATCGATAATTTCTTATGTTCCATGCCACATTATTGATGATATCTACATGTTTTATGCACACTTAATGTCATATTTGTGCATTTTCTGGAACTAACCTATTAACAAGATGTCGAAGTGCCGATTCTTTGTTTCATTGCTTTTGGTTTCAGAAATCCTAGTAAGGAAATATTCTCGGAATTGGACGAAATCAACGCCCAGGGTCCTATTTTGCCACGAAGCTTCCAGAAGACCGAAGAGTCAACGAAGTGGGGCCACGAGGCGGCCAGACCACAGGGCGGCGCGGCCTAGGTCTTGGCCGCGCGGCCCTGTCTCCTGGGCCCCTCGCGTCGCCCCCTGACCTACCCTTCCGCCTACTTAAAGCCTTCGTCGCGAAACCCCCAGTACCGAGAGCCACGATACAGAAAACCTTCCAGAGACGCCGCCGCCGCCAATCCCATCTCGGGGGATTCAGGAGATCGCCTCCGGCACCCTGTCGGAGAGGGGAATCATCTCCCGGAGGACTCTACGCCGCCATGGTCGCCTCCGGAGTGATGTGTGAGTAGTTCACCCCTGGACTATGGGTCCATAGCAGTAGCTAGATGGTTGTCTTCTCCTCATTGTGCTTAATTGTCGGGTCTTGTGAGCTGCCAAACATGATCAAGATCATCTATCTGTAATTCTATATGTTGTGTTTGTTGGGATCCGATGAATAGAGAATACTTGTTATGTTGATTATCAATTTATATCTATGTGTTGTTTATGATCTTGCATGCTCTCCGTTATTAGTAGAGGCTCTGTCCAAGTTTTTACTCTTAACTCCAAGAGGGGTATTTATGCTCGATAGTGGGTTCATGTCTCCGTGAATCTGGGGAAGTGACAGAAATCTCTAAGATTATGGATGTGCTGTTGCCACTAGGGATAAAACATTGGTGCTATGTTCGAGGATGTAGTTACTGATTACATTACGCGCAATACTTAATGCAATTGTCTGTTGTTAGCAACTTAATACTGGAAGGGGTTCGGATGATAACCTGAAGGTGGACTTTTTAGGCATAGATGCATGCTGGATAGCGGTCTATGTACTTTGTCGTAATGCCCAATTAAATCTCACTATACTCATCATAATATGTATGTGCATGGTCTTGCCCTCTTTATTTGTCAATTGCCCAACTGTAATTTGTTCACCCAACATGCTGTTTATCTTATGGGAGAGACACCTCTAGTGAACTGTGGACCCCGGTCCAATTCTCTATACTGAAATACAATCTACTGCAATACTTGTTCTACTATTTTCTGCAAACAATCATCATCCACACTATACATCTAATCCTTTGTTATAGCAAGCCGGTGAGATTGACAACCTCACTGTTTCGTTGGGGCAAAGTACTTGGTTTGTGTTGTGCAGGTTCCACGTTGGCGCCGGAATCCCTGGTGTTGCGCCGCACTACATCCCGCCGCCATCAACCTTCAACATGCTTCTTGACTCCTACTGGTTGGATAAACCTTGGTTTCTAACTGAGGGAAACTTACTGTTGTACGCATCACACCTTCCACTTGGGGTTCCTAACGGTCGCGTGCTGTACGCGTGTCAAGCTAAATTTCTGGCGCCGTTGCCGGGGAGATCAAGACACGCTGCAATGGGAGTCTCCACATCGCAATCTCTTTACTTTGTTTTTGTCTTGCTTAGTTTTATTTACTACTTTGTTTGCTGCACTAAATCAAAATACAAAAAAAATTAGTTGCTAGTTTTACTTTATTTGCTATCTTGTTTGCTATATCAAAAACACAAACAAAATTAGTTACTCGCATTTACTTTATCTAGTTTGTTTTATTTACTACTGCTAAAATGGGTACTCCTGAAAATACTAAGTTGTGTGACTTCACAACCACAAATAATAATGATTTCTTATGCACACCTATTGCTCCACCTGCTACTACAGCAGAATTCTTTGAAATTAAACCTGCTTTACTAAACCTTGTTATGCGAGAGCAATTTTCTGGTGTTAGTTTTGATGATGTTGCTGCCCATCTCAATAATTTTGTTGAACTTTGTGAAATGCAAAAGTATAAAGATGTAGATGGTGACATTATAAAATTAAAATTGTTCCCTTTCTCATTAAGAGGAAGAGCTAAAGATTGGTTGCTATCTGTGCCTAAGAATAGTATTGATTCATGGACTAAATGCAAGGATGCTTTAATTGGTAGATATTATCCCCCTGCTAAAATTATATCTTTGAGGAGTAGCATAATGAATTTTAAACAATTGGATACTGAGCATGTTGCACAAGCATGGGAAAGAATGAAATCTTTGGTTAAAAATTGCCCAACCCATGGACTGACTACTTGGATGATCATCCAAACCTTTTATGCAGGACTGAATTTTTTTTCACGGAACCTATTGGATTCAGCTGCTGGAGGTACCTTTATGTCCATCACTCTTGGTGAGGCAACAAAGCTTCTTGATAATATGATGATCAATTACTCTGAATGGCACACAGAAAGAGCTCCACAAGGTAAGAAGGTAAATTATGTCGAAGAAACCTCTTCCTTGAGTGATAAGATTGATGCTATTATGTTTATGCTTGTGAATGATAGGACAAATGTTGATCCTAATAATGTTTCGTTAGCTTCATTGGTTGCACAAGAAGAACATGTTGATGTAAACTTCATTAAAAATAATAATTTCAACAACAATGCTTACCGGAACAATTCTAGTAACAACTATAGGCCATATCCTTATAATAATGGCAACGGCTATGGTAATTCTTATGGGAATTCTTACAACAATAATAGGAATTCACCCCTGGACTTGAAGCCATGCTTAAAGAATTTATTAGTACACAAACTGCTTTTAACAAATCTGTTGAAGAAAAGCTTGGGAAAATTGATATACTTGCTTCTAAAGTCGATAGTCTTGCTGCTGATGTTGATCTTTTGAAATCGAAAGTTTATGCCTAATGAGAATCATCATAATAAAATTGTTACTACAGCAAATTACATCCAAGTTAGAATTAATGAGAATATAAGATTGATGGCCGAATTGCGTGCTAGGTGGGAAAGAGAAGAAAATGAAAAAGAAGATAATATAGCTAAAGTTTGGACTATTACCACCACTAGTAATGCTAATGCTACACATGTTGCTGCACCTTCTACTATTACTAATAAAAGAATTGGTGTTAGCAATGTTTCCACTTCTAATGCAAAGCGCGAAAAAGCACTGAAAGCTGCTAAAGCGCTGAAAGCTGCTTTGTGATAAAACTGCTGAAATTTTTTCCAACATTGGGGATGATGATCCCATTGCTTTAGATTATAATGGTTTGAATTTTGATGATTGCCACATCTCTGATGTTATAAAGTTCTTGCAAAAACTTGCTAAAAGTCCTAATGCTAGTGCTATAAATTTGGCTTTCACGAAACATATTACAAATGCTCTCATAAAAGCTAGAGAAGAGAAATTAGAGCGCGAAGCTTCTATTCCTAGAAAGCTAGAGAATGGTTGGGAGCCCATCATTAAGATGAAGGTCAATGATTTTGATTGTAATGCTTTATGTGATCTTGGTGCAAGTATTTCTGTTATGCCTAAGAAAATCTATAATATGCTTGACTTGCCACCATTGAAAAATTGTTATTTGGATGTTAATCTTGCTGATCATTCTACAAAGAAACCTTTGGGGAAAGTTGATAATGTTCGCATTACCGTTAACAATAACCTTGTCCCCGTTGATTTTGTTGTCTTGGATATTGAATGCAATGCATCTTGTCCCATTATATTGGGAAGACCTTTTCTTCGAACTGTTGGTGCTATCATTGATATGAAGGAAGGTAATATTAAATATCAATTTCCTCTCAAGAAAGGTATGGAACACTTCCCTAGAAAGAGAATGAAGTTACCTTTTGATTCTATTATTAGAACAAATTATGATGTTGACACCTCGTCTCTTGATAATACTTGATACACACTTTCTGCGCCTAGCTGAAAGGCGTTAAAGAAAAGCGCTTATGGGAGACAACCCATGTTTTTACTACAGTACTTTGTTTTTATTCTGAGTCTTGGAAGTTGTTTACTACTGTAGCAACCTCTCCTTATCTTAGTTTTGTGTTTTGTTGTGCCAAGTAAAGTCGTTGATAGTAAAGTTCATACTATATTTGGATTACTGCGCAGAAACAGATTTCTTTGCTGTCACGAATCTGGGCAAAATTATCTGTAGGTAACTCAGAAAATTATGCCAATTTACGTGAGTGATCCTCAGATATGTACGCAACTTTCATTCAATTTGAGAATTTTCATTTGAGCAAGTCTGGTGCCTCAATAAAATTCGTCAATATGAACTGTTCTGTTTTGACAGATTCTGCCTTTTATTTCGCATTGCCTGTTTTCTTATGTTCGATGGATATTTCGATTCCATTGACTTTCAGTAGCTTTGTGCAATGTCCAGAAGTGTTAAGAATGATTATGTCACCTCTGAACATGTATATTTTGATTGTGCACTAACCCTCTAATGAGTTGTTCTAAGTTTGGTGTGGAGGAAGTTTTCAAGGATCAAGAGAGGGAGATGATACAGCATGATCAAGGAGAGTGAAAGCTCTAAGCTTGGGGATGCCCCGGTGGTTCACCCCTGCATATATCAAGAAGACTCAAGCGTCTAAGCTTGGGGATGCCCAAGGCATCCCCTTCTTCATCGACAACATTATCAGGTTCCTCCCCTGAAACTATATTTTTATTCCATCACATCTTATGTGCTTTTCTTGGAGCGTCGGTTTGTTTTTGTTTTTTTGTTTTGTTTGAATAAAATGGATCCTAGCATTCATTGTGTGGGAGAGATACACGCTCCGCTGTAGCATATGGAAAAATATGTCCTTAGGCTTTACTCATAGTATTCATGGCGAAGTTTCTTCTTCGTTAAATTGTTATATGGTTGGAATTGGAAAATGCTACATGTAGTAAATTGCTAAAATGTCTTGGGTAATGTGATACTTGGCAATTGTTGTGCTCATGTTTAAGCTCTTGCATCATATACTTTGCACCTATTAATGAAGAAATACATAGAGCACGCTAAAATTTGGTTTGCATATTTGGTCTCTCTAAGGTCTAGATAATTTCTAGTATTGAGTTTGAACAACAAGGAAGACGGTGTAGAGTCTTATAATGTTTACAATATGTCTTTTATGTGAGTTTTGCTGCACCGCTTCATCCTTGTGTTTGTTTCAAATAGCCTTGCTAGCCTAAACCTTGTATCGAGAGGGAATACTTCTCATGCATCCAAAATACTTGAGCCAACCACTATGCCATTTGTGTCCACCATACCTACCTACTACATGGTATTTCTCCGCCATTCCAAAGTAAATTGCTTGAGTGCTACCTTTAAATTTCCATTCTTCACCTTTACAATATATAGCTCATGGAACAAATAGCCTAAAAACTATTGTGGTATTAAATATGTACTTATGCACTTTATCTCTTATTAAGTTGCTCGTTGTGCGATAACCATGTTCCTGGGGACGCCATCAACTACTCTTTGTTGAATATCATGTGAGTTGCTATGCATGTCCGTCTTGTCTGAAGTAAGGGCGATCTACCACCTTATGGTTAGAGCGTGCATATTGTTAGAGAAGAACATTGGGCCGCTAACTAAAGCCATGATCCATGGTGGAAGTTTCAGTTTTGGACATATATCCTCAATCTCTTATGAGATAATTAAGTGTTGCTACATGCTTATGCATAAAAGAGGAGTCCATTATCTGTTGTCTATGTTGTCCCGGTATGGATGTCTAAGTTGAGAATAATCAATAGCGAGAAATCCGATGCGAGCTTTCTCCTTAGACCTTTGTACAGGCGGCATAGAGGTACCCCTTTGTGATACTTGGTTAAAACATGTGCATTGCGATAATCCCGGTAGTCCAAGCTAATTAGGACAAGGTGCGAGCACTATTAGTATACTATGCATGAGGCTTGCAACTTGTAAGATATAATTTACATGATACATATGCTTTATTACTACCGTTGACAAAATTGTTTCTTGTTTTCAAAATCAAAGCTCTAGCACAAATATAGCAATCGATGCTTTCCTCTTTGAAGGACCTTTCTTTTACTTTTATTGTTGAGTCAGTTCACCCATCTCTCTCCACCTCAAGAAGCAAACACTTGTGTGAACTGTGCATTGATTCCTACATACTTGCATATTGCATTTGTTATATTGCACTATGTTGACAATATCCATGAGATATACATGTTATAAGTTGAAAGCAACCGCTGAAACTTCATCTTCCTTTGTGTTGCTTCAATGCCTTTACTTTGAATTATTGCTTTATGAGTTAACTCTTATGCAAGACTTATTAATGATTGTCTTGAAGTACTATTCATGAAAAGTCTTTGCTATATGATTCACTTGTTTACTCATGTCATTTACATTGTTTTGATCGCTGCATTCATTACATATGCTTACAAATAGTATGATCAAGGTTATGATGGCATGTCACTCCAGAAATTATCTTTGTTTATCGTTTACCTGCTCGGGACGAGCAGGAACTAAGCTTGGGGATGCTGATACGTCTCCGACATATCGATAATTTCTTATGTTCCATGCCACATTATTGATGATATCTACATGTTTTATGCACACTTAATGTCATATTTGTGCATTTTCTGGAACTAACCTATTAACAAGATGCCGAAGTGCCGATTCTTTGTTTCTGCTGTTTTTGGTTTCAGAAATCATAGTAAGGAAATATTCTCGGAATTGGACGAAATCAACGCCCAGGGTCCTATTTTGCCACGAAGCTTCCAGAAGACCGAAGAGTCAACGAAGTGGGGCCACGAGGCGGCCAGACCACAGGGCGGCGCGGCCTAGGTCTTGGCAGCGCGGCCCTGTCTCCTGGGCCCCTCGCGTCGCCCCCTGACCTACCCTTCCGCCTACTTAAAGCCTTCATCGCGAAACCCCCAGTACCGAGAGCCACGATACGGAAAACCTTCTAGAGACGCCGCCGCCGCCAATCCCATCTCGGGGGATTCAGGAGATCACCTCCGGTACCCTGCCGGAGAGGGGAATCATCTCCCGGAGGACTCTACGCCGCCATGGTCGCCTCCGGAGTGATGTGTGAGTAGTTCACCCCTGGACTATGGGTCCATAGCAGTAGCTAGATGGTTGTCTTCTCCTCATTGTGCTTAATTGTCGGGTCTTGTGAGCTGCCAAACATGATCAAGATCATCTATCTGTAATTCTATATGTTGTTTTTGTTGGGATCCGATGAATAGAGAATACTTGTTATGTTGATTATCAATTTATATCTATGTGTTGTTTATGATCTTGCATGCTCTCCGTTATTAGTAGAGGCTCTGGCCAAGTTTTTACTCTTAACTCCAAGAGGGGGTATTTATGCTCGATAGTGGGTTCATGTCTCCGTGAATCTGGGGAAGTGATAGAAATCTCTAAGATTATGGATGTGCTGTTGCCACTAGGGATAAAACATTGGTGCTATGTTCGAGGATGTAGTTACTGATTACATTACGCGCAATACTTAATGCAATTGTCTGTTGTTAGCAACTTAATACTGGAAGGGGTTCGGATGATAACCTGAAGGTGGACTTTTTAGGCATAGATGCATGCTGGATAGCGGTCTATGTACTTTGTCGTAATGCCCAATTAAATCTCACTATACTCATCATAATATGTATGTGCATGGTCATGCCCTCTTTATTTGTCAATTGCCCAAGCTAATTTGTTCACCCAACATGATGTTTATCTTATGGGAGAGACACCTCTAGTGAAGCTGTGGACCCGGTCCAATTCTCTATCTTGAAATACAATCTACCGCAATACTTGTTCTCTTGTTTTCTGCTAACAATCATCATCCACACTATACATCTAATCCTTTGTTACAGCAAGCCGGTGAGATTGATAACCTCACTGTTTCGTTGGGGCAAAGTACTTGGTTTGTGTTGTGCAGGTTCCACGTTGGCGCCGGAATCCCTGGTGTTGCGCCGCACTACATCTCGCCGCCATCAACCTTCAACGTGCTTCTTGGCTCCTACTGGTTCGATAAACCTTGGTTTCATACTGAGGGAAAACTTGCCGCTGTACGCATCACACCTTCCTCTTGGGGTTCCCAACGGACGCGTGCTGTACGCGTGTCAAGGAGTAGGAGCGTCGATGTTTTGTTGAGGAGGCGAAGATTCTTCTCCTTCAACTTGCACCTCGGAAACAACTAGAGTATGCGACGTACTCGTTTGAGCAGTCGCATCAGTAGCTGGCATTTCTTCCTCGTCACCACTACGATTAAACGGCGGCAGCATAAAAAGCAAGATAGACAAAACTCTTCGAGTAGCAAAATAAGGAGAAATAAAAGATGACTTACGAGCTGACGAGGGCTTCAAGGTATGGATCAAAAGCTGCCTTCTGACGTGAAGGAGCAGCTTCTTCGGCTTTGGAGGTGCAGGAATCTTCGACTTCAGCCCTTTTCCTTTTGTTCTTTGGAGAAACAGCAGGAGGAGGAGACTGTGCCGATGTAGTAGCCTCAGAGGTACCCTCCTTTTCAGAAGATCCCGCAAAATTTCGAGAACCTGCGGGTTCATTATGAAAAGAAGGGGCATCTTGGTTGTCATCCGTGACAACAGCTCGTTCTTGGACTTCCCCACCTTCAGGAAGGGGAGGAAGCGAGACAAGATTTGGATGGTTCTATATAAAAACAAGGGGAGGTGTCAATAAAAGAGTTATGTAAAGGATGGCAAAACAAGAACAAATCAGTCGACAAAAGTTACCTTGGGAAGCGCATTGGTGGCGCTATATGGTTTTACGCGACAAGAAGAAGGGACAGGATCTTTCTTGCTGAGGGAGGAAATTTTCCGGACAAGTTTCTCTAAGTCCTTGACCGGTAAATCCACCGACAACCGATCCGCATCATTGTCGCCAGCATACTTCCAGAGAGGGTATTTGCGAGCCTGAAGAGGCTGCACTCTGATTCTAAGGAAATATGCCGTGATTTGGATACCTGATAGTTCTTTACCGCGAGTGTTTTGCAACTCGTGGATACGGGTCATCAATGCCTCCGTCGACGTTTTTTCTTCCTCGGTAGCCTCTGCATCCCAGGAGCGGCGGCGATAGATTTTCTCGGCACCGTCAAAAGGAGGAATACTGTCTTCAGCACATCCATGGTTCTCCTCATGGATGTACAACCACTTCTTGCCCCACCCTTGAACTGAATCAGGGAATTTGACATCGAAATACTCGACATCGGGGCGAACGCAGATAACAACGCCGCCTATGTTATAGGCGACATTGGGAGAGCCATTGCGGTGACAAAAGAAAATGCGCTTCCATAGCGCCCAGTTGGGCTGGACGCCAAGGAAGGCCTCGCAGAGGGTGATGAAAATAGAAATGTGGAGGATAGAATTGGGCGTAAGGTGATGAAGTTGCAGGCCATAAACAAAAAGCAATCCCCGAAGGAAAGGGTGAATGGGGAAAGAAAGGCCGCGGATGAGATGGTCGACAAAACTAACCCGATACTCTATTGGAGGGGTTGGGTAGCTTTCTTCGCTGGGGAAGCACAGCGCCTTGGGCTTCTTGCTGATCCCCAGTTTCTTCAGAAGGTTGATATCTTGGGTCGAGATTTTGGATCTCTCCCACTCGGCGCTTCCCAGATCCACGGAAGCCATCGTCGATTCTGGCGTGCTGTGTCTAGTCAATCTACGCGGTGGCATTAACAATGGCGCAGGAATGCAGCTTGGGAGAAGATGAGCTCAGGGAACTGTGGGGCGCAAGAGGAGTTTTTGCAGAGGAGAGCAGGAGAACGGCGCGAGCGGAGGTGCTCGAGGAAGAAGAAGGGGATCTTATATAGAGGTGCGGCGAAGCGGCGTACCGTTGGATGGAAAAAGTGTGCGGCAGATGATGACCACGTGGAATAGGGGTATAATAGTAATTTAACCCTAGAGGAGTTACAGTGCGTGCGCCAGGAAAAGCGGAGGACGTGTGTCCCCCATTTGCACGACGTGGCAATATGATGCGTAATTTGGGCCCGCAAGGCAGCGGGAGAGGACTTCTCGCGATTTCAGGAAATTGCAATCGTGGCTATCGTCAGCAGTAACGTCACTTTGGTAGGAGAAAAATTCGACTTCACAGCTTCATGAAAAAGGCGACAGTAAAAAAAAAAAATATTGGAGAGCCTTTGATCAAATACAAGTTTTTGATCAAATGCTCGGGGGCTACTTTGGAAAAATGAAAAGTTCGAGAAAGACAAAATAGAAATGGCGTGAGCCTATGATCAAATACAAATATTTGCTCATAGCCTCGGGGGCTACTCCCATCGGGAGCGCTGTTCGCGCACCCGAGAGATTTGAAAAATTCTGGAGAGAAAGAAAATATAGCGGCATAAGGCGTGGAGCCTACACCCAAGCACAAGTCCTTGGCTGTAGCCTCGGGGGCTACTCCCATCGGGAACGCTGTTCGCGTGCCCGATGAAATTATAAAAAAAGAGGGAGAAGAAGACAGATCAAAGCACAAGAGAGTATATTTCAAGTTATAAGTAACTCTACATATACTCCCATCGGGAGAGCAATATAAGTCATCTGTTGACTCAATAAAATGTGCCATTCAACAGCCGAATAAGCACTCGACAATATATTCTCAGAACGCCAAAGTTGCGATCAATTTCTGAATGCCGCAAAACTTTGCGAAGGTAAGACCCCAGATCCGTTCTGTTTGGCGCGGCGCCGTCTCTGACGTCGGTTTGCTACTTTTATCCGTATCAACAGATACGAAGAAAAATCCTAACGGACGCGTTAGGTACCCAATAAATATGACTGGGACTCGACAGAATGGTAAGACCTTAAGCAGCACATGTCGAAGTTTACACCAGTGTCCCGAGATCATATCCAGAGACGTGATCTTGAAGTAGGTTTTTGCGGATTGCCACTAGAGCAGTTAACTAGTACATGATCCGTCAGATGAACTAGCCCCAACTACCATTATCCCTGTACAATATAGAAATTCATATAAAGAAATATAGAGAAGTTTTAAGTTGTCGAGTAAAAATAAACAGTGGAGATTTTCCCTGACTCTACGATTCAAGCAAAATCTCGGGGGCTACTGACATAGACATCCCCAATGGGCCTGCCGAAGATAGTACCCGGGGTTTACTGAAGGCCCACGACCCGAAGAATAAGAAGATTCGGAAGCCCAAGTTGATATTAAGGAAAGTTAGAATTGTATTAGAGATGATGTTTGTAATCTTGCGGGATGAGTTGTAAATCGTCTCGGACTATGTAACTTGTACAACACGAATCGCTCGGCTCCACCTCCTATATAAGGGGGGAGTCGAGGGACAAAGAAAGCATCGAATTATTGTCTCTCAAACCCTAGTTTTCATAATCGTCGAGTACTTTTCGGCTGAAACCTTCGAGATCTACTTGCCCTCTACTTCCAACTAAACCCTAGTCTACAACCCGTAGGCATTGACAAGTTCATCCCTTGTCACCCACCCTGGACGGAGCCGTGCTATTGAGTTTGGCTCCACCTGCAAAGGCGCCATGCTTCTCATCTTGGCTCCATATGGAACGGAGCCGTGCTACTGAGCATGGCTCCATCTTGTGCGGAGCCGAGCAAAAGGTTATTTTGTGAAATCTTTTCGAAACCAAGTTATTTTGTGTGATCTTTCCAGATTTAGGTTAATTTTGTCAAAATCGACTATGCAATGGTTGATAAGACTGTTTTATCTTAATCCAATCACGTAATCTAAATATAACATTAAAACATGATGTATAATAGGTTGTTTTTAGTCTTATATTTGGTAACGAGACATTCTAAATTTGTGGTGAGAGAGATTGTGCTAAAAGATGATCTCTTAGCTAAGAGAAGGCAAAGTCTTTTTTTATCTTTCTCTTTCCTCCACCTCAGCGTTTATCCTAAGTGGTACTGCTAAGATATCACCATTGTACATGCCCTTATATTCATGGGACCGTTATGACGACAACCGGTTAGTGACATCAAAGACAATGGTCGTTTGGCCGCACCTTAGGCTTCTTCTCTCACGATATTGTGACACACTCTACTATGTGTCCCCTCGCGAGATCTAATGGGTGAAACCAGAAAACCTACACCCTTGATCCATCAATCCTTCCAATAGTACACCCTTCTAACATTCCTATTTTTATCTTGACCAAACTCTCAAAGCTTATATGGATCACATGATTACAAAATAGAGAAATGAAAAAAAAACATAGGAATTTTCTAGGATTGCAGGTACTCCCTCCTATCCGAAAAAGTGTCCGGTAGGTTATATAAATACATTTTACAAGTAAGCCCTTTGAAAATCAGAAAAATCGTCCACATTGGCACTATCTGCATCTTGGTTTGTACTTGTGGCTAGCACTAGAGGCGACGCTTGGAGATGAGGCGTCGGAGGACAGCCAACCGAAGATGGGGCTGCAGCAGGAGTACCGGCCGGAGGAGGGAACCACGCAGCGTCGCTTGCTAGGATCTTAGGTATCTAGGGTTGCCGTGAGGGCAGAGTTTTGGGGGTTTTGTGCCTTGGAATCGGTAGAGGGTTAGAACTTAGAGCATCTCCACTCGGCTCCCCAACACCCCCTTCCCAGGCCGAAATTTATCGCCGGATGGACGAAAATTCCTTAGCCGCGCCCCCAGGAGCCCAATTTTCACCGGATTGGTCCTATTTTTCATTCGGCGACCGCGTGCCAAACCCAACACCCCCGGGGAGCGCCGGATGAAGAGAAAAGGCGAGTGGGCTAGGTCTGTCGGCATCACACCCACAAAGATCCCCCACTCCACTCGTGTTTCCCAAACCACCTCGTCGCCGCCACCTCGCTACCGGCACCACCCCATCCTCTACTGTCGCGCATATGCCGGTAGAAAGGCCACACCCACTCCCTATCTACCGCCGAGCTCGTCGCCGTTCATCACCTCACCAGCGTTCCGTTGTCGATCCCCATGCCGATCCGTGTCCCGACCGTTACAGCAGCACGCACGTGAGGTGTTGACATTTTGATTGCTCGGCCATGGAATCTGATGACGAGGACGGCCAAATGTTTGTTTCACTGTTGGAGGAGGAGAACGCTGTTGCCGCCGATGATGTAGCACATGATGATCCTAGCGTCTCTGGCCACCCTATATGCCGAGCGGAACTCAAAGCCGCGGCGTGGCTGCTCTGCGTCGGGTCGCTGGAAGGCCAAGGCGGGGCAGCGCCTAGAGTGGTACATCATGTTGTATGTCGATTACTTCGCCGATGAACCGCTGCACCCTGAGGCAGTATTCCAGCGGCGGTTCAGGATGAGCTCGGATCTCTTTTTGAAGATTGTGTATGCCATCCGGGACTTGGACCCCTACTTTCGATGCAAACGGGACCGCACCGGCATGATTGGGTTTTCCTCGCTACAGAAGTGCACAATCGATATGAGATTGCTTGCATATGATGCTCCGGGTGACAGTGCCGATGACTATATGTGCATGGCCGAGAGCACCGCCATTGATTGCCTATACAAGTTTGCAGGGCAGCCATAGCAGTGTTCGGGGAACTATACTTGAGATCACCCACTGTTGAAGATACTGAGCAAATATTGCAACCAATGCAGCAAGATGATTTCCTGGGATGCTTAAAAGCATCGAGTGCATGCATTGGAAGTAAAAGAACTGAACAATGGCTTGGCAGGTCATGTACAAGGGCTACAAGGAGGATGTAGTGTGGTACTTGCGGCAGTGGCTACATATGATAACTGGATTTGGCACTCCTTCTTTGGAATGACAGTCTCAAACGATGACATCAACGTCTTGAAGTGTTCGCCTGTCATTGCCAAGCTTGCTGAGGGACATGCTCCCCCGGTGAATTATGAGGTCAATGTGTGCCACTATAACAAAGGATACTACCTTGCAGATGGCATCTACCCTACATGGCCAACATTTTTGAAGATGGTCTCAAAGCTCGAAGCTGCCAAAAGAAGCGTGGTTTGCCAAGGAGCAAGAAGCTGCCAGGAAGGACGTCGAGCGAGCATTTGGTATCCTCTAACAGAGATTTGCAGTTGTTCGGTTCCCAGCTATGACTTGGTCGCAGAATCAGACGTGGGAGGTGATGAACTGTTGTGTGATATTGCACAACATGATCATAGAGAATGAGCGGAAACATCCAGTTCCTCAGGTCGAGTTGCAAAGCTTGATGATCAGATGTCGGCATCATGGGATTTCTTCCTAGCTATGCGTCATGAGATCCAAAACTCACATGTGCATCAACAGCTGCAAGATGATCTGGTCGATCACCACTGAGCTCGCAAGGGTGCAAGAGCTGCTGCACCATGATTTGTTGTGTTTGTTGTGTTGCTGTCATGTTGTGTTTGTTGAAGTATTTGATTTGTTGAAATAATGCGGTGAATAATGTCATAAATTTTTATATTTCATGTTGTATTCTGAAACTGTGCCGAAAATTGGCATATTTTTCCCGAATTCATCCGAACTAGGGATCGACCGTGGGTTCATCACCGAAAATCTCCCTTTTCCAAACTGAAAAATACACCCATCAGAAACACCAACGAGTGGAGATGCTCTTAGCCTTGTCGAAGCGGTGCTGGAGGTGTGAATCTCGTCGCTGACACACAACGGCGATGGAGACATCAGGGATGATTCCTTCATCGGGAGCGCACGAATCACGGCGCCTAGAACGAGTCCGGGTGGGTCACTTCACTTCACTATGCTAGCTCCTTGCGGTACCCACGAGAAGTGACCATGTAGAAGTTTTCTTACCAAGGATTGAGGATATCCAGTGATATAGGAATAATTAGAGCATGTCTAACAGATCCTTTAAATTTCTGCCCCGTATAATACGAGTAGAGGGCACTGTATTCGATTTCGATCAGGCGAAAACGCGTCCGAGCTAACAGATACCGTATCCTTAAACTATAAAAAGCCAAATCAATTTTTTTTTCCATTTTATTTTTCCTCTTCTTCCTCCTCTCCTTCTTCCTCCTCCAGCCACTGCCTCTGCCCCAGGCCCTGCCCCGCCCTGGCTGGCCGCCGACCGCCGGCCTGCTTCGCCGCCGCCGCTCGCGCCCCCGCCCGTCCGGCTGCCGGACGCCTGCCCGCGCCCGCGAGCTCGCCCCGCGCCCGCGCGCTGCCTCCGCGAGCTCGCCCCGCGCCCGCGCGCTCGCCCCGCGCGCTGCCTCCCGAGCCCGCGCGCTCGCCCCTGCCCCTGCGTCCTGCACAGCTGCTCCGTCTAGCCAGCGAGCACGCGCGCCGCCTCGCCCCCGCACCGGCCCGGCCGCCTGCTTGCCCCACCCGCGCCCGCAGTGCTCGCCTTGTCCCGCAGCCACCCGGCCGGCCGGCCGCCCGCACGCCTCCCAGGCCAAGCGCGCACACCAGCCGACGGCGATGCCCATAGTCCCGGCGAAGTACGTGCAGGATCTCGATTTGGCGCAATTGGGTGCGTGCAGGATCTCGATTTGGCGTGATTGGGTGCGTGCAGGAGAGTCAACGAGGCGGAAGCAGTTGCGATTTTCTGAAAGTTCAGCGCGCCACGAGTGGGGGGTTGACCCTGTATTCATCCTCCCACCCTGTACTTGTAAGGGGCGAGGAGCCGCCCCGTAGCCAAAACTGTAAAAATTCGATACCGGGGGACTGATTTACGGGTCTGCTAGACGACCGGGTAGAGCTCTACCCCGTATATCGGCAGTTATTTTACGGGATTGGATCTTTTAAGGGGCCTGTTAGACATCCTCTTACTTTGGACGGGATGGATTTGGACACTGAACAAGAAAACGTGAACTGAACATGGATAATAGCACGTTGAAGTGGGTAACCGCTGGACACCTGTGCTTTGGATTTGGATACTGATCTAATCTTTGTTCCAGGTTTAAGTGTAGCCCGGACTTATTTTCTTTTTTTGAGACTTCAAAACTTTTGGTTTCAAAGTTTCATAAAATTCTAAAAATACTTCATAGATAATGTTGTACTCTATCAGTGTGTAATTTTTCAGAATGAAAGTAGATTGTATTTGGCCCTTAGTAAAAAAATGAACAATCTTATAAAATGGCAAAATCGAGATATCATTGTACTGTCCGTTATTGACTGTTCACTAATGACAAAATCTAGATTTGTTATTTTTGCTGATCCCAAAATACAACATATTTCATTCAAAAAAGTTTACACAATGGTAGCTTACAATATTTTCTACATTCTGGTATTTTTTGATTTTTTTGAAATACTTAAATTCGAATTTTCAGAGGTTCAAAAACAGCCTCCATGTAGCCCGAGGAAACAAAAAAGAAAAAAAAAAATCCATTCTCATCCCTTTCGCTCCTCCCCAAAGTGAAAAAGCACCCGGTGTAAACCTCAACCGCCGGAAGTGAAATTTCGTCGCCACCACCACCGCCGCGGCTAAGCCCGGCCGCCGCTGTGCCGGCCCCGCTCGCCCTCCCGCACCCCTGCTGCACCTCCTCTACCCCCCCAATTCCGTCGGGAGAGCGCTGCCACCGCCGCCTCCCACGTCGTCCCCAGACTCCGGCGAGATCCTCCCTCCTTCCAGGACCTCTCTCCGCCGCCCCGTTAGGCTCCCGCGAGCACCGGACCGAGCAGGAGCACCTCGGCTCGATCTCCGCCGCCGCCCCGCCGTTGGCTCCGAGCCGCAGCCCCGACCTCCTCCGGCTTCGCACACGGTGACAAGGACCTCGTCCAGCTTCTCCCCTGCGTCCCGCGACCACCCGCGTCGTCCTGTTGACCGCGGCGCCCACCACCGGCCACCCTGCTTCAAACGTGTTCGACCGAAGTCCCCCAAGGTATTTTTTCTATTTTTTTTTCTTATTTGTTCGTTTTCTTTTTACAAGTGCATTGAGTATTGATGTAAATTTCTGTAACTAATTTGCACAGATGAATTTGCTTGTGCGTGCGGTTTTCGATGACTCGCCCTCGGATGCTGACGAGGAGATGGCGGTGGAGTCTTTGATCGAGATGCAGGCCAATGTTTGTAATTATCTTATATGTTCGATTGTAGATTGTGTATATCAATCGATATATAGGTCTACCTAGCACAGAAAATTTAGGGAGTCTGTTTTGGGGGGGTCTGCTGGAGACGAGCATTTTCAAAAGCAAAAAACCTTCTCTCTTCAGTCCCTACAACGCTTTTAGGCTCTCAAAATTTAGGGATTCTAGTGGAGATTCTCTAACCTTTTATCGTCAATTGCTGTAGGTACAGCCGTGTAAACCTACTGATGTGTGTCGGCAAAATATAGCGGCTGAAAGCAGCCTTCCAGTGAAGGCTAGAGATCGACCCACTGCCCCTGCAAGGTGCTTAGTTCTCATTGCAAGAATTGCTATTCTCAGCTCAGCCTTTGCGGCTTATACGATAGTAGGCAGTTGGGTTATGCATTCTGAATCCATGTTGATTCTGTGTTAACCTTTCATTTTGCAGACAAAGCTGTCTATCATCATTTCAAAGTGTGCCACTATCTCATCATGAAAAGGTTACCCCTCTCCAAACTCAAAAATAATTTGATTCTTTCAGTAACGTGTTTTTATGCCTGAATTCTCTTGTCCCGTGCATTGTGCGCTTTCTGATTTTATGCATCAACGGCTTTGGGGTTGAACATTGGCTCTTTGACATTGTGTTAGATGAAGAACCCACTTGGAGACAGCGAATCCATTAGCTTTCAAAAAGAAGATTCAGCTTCAGGACATGTCAAGGTGATGTCATCTGATGAAACAGATGGTAACTCCAACATATGCGTTGCTTGTGGAACCCCAGGAACTCTTAGGTAAGTTGATTCATTTTTGTATCAACATCAGTTTTAATAATGTATTAATAAAACAGTCGTGCAAATGAAGCCATTTCTATAGGATTTGTATAGGAACAGATTATTGTGATCTATAAAGGGGAAACAAATGTCACCTACCCTTGGTGAGCTACCGTGTTACTGAATTCTGTTTTGGCTTTTATGATGCCAAATCTTAATAAATTCTTATCCTGAAGTATGTTCCAATTCTTAATGCACCCAAAGGATATATATGCATTTATGCATATTAAATCCAGTGTGTATACTTTTCCTTGTTCCATCATGGTGAATGGAGGAATGACATGCTGTGTGATGGTCGTGCGTTGAGGAACGTCTGAGTGCTGGACATGATTTTGCCTTCTTCACAGTTTTACTTGCCACATCTCCAGTCTCTGTGTTCATCTGCTTTTTTACATTTTTTATTAGGTGAGTTATCATAATAAGTCACCCATATTAATGGCTTTATCGATAATCAAACCCTGTGGTATAATCTCAGCCGAACACTAGGTTAGTAGAACCTACAAGAAATCTTGCTTAGTTTGTGAGTGAGTTATCTGAAATGTCCCAGAATCAGATAACCTGTTTTATGATTACCAATTTCTAAGTGCACATGTAAATCCCTTGTTCTCTTGTACTGTCTACCATGATAAGAGAAGACACTATTAAAACTTGCCATCTGATCTGTGTATATTATGGATGTTCTGCATACACTTTGGTCCGTCATGCACAATGTTCACTTCATGTTCTCATGTATATATTCAATTGATAATAGGTCCTGTGATGGAAAAGGTTGCCAAAGTAGATACCACATCTCTTGTTTGTATCCTTCCCTGGAATATTTGTCTCCTGGAATTTGGTTCTGTACCAGCTGCACGAATAAGAGGTTCCAGCTTGGCATACATTCTATCGTTGATGGAATAGAGTCTGTGTGGGATGTCAAGGATGCTGAGGGTAAGTACAATCTTTCTTCTGACATGAGACAAAATCTATTATAGCAGTTCTTCTGTTTCCAAATTTATTACTTCTATTTATCGGATCTGTGTTTATAGGAATGCAAAATAGCAAGCATTACTTTGTTAAGTATAAGAATCTGGCGCATGTCCATAATCGGTGGGTTCCAGAAGGTGATATCAATGTCACGCCTGGAGGTCCTGATCTTCTTTCCTTGTTTAACAAGAGGAATCATACTGAAAAGGTGATTACTTTTTTGGCGATCTTTATTTTATTATGCATATGAGAGATGGTTCAGGCTTTGCAAAAGAACCATGCTGATGTTATTCTTTGAGTAAAATACATCACAAGTCCTAGGGTACCAAGTTAGTCCTACAATTATGAAAATGCAGATCCGAGCCCTAAAAGATTGTTAAGTGTGTCACCGGTGGTCCTACTCGTGCTGCATCAGCTTTGACTTGCAAGCATGGCTAGTTGACCACTGCCATGTGGCAATTTTTTGCGAAAAACCCCTTGAAGATTCTTCTCTTCCAATTTCGTGTCCCTTCTACAAGATGTAGAAGCTGAGAACCGGGAAGGACACAGGGGAGAGGCTGAGGATGATCTCGAGCTAGCGGCGTCATGCCGTGGGTGGCGAGTCTGTGGCCCCCCCTGTTCTCCCCGTGACCTCCCGATGCCGGAAAACCCGCACCCCACCCATCACGATCCTGAGCTGTCAAAAAAAAAAAAACCCTCATGATCTCGATCCTCTTCCTCATTATTGGTGAGCGGAACTCCTTGCCTGCCCTGCTCCTGTGCCTCCATCCTGGGTTCCCCAACGCCATCCTCGTCTCGTGTTTGCTGCCCACCTTGAAGCTCCCAGCTGGCCTCCGCCTCTCCCCTACTGGCCTCCCTAACATACCGCATCGCCAGGGCCCTCCTACCTCCCGCGCCACCACAGACATGGTTCCAGCTCCTGCCGTCGCGACAGCTCGCCCTCTGCTTGACGTGCTGTCCCTTCTAGAGCAAGAAAGTATTAAAATTCGTCACCGCGAATTTTGATTGGGTTGACCACGAGACAGCAACCGGTGGAGACAGAGGTGGACAGGAAGACATGGAAGGGCAAGAAAGTTGAAGAGATAATTTTGTAGCTGGCTTCGTGCAAAAATTTGCCACATGACAGTGGTTAACCTGCTACGCGTGCAAGCCAAAGCTGATGCAACACGGATAGGACCGACGGTGACATATTTTACGAACTTTTAGGACCTAAATCTGCATTGTCATAATAGTAGGACTAACTTGGCACCCCCTAGAATAGTTTTAGGACTCATGGTGTATTTTACTCCTTTTCTTTTAATGGTTTTCCAGGCAATTTGGAAGGAGGAATGGACTAAGCCACACCGCCTGTTAAGGAAGAGACTGCTCTTGGCACCAAAATTAGCTGATGATTTCTTTTCCTCATGTGATGTTAAATATTCATATTGTACTCTTGAATGGTTAGTGAAATGGAGGTGTCTTGGCTATGATCATGCAACATGGGAATTAGAGACTCTACCCTGTTTGCTTACGCCCGAGGCTGACCAACTTAAAAAGAACTATGAGAACCGCCATGAGGCTGCAAAACAATCATCTATAAAAGCAAAGGTGTGGTGGGAAAACTAATTTTAATGCTTTATCTTGGTGCTCCTAGTAGTATTTGTAATTCATTCATGATACAAGTCTGATAGGGAATAGCCTGGCTACTTTGAGAATGATAAACTTTGTAGAAACATAACATCATTTATTAGGTTATATATACTATTAAGATTTTTGCTGTTTAAGTTGATCGATAAACTAACAACCAATAAATTGAAAACTGAAAGCTGGGTTAACTGGTCTGCTAATTCCATAAAAAAGTTTAAGTGCATATGAACCACACTATATTATCTTTATTTTTGCCCAGCTGTATTAAACTATCACATCATTGATATTATATTACCTCTGTCCTCTTTGTCACATGTTTAGTTATATCTGTGCTTAAAACCTATACATATTCATGAAACTGCTAATTTTCTTCTTCTGTGCAATACTGTAATTATTACTTGTGTTACAGGTTAAGAAAAGCTCATTTCAGAAACTTCAGAGATTACCAGATGGGTGTCATCCTGATTTTGACAGTGATCACTTGTGTTCTATCAATTACCTCCGAAAGTTCTGGTACAAATCTTTTGGCGCCGTTCTTGTCGATGATAAGGTAGGATTATGCAAGTAGCTTAGCTGCATTAGTCTTAAAAAATGGTCAAGAAACAAGACTTTATCCTTCTATTCTAGTTTTCCACCCATATAATTGTTTGTAGTAGTTATGACCACTGGCATGGTCATATGTTCTAGTGCGTACTTACAAGGATGTAAGGTTGTGCTTCCTTACAAGGATGTAAGATTGTACATCTCTTGCAGTTGTACTTGGCTATTTTTAAACTCCCATCTGAATAAAAAGGACTCTGTGTTTAACCATCATGCAGGAGTTTGTAATAAAGACCATCTTATTCACAATGTCTGTGTTACCTGACTCCAGCCAACCCATCCTAATTGTCACAACTCCTGCTTCTCTATCCTTATGGGAGGTTCAGTTCAATAACTTGGCACCATTTATCAATGTTGTTGTGTATGAAGGAGGGAAAGACAAGCTCAAATTAATTCAAGATTTGGAATTTTATGATAGCGGAAGCTCTGTTATGTTACAGGTTCTCTTATCCCATGCTGATGCTATCTTAGAGGTAATTGCCAACTGCTAAGTATCTACTTTCTAGTCTTAGCTAGCAAATGGTGCTCACCAATCAAGAGCACATAATTTCCACCTAGATCGTATTGGGTGTCGTCGTTACTAGTTACTACACCCCTAGCTCTGTTAAGCTTATGCTTTTCATGTAATTGCAATCTCTCTGCCATGGCACAGGATATCGAACCTATAGCCCACATTGGTTGGGAGGCGGTCATAGTTGATTATTATCAAAAATCAACCCTACAGTATCTCGAACAACTGAAGCAACTTTCCACTGATTTTAGAATGTTGCTTGTGAGCTCCCCAATTAAGGTGCCTATCAATAGCTCTGGCCTGTATTACTGCTTCTGTGCCACAAATAAGCCATGCTGAATCTTGTTATTTTGCAGGATAATCTTCCTGAGTACATGAAACTTTTAGGTTTCCTTGATTCCAGAGAGCAAGAAAATGGCAATTGCGCTGATACTGCTGATGCCCTTGTGACGGCGAAAGTAAACTTCAAAAATCATATTGCATATGAGCGCCGAGCAGATTCTTCAAAACTATTGGAGCATTGGGTTCCTGCTTACATGTCACAACTGCAGCTAGGGATATATTGTTCCATACTGCTTTCAAATTCATCTGTTCTCCAGTCGAAGATGAAAAGTGGTAGCTCTCTTTGCGACATTATTATGTCTCTCTCAAAGGTGCTTTGAAAACAAATTTACAGCTTGCATGATAACAAGTAATCAGTAATGTGCTTCTTTTCTTCTTTTGCAAAGTTACTAACACTGCTATTGCCCTTGATCTATTCTTGTCCTTATGTTATAGTGCTGTGATCATCCTTACCTTGTTGATGAGTTCCTGCAAAATTCGACTGTCAACATTCACAATTATACTGATACTCTAGATACCAGAGTGCAAGCGTGTGGCAAGCTACTGCTTCTTCATGAAATGCTTAAAGAAATAAGGAACAAGAGGCTGAGAGTCATTATTCTTTTTCAAGTGAGGCACTCATCGCATTACCCTCTTTCCTTAGTACATATGTGTGGCACGATGTACTAAAGTAACCAATCAAGGTTCTAATATTGTTATTCAGTATTTGTTCAGTCATACAGCTAGACACCTAGTAGTGATTAGGTGGCCCCAACTGCTCCAGTTATGGGGCCTAACCGGTGATTATATGGTAACATCTAAGGGGCCTATATTCGTTCAGTAATACACTCATACACCTAGACACCTAGTAGTGATTGTGTGGCCCTAACTTCCAGTTATGGGGCCTAGCCCGTGATTATACGGTAACATGTAGATGCACCTGTTCCTTTTTTATACCATATGATCTCTTTTTTGAGAACACTTCTGCATATAAATTTCATAGAAGCTGGATTGATATAATTATCATCTAAACTGTGAATAATTGTAAATAGTCCCTAATACTATTCTCTACATTACTAGAATATGCTCATTAGCTATGCTGTTTGCATCTTGCCTTGGTTCCAATGTCATGGTGCTCCATAAAGTGCCAATATTCAATATGCCGTTTATGTCAGCAGATATTTACATGAATGAACATGGTGCCTTGCAGAAGTATTTTCTTATAACAAGTGATCAACAATGCAAATAAATTATGTATGGCAATTTCCTCGTCTGACATATAAGCCCCCATTTCACATATTGTTCCTAACGTGTTCCAACATATTGTTCTGAGTGTGTTCCCTTAAGTACTCATCAATGTTATCATTCCTTTTTGAACCCTTTGTGCTCTTCTATGGAATTTGTCCCTTTGACAGTTTTCCTTAAATTTTCTTAATTTTCTAATTTAGCAGTTTTTTTTTCCGGTGCTATGGCAGTCTAGTGTAGCAGGTGGAAACGCAACGGGTGATATATTGGAAGATGTTGTGTTTGACAGATTTGGCCCTGATTCGTATGAGCGTGTTGAAAGTGGCGCACCATTGTCAAGGAAAGAGGCAGCAGTAAATATGTTCAATGACAAGACTAAGGGGAGGTTTGTTTTTCTGATTGAAAGTCGTGCATGCCTCCCAAGTATTAAGCTGTCATCTGCCGATGCCTTTATCATATACAATAGTGACTGTAACCCACTAAATGATCTGAAGGCTCTTCAAAGAATACAAATAGAGTCACAACTTAAGTATCAGGGCATTTTCCGTTTATACAGTCCTTTCACAGTGGAGGAGAAGCAGCTCATGCTTGCTAAACATGGTGTGCCTATTGATAACTACAAGGATATGACAGGTAGTTTAGGCCATTCCTTGATCAGTTGGGGTGCATCAGTTCTTTTCACCAAACTTGATGAGCTTCAGCATGATAATTCAAGTAAAAACTTCGGAAGGGATAGACAATTTATGGACAAAGTAAAGTTGAAGTTCTTAAAAAAGTTAGCCAAAAATGTTGTAGACAGCACCAAAATCAATTGCACATCCATATCGAAAGCTAATATGTGTGGGGAATTTTATTCAAGAAGCATTACTCTAATAGGCGAAAATGTGGCAATGCCTGCCTTGGATGGAGATCCATCAAATTTCTGGTTAAATTTACTGAATGGGAGATCCCCTTGTTGGAACAATATATCTGAGTCACCACAATCAAGCCATAGAATGTTACATAACATAGAAGAACCTGTCAAAGTTCCTGCTGAAGAAGCTGATGAAGCCAGAAGGAAGCGTAGAAAGCTTGACAGAATCACAGTTCCATCTTCTAAGCGTTCATCTGACAACAGTCATGGTGATATGTTACCTAAAAATTGTACTACATTGAGGCCCCCTCTTCAACAACTTGATAAAACACAAGAAAAAGAAGGTATCACATTTGTGTCAAGATTACATTCTGCTGCAGATATGCATATTACATGGTTCTGATATAATTTTGTTCTGAAGGGGTGAAAAAACTGATGAGCACACCCAAGAATCTTCACGTTCAACTTAAGAAAGAACTGTCAAAGCTAATCAAGGTGCTAGAACTGCAGGTATGCATTTTCTTTGTTCTTCCACTTTCTCTTTGTTTCCATTATGACATGCTATTGAAAAAAATACATTATAACATATGTTTATGCTTAGAATTTATTTGGCTAATGTACACAGATTTACGCGAGTGCACAAAATCCTTTTCTGTATGTAAAAACAAAATATCCCTAAATTTAATCTAGCCTTGAACCTCAGTGAAAATTCTATTCGGTAATGCTTAAATTAGCTGTTAGTAAGCCCCCACAACTACATAGCGGAAGTAAAGCCATGTCAAAATCTTAGAAGTGCACTTATTCATGGACAGATAGAGTAAGTAGTAACTAGCAACCAGATCTAATATGTCAGCTAGGTTACAAATAAACACTAACCTTCAAGTCTTAGTAAGGACAACTCAAGAGCCAATTTAAGCTTTATGTTTCCCACCTCATTGTAAAAGAGCGTTAATAATTGACACCCCAATTTCGGTACATCTTCAAAAGCTTTTAAATATGCCTGAGTAGGAAAAAGGCAACCTCAAGTAGAAGTTGCTGTTAAATGTGTTTGGCTCTCTGCACTTTCTGCAATTTATTATGCCTAATTCTTACCATTCATTTTTTGTTGCTTTGCTCTCGCACCGCTTTTTTCTGCTTACCCAATCTAACATGCATTTTTATAAATATAAATGCAGGATAATGTAAGACTTATGTCAGAACAGCTATTTGATTATTTTCTGAACAATCATCAAGTTGTTATCGAGCCAGTGGGCATATTGCGCGCGTTCATTATAGCCTTGGTAAGGAGGACACCCACGCAATATTGTTATGTTATATTTATCAATATGCTAATGTCCATATTAATTTTTTTTCAGTGTTGGCGTGCTGCTTCTCTTCTTAATTGTAAGGTAGATCTCAGAGAGTTGCTTGCCCTTGCTGAAAAAAACTTGAAGTGTGAGTGCAATGAAGAGCTTGTGGCATTGATGTGTAGAAAATTAAGGACCCTAGTGAAAAAAATCCCAAATATAGCAGATGAAACAAGCATCAAGGGTCAATCAGTGTCAGTAGAAGACACCCAACTTTCATGCCAAGAGACCTCTAATAACTTGGAAAAGGACCACATGTTCCAAGAAAAGGAAATGGATCTTCATGGTAAGTTCACAAATGGTGCATCTTATGAGGTCTCTACTGTTGCTGAGCAGATGATCTCAGAGAGGCAGGAACCTGTTCAAGAAACTCGCAGAGAATGTCACGTGCCACATGATGAGCTTCCTAACATGATTGTGGAGAAATGTATATGTTTAGTTGACAATGTTTTCTCCTTAAGAGAAAAGAATATCCTTTGCAAACAACAGCTCGAGATATCAGGTTTAGTGACACACAGGCAGAACAATGTTATCAGACTGAAAAAAGTATGCAGTCTAGTTCTGGAACATATTCATAGAAGTCATATTGATGAAATGACCAGGAGTAAGAAAATAAATCTGACTACTCAGTGGTTCACTATGCTTATGTATGCATATTTGGAGCACATGAAACTCCAGCATGACAAGCTTGAGGGACTGCAGTCTGATACATGGTCTTCAGAGCGACAATTGAAGGAAAAGCTCAACCAGGTAGCAAAATCAGGCCAATTAGATCGATACTTTGACCGGTATATTGCTCTACCTGACTCGAACTTTGTTATGGAAGAATTCATCCATTTTAAGGAACAGAATGATGAGCATCGTATTGCTGAAAGTTCTGTGTCTTGTCAGCATTCATCAAATGACGCATTGGCGATGGAATTTACATTAGTACGAAATGAAGTTCTGTCAGAGCCCACATCTATACAGGCAATGGAAAATGAGCCAGTTGAGACTTCTGTGGGCTCTGGCAGAGGACCAGCATCAGAAGCTGCTGATTTCCCAGAAAACAGCATCCGCTGTAGTTCTGATGGCATTGGTGTACAAAGAGCTGGCTGTTCATCAAGTAGCATTCCTACAAATGATGATTCTACCGGTCAGGTATTATGTTGCTCATTTTCAAAACGTGTTATGCTTGTCGTATGCGGATATGCGTGTATAAGCTTCTTTGTTCTTGACTTACACATGAGGACTCTGTTCTACTTGTGCTTCAATCCTGACTTTCCAATAGAGTTAACCTGGAGCTGCTATATTTCGCACCATTGGGCTATACATGTCATCAACACACATGATACACCACCAAGGTGGGGCTATCGTCGTAGTGTACGAGGCAGCAACTTATGGTTTGCCCAGAAAGGATTGTGGAATTTTAGTCAATTACCTTTAGTTTGTTTCCATTTTATCTCTAGGCAAGTTTGTCAGGCCTACCACTGTTTAGGAAGAGAGACTACTTTCCGGTTGAGCAAATAATAGAATTCTCATTCCCCAAGAACTATGTTGAGCAAGGCACCACCAGGCCTTCAAGCATATGACCTGCTATAACTATGTGATGGGTCTCCCTGAGCTGAAAAGTAATAGAGCAACTTGTTTCACTCACAATTAGATGGTGAGAACTGCAGCAAGATAGCTTGTCCAGATTATGCAGTCTATCATAGTTTTTCCAGCCTGTGCTCTATCTAGGCTAGACTTGAGAGTGAAATATGTTATACCTTCATAATATTCCTCTGGGGAAATTAAACGTTGACCAACGGGGGAATGATCCCTCCCTTGGCTATACGTTGTTAGGTAGGATGAGGCTCTTCCCGCGGATGGACGCTAGGATGATAACCCGATTAAAGTTCGCCCCTCCCTGCGAAATTACCGCGAGATGGAGATTCGAACCCGGGTGGGCTGGGTGTGCACTCGCTTGCCTTGCCACTATATTCCTCGGGGAAATTATCTCTTTCTTTTGATGGAAAGCACTTCAAAGTTGTGCCAGTCGACATAGCTAATATTCGTTACTACCTCTGATACAAATTAGTTGATACTGGTTCAGTGAACCTAGACATTTAGGCATCTGCGACAATTAATTTGGATAGGAGGGAATAGTAGATTTCAGAGCTTGGCACATTGTTAGTCATTTTTTCCATTGTTCATAAAATACTACTGCATCATGCTTCGTATTTTTTTTGTTTCCTCGTACTATTATAGTTGGCTTATTTATGTGTTCATTGTCACTATATATGCTTTGGTGATGCCAGAGAATGATCTCAAATACCTTTATTTTGTATCAGGAATCCCCAACCAGTGAGTGTAGAAATGCTGACCAGATGGAGATAGACAATATTGCTAAGCCAAATATGTTGCTGGGAGGTGCAACTTCTCTTGTTAGTGTAAAGAATGATGACATTCTTGACACAGATGGAGTCCACTTGGAGTCAACAAATTTGGCTGCCTCACAAAGCCTTGTAGCCTTGGTTGGAACTCAAGCTGTTCTATCATGCATGTCTCCCCAGCAAAGCACAGATCTGTCAGCTCAACAAAATGTAGCACCTTCAGGGTGTCCACCTGCCGAAGCAGAACAGACAGGTTTGTCGGACACACAGGTGGTTCATGTTTTGCAGACTGAAATGCAACCATCAATCTTACTTTTGGATGCTCCACCTCAAAACACGCACCCTGATGACAGGAGCCAAACAGGTTGTCAAGAAGATAGAGTAACTGGACTGTCACAGGGAGGCGCAGCAATTTCTCAGCATTTAGGTGATGTCAGAATGCAAGTCCAGGAAAAATATGATGGCAATGTAGCTGCTTATCCAGTGCTTCCAGCATCTCCAACTTACCCTGCAGATGGCCTAGTTCCCCTACCTGTGTCTGGGGAAGTTGAATCCCAGATTTGTGAACCAATTATAGCTGCAAAACAAAGTACAAGTCCACATACCCAACAGAGTTTGGCAATTTCGCATCATCTACCAGCTGAAGCAGAACCGTCAAGTATATTGTGCACAGAAACAGCTTGGGATTTGCAGCCCGAAGTGCAACCATCAACCTCAATGCAGGATGAACCCGCAGAGGTAGAGGATGAACCTGAGGCAGAGGATGAGCCTGAGGTAGTGGGCATGGTGACAGTTCATGATCTCCAGGCCGAAATACAACCATCAGCCTCAGTGCCTGCTGGACAAAGTACAGGTCTGCCTGCCCAACAAAGTTTAGCAGCGTCACAACATCCACCAGCAGAAGGGAAACAGGCAGATGTATTTGGCACAGAGCCAGCCTGCGATTTGCAGACCGAATTGCAACCATCAACCTCATTGCAGGATGAACCTGTAGAGGCCGAGGATGAACCTGAGGCAGATGATGACCCCGAGGTACCTGAGGTAGAGGATGAACCTACAGAGGTAGAGCGAGCAGGTACCTTGGGTGCCATATCAACTCAGGATTTGCAGCCTGAAATGCAATCATCAACCTCAACGCAGGATGTTCCATTTGAACGAATACTTGTGTTTAATAATCCAATACTTAGTGACAAGCCGCTTAAAAATGAGTTGGGCAGGTTAATGCGTTGCAAAAATTTGCTTAGTAAAGAGCATGAGCATAAGGTTTGCTTTTTCTTTATTATGTATGTTACTGTTTTACGGTAAATTGTCTATGCTACATCAATTTTTCATTTTTCCTTGGCTGCACATCTATTTTTCAACAGAAATCACTACTTCTAATAGAGTGCAACCAAGAAATAGAGAAGATAAAAAGAAAGTATGACTCATTACTTCAAAACGAGGAGTCTTCTCATCTTCAGACCCAGAGGGAGCTTGCTGATATCTATAGTAGCAAAGTTCATGTCAAAAAATCACTAGCTGAGAATTTTCGAGGGGCATCCACACCATCATCTACAGCTCCAGGTATCCAACTAAACATTGCTAGCATATCTCATTGTTTCCAAAGCAGTATTCTGGTAATAACTAGTCTTTCAGCATTTAGCTTCGCTTGCTGTGATATTTTTGTTTAATGCATATTTTTGAAACTCCATCTTTTTTGTTTTGTTTGGTCGGCTTATAAGGTGGAGCATGTTATTCTTACATGATTCATCTACAAGCATCTTGTTTATATTCAGTCATTTTGTATGGTGGACATATTATATTGTGATCGGTTAGCAGTGTCAGTCTTCTGCTGTTTCTGGCTTCTTTTCCAGTAATGCCATGTTACGTGGTTGCATTACATTGATCTTCAAATTACGAAGGGCAGTCTAGATCCAGGATCTGCTGCTTAGTCAGGCTCTCCTAGATCATGCGAGTAATGGTTAGTTTTTCCCTTGTGCAATGCAGGGAGATCAGCGAGCCCTGTAATGGAGCAGCCATTTGAGTCTTCTTCAGCTGCTCAAACCACAGCATCACCAGTTATCTCGTCATCAGCCATCAGACCACCAGTGCCTAATCCACCAGTATCTTATGTCCGACCTTCGTATGTGGCTCAGCCATCATGGAATACGCAGCCACAGACAATCCTACCTGGCAATCTCTATGGAACGACATCAAGCTCACACCCACCTTGCCGAGCGTCCTTGCTGCCATCTGGTGGACACCCAGAGTCCATGGCTAATATCTTGCAGTCATCTAGTTCAAACCCCATCTTCATGTCAGCCCACCAACAGTCATCATATCCAAACATGGTCTTGGGCAGCACCTCAGGTCCGCTGAATGCAGCGCCAGGAAGCCAGCGTACTGGTGCTCAAATTGCCGCTGTCAATCACAATCAATCCAGCTCTGAATTGGCATCGCTGAGTGTGTATATACCAGCTAGGTTTGGCATTGGTAGCAGTAGCAGTCCTGCAGGCGCAGGGGCCAGCCCAGAAGTTGTGTGCCTGTCCGACGACGAACCGTAGCAATGCAGTCCCAGTTCGACTTGTAGGACGTTACTACTGGCCTCCTGTGGCAGCCATATGTCTTGTTGACTAAGAAGCCGATCAAACTCCTCTAGCATCATCCTTTTAGCGAAGAGATGTGCAGTTGCAAATTGAAGAGAACATTGCACCTGTTGAGAAATGGTAGGGGCTGACGTAGTACTGGTCTTTTTACCAAATTTTGTGTAGCGCCAGTTAATATAGCGAATGCCTGACCCTTTATGGATTTCTATGTGAATCTAACTAGCTGGCCCTTTGTTAGCTTGAGATTGGTCTTGGCTCTGGTCTACTCGATGGTCTACTCGATGCCAGAGCTGGGCCTGTACATGTTCTGCTAATTTCTGATGACAATCTTAATATATATCTATCTTACTTGAAAGCCAAAAGAATCAAGGTGCATTTATAACTTCGGCAACTACAGTTGCATGTATCTGTCAGCTTTTTCTTTGATTTTGCTTATTATTGCCTATGTTCTATTCTTCGAATGGCATATGAGGATGGTTTGTTTCACTTGAAATGAAACAAGCTGAGCTGACCTTGACGTGTACTGGCTGCTGTCATAGAGAAATGGGAAAATAATCCTATGAAACCAGGTTTTTTTTTTTGACAAATCTGACCCCTTGCCAAAACTAATGCCTCATCTGACCCCGGCAAAATTATTTCGGAGTATGACCCCTGTGTTCCTCACCAAGTAGGATGAAGCCGAAGTTATGCAGGTTGGGGCGAAGAAAAAAGCAGCAAGCAATCTTGGTAGTACGGCACTATTGCACTTGGTGGCATGTGGCTTGGCGCCAACCTGCACAACTTCGGCCTCATCCTACTTGGCGAGGGGTCAGACTAAGAAATAGTTTTGCCAAGGGCAGATATACCACCCCTTTAGCCTGGGCATCCGCCTAGGCTTGCTGGCACATGATGCCTTGCATTTTACGACTTTGTACATCGAGTTCGCGCGAGAAAAAAAAAATGACGTCTTAGACATGTTTGCCCAGGCTTTCGGAAGCATCTGTGTCCGCCAATGATTACTGGAGACGTGCGGAGGGTGGTGGAGCAGAAGCCGGTAGTGGTGGTGGGGCAGCGGGGTTGCTGCATGGTGCACCTGGCCCGACGCCTACTCCTCGGACAGGGTGGGAACCCGGCTGTGCTCGAGGTTGGCGATGGCACCGACCCGGCGACCCTCATCGCCGCGCTCCAGTCCAAGGACATCACTACTAAAGGCGTCGTGGACGTCGTTGTTGATGCATGCGGCTTGGCGGCGGCGTTCCCGGTGGTGTTCATCGGGGGCAAGCTGGTGGGTGGGCTCGACCGGCTCATGGCCATGCACATCGCCGGCGAGCTCGTGCCGGTCCTGAAGCAGGCAGGAGCCCTGTGTTCAGAGGAGCCCTGTTTCTCTGACCAGTCTTCAACTCTTGATGACCCTTGCCACCCTAGTCCCTAGTTATAAGTTTCCAATATGTGCATGAGCTTTCCTGAAATCTTGGCTTTCTTATGACTACTACTGGGCACTGGCACATTTGGCAAGTCTAGAATGTATTTCCTGTTTATTCTGGATGTGTCTGCATGCCATCCGGAAGTATTGTAGCCCTTTCTATATTGAATGCCAAAGAAACCGAGTTGGTTCCTTTATATCATCGGTGAGTCCATGGCAGTTATTATTGCTAACAACATTGCCCCCATTTGAAAATGGGAAATATAACAAAACATCAATTAATTTTGAATGGAGCAAGCGACTTTAGATGTTGATACCAGTTGGACAATCTTAAGCGTCTCATATAATGCGGTAACAGAGGCGGCACATCGATGAAATTGTACGACACTTCGAAAATTGCTCGCCAATTGCATCAACTTTACATTGTTTTTTTATTGAAACAGTACATTTTGGGGGGGGGGGGGGCGGATTTTGGAGCAATGGTTCACCACCATGAAACTGATAGAACAGTAAATCCTAGTTTGGATCAAACCATCAAATTAATCAGCAATATGTGCTCCATGACTCGTGCAAATGCGACCAGTCTCCATTTACAGGAAAGAAAAGTTCATGGTCTAAATTAGCAGACCAAATGCTGCGATATCATGAGCATTCAGCATCAGCAACCTAGTGCCCTTGGGCGGCATGTAAGTTTTCTATATATATGCTTGTTCACTTGTTGTACACCTTTGGTCCAGCTATAATTATAAGTGGATCCGTCAACGTAATAGACGAGAACCACAGTTAAGTTGTGACAACAGCTATTCTTTTACATACGTTTGGATCGGATTCAAATGTTTCATACACCAAGGGTGTAACACGTATTATTCATATGTTTGAATCGAATCCAGAGTATTCTTTTACATGTGGTACCCTTATTTCAGCTGTGTAAGTGTCATCATACAGCCCCTGGTCGTCCCCCGCGGTGGCCGAAGGGGAGAAAATCTAGCCCCGTCCTCCCGCTCCCCCTCTCCGCTCCCTCCCCTGCCGCCGCCGGCGTGTGCCGCCGGGCAAAGCCCGCGCGGTGCCGGCGGCGGCGGGCCTTCCCTTACCCGGCGTGTGGCGGGCCGTGCGGGGCGGTGCTGCTCCACAGCGACGGTGCTTCTCAGCGGAGGTCGGCGGGGCTTGGCGCGGCGGCGGCCGGCGAGCTGCGTCAGGGGCGTCCTCTCGCACTTGGAGGCGGCAGTGGTCGCTGCAGCCGCGCGTGGTGGCCGTGGTGGTGCATGGCGGCCGGGCTCGATCTGGGCCTGTGCGGGCCGACGTGGGCCGCGGCTCCGGGGCGTGGTGGCGGCGCGTGGAGCTCTGTCTCCGGCGTGCTGCGTGGGCGCGGCTGCAGTGGTGGTTGGCCAGCAAGGGTGGCCTCCTCCCTCGGGCTCTTGCTGGCCACAGGTGAGGCCGGTGGTGGCCGGCACTCCTCTTCGGCGACGGTGAGGCCGGTGTGGCTTCTTGCCTTTCTGGTGGTGGTCCAAGCCGGCGGCTGCATCTCCGTCCAGCGTCTCAAGTTCGCCGCTGGCGACATCGAGGGTACGGTGAAGGACCAGGGTGAAAGCCCTGCCCGGTGCTTCCGGTGCGGATCACGGCGACGCCTGAGGGCGCCGCTTCCTTCCTGAAGGCGTGATCTTTGGTCCCAACCGTGCCTTCCCTCTCCTCTTGGTACCAGGGGAAACCCTATGTCCGGTCCTTCGGGCAAGGCGGCGGTGGCGCCACGACGTCTTTTTCTTCTTGAAGACGTTGTCGAGGCTTCATGGGGAGAGGCCGATGCGTATTTGGAGGCTGGGCATTGGGATGCGCTGCTGGTGTTGGCTGCTGGCCAGGGCATGGGGCGTTGAGGCGCTATGTACGACGTGGTGGATGCAACCAAGTCTGCTGCTTCTCCAATTCCGAAGGATCCTGCCTTCTCCTCGCCGACTCTTCTAGGCTCATGAGGGGAGGTACGTTGGTCCGGGTTGCCTTGGAGTCGCGAGCGTGCTATGGTGGTGTCTCGCTTGGTTCGTGACGCGGTTCGGTGGCTCCATGCTCCATATCCTCACCTCTTTTGGTAGGATGTTGGGGGCGGGTAGCTCTCATCGGATCGTTTGTAGCGGGGTGTTGTAAGCCGCTTGGCTATGTTTCGTCTTGGGTGTGTGTGGAGTTGTATTGGCCATCGGCCTCTTCTTCTATGTGATTGATACTTGGACGTATTCTCGAAAAAAAAAGTATCATCATGCAAGGGTGTTGCTTTTGAATCTCTTTCTCTGCTTTGCTCATGTTTCTAAAAGGACCCGTGACCGCTGCTCATATTTCTGTTTTGTTCCAGTACTTTGGTAAATTCTGTTTGTTCTAGTAATATTTTCCATGGAATTTCCTTGGTGGTGGTATTGGTCAATTCTGTTTGTTCCGTCACTTTGATAGTTCTCACTTGCCATCACTCTTTTTTTTTTCATGAACATGCAGAATTGCATGTCATGTCATTAAGAGATCACTTGTCACCGCTCAATTTTCTGCCACTGTACCTGTTTGGAAAAAAATGATAGGCATGAACTGACATTTCCCATGGCCTTTCTTTTAATGGATCCATGGTCTTTCTTGGTGGTATTTGTTACATCTCTCGATTTTTGGTGAACAAAACAACAATGTTAGTCGATCTCTAGCAACAGTTCAGTTCCTGAGCTGTGAAATGGAGTAACTGAAGAAAGATCGTTGTGCGATCGAGCAACCGCCCATTTGAGCGAGCTGCGCCGTGGCTGTTCCTCCCACAAGTCCGTCCCAATCTTCTTCCTTTTGCTACTTGGATATGACGCAGCAAAGCGTTGAAAAGCTTGGGGAAGAAAAGAACCACGTACACCATTCAGAACTGAATGAAAACCCTGTTAGCATGCATTTACATGCGTAATCTGAAACAATCACTTTATAATTTGCGTTTTCGCGAAAAAAAAGCTGCAGCACGTATGTGGATACTACCTCTCGCTTCGATAAATAAGTCGTACACATATCTCAGGATGAACTTTGATCAAAAAATTGAGCAACATAATCTTGATTATATTATAGTATTTAATTAGTATCGTTGGATTTGTATTGAAAAATACATTCTAATGATGCCAATTAACGGCAAATTTTATATACTCCCTCCGGTTTATATTAATTGACTCGACTTTATCTAGATATACAAATGTACCTAGTCAATTATCTAGGCAAAGTTGAGTCAACTAATTTGCATCGGAGGGAGTACCTGAAGTAATTTTTGGTCCAATAAAAAACATGGAAAACAAGAACGGCTTATTCATTGGAGTGGATGGAGTACAGTGTTCCTCTCTCAGAGTATCTCCAACCATTGGGGTTCCCCAAGCCGAAATCCGGCGCTATTTAGCACCAGATGGATGTAATTTTTGGTCTGGGGAGGCCCATTTTCCCAGCGGCAAGCCCATGGTCGCGTGCTGACGCTCAACCACCCCGTAAAAAGCGACGGTGCAGTCGCCGGGAAGGGGAACCATCCGGTGGTAACCGCGTCCATCGTCGTATTGAACCGTCGTAATGGACCGTGAAGTGGCCTCGAGGCGCGAACCGCCGGAGCAGTAACTCCGCCGAAGAGCAACCGCCGCTCTCTTCGTCGACAGACCACTACATAAACGATCTACCGGGCGGCGCCATTCATCTCTTCACCATCCTCTGTCGTCGGATACTTCAGCATGAGCAGTCTCTCTTTGCCATCAGACACAGACATCGAGGGGAAATCGCCTGGATGGCGCCATTGGTGGGACCGAGCTGCAACGTCTAGCAGCAACGATTCCCCGCCGCTGGAAAGCGACGATTCCCTGCCGTCGGACAACGACGATTCCCTGTCGCCGGACAACCTGCTGTCGGACAGCGAGAACGAGGAAGAGACTGAAGAGCATGACGAGGAAGAGGCTGAGGAGGAGGAGGAGGAGGAGGAGGAGGAGGAGGAGGAGGAGGAGGAGGAGGAAGAGGCTGAGGAGGAGGAGGAGGAAGCGGCTGCTCGGGCGAAGGCGGACGCGGACGCGAAGGCGAAGGGGAAGGCGCAGCCGGCGTGCACCTTCGACGATGAGGAGGACAGGAGTTCCTCCGACGCGTCGACCGACACCGCCTCTTCGGAGGAGGTGACGAGCCGGAATCGCCAGCGTGAGGACGATGACGCGGGTCCATCATGGAAGAAGTAGTTTTTTTTTTCAAAGTTTTTATATGTCTTCTTTATGTTTTTCCGAAGTATTTATATGTAATTTGTGCTCACCTACAAATTTCTTCTATCTATTAAATTAAAAACTTCCCCCAAATCATACGCGCGCCGTATCTCGGGAAGACGATGCGAGGAGGACGAAGATCGGCCTCTGTCGCCGACAAGTTTGAGCCACCAGACGATTCCCGCGATTTCGTTTCGTTCGGAGTCCCCAAGTACTCCTCGGGGGCCGGGGATGACATGAGCTCTCCGGATGGATGAAAGCCCAAATCCGGGAGAAAACGAGGAACCGAAGGCGCGACTGGTCATTTTCGTCCATCCGGATGAAATAAAGACGTCTTGGGGGTCTCGTCGGGGAGACGGCTGGAGATGCTCTCAAGTCTTCACGTTTCCAATGCCGCACACGCGTACGTCGTTCCTCCAAAATCGTGTGGAACGTTCTATGTTTTCTCTGCAAACAAAGACGGTTCACATCATGCGTCGCCGTCAGGCGTGACTAGATCGTGTTCATTGTGGATGGAGTACATTGTTCCTCTCAAGTCTTCACGTACGTTTCCAATGCCGCACACAAGTGCGTACGTCAAGTTGTTCCTCCAAAATCGTGGAACATTCTATGTTTTCTCTACAAACAAAGACGGTTGGCTTCCACCACCAGCTCAGCGGCCAAAGTCGGCTAATTATGTTGTGCTACTACGTAAAAATGTTGGTTTGTTCGAGAGGCTGAGAGGAGATAAATAGATAATAGCGTGGGAAGGCACACTACTCTGCATGCTCTAGTTTTGGAGCCTCAGTACTCCTTTCTCTCCGCGCACCGAGTTTGCGTCAGTTTCGTCTGGTTTCCTCTTCTGTGGCGATAGAGCTGGGCCTGGGAGGCTGCGGAAACTACGGAGCCATGTCGTCGGCTAATTCACGACGCCAACCGCCACCGCCGGCGCCGAGTGCGACGTGGCCACGGCCGAAATCCGGTAGCTAGGAACCGCGGCACTTTCTTTTAGCAAGTTTAGGCGTGCATTCGCAAGCCATGATTTGGAGTTTCAGCCACGCAACAACGCAAATCCGATTACGCGTCTGCGAGGCCTCGCGCGCCGTGGAGCACGCCGGCCGCTGCCGCTATAAAATGCGGCTCCAGTCGTCCACCACCGGCACCATCACACTTGGCTAGCTCTCTGCTTAATTTCTCCAATTCTTCCCCGATCTCTGTAGCTAGCACAACAGTACTTGTTCCCGAGGGCTGGCGGCGCGCGATGGCTCGCTGGTGGGTGTGTGGACTCCTCTCGCTCCTGGCGGTGGCCGCTGCCGCTGCCGCGGAGGGGAATGCGGAGCCGCTCTGTCTAATGACATAATAATGTACGTAGTGCAACACAGTTAACTGGAAAAGAAATTTAATTCATAACAACTCAATGCTGCCCACTCTGTATATATATGAAAACTCGATCGATGGCATGTGCATGCTCAAAATTCGATCACTGAACAACTGTATGCATGGGTGCTTGCTCAATTCGTTGTGGTGTTCTTGATGCACGACTGCAGGCCGATGTGTGCCACGCCTACCAGATTCTGAAAAGGGGAGGACTCAAGGAGGAGAACATCGTGGTGTTTATGTACGACGACATCGCCAATAACCCTCTCAACCCAAGGCCTGGAGTCATCATCAACCATCCTAACGGCACAGATGTTTACGCTGGTGTTCCCAAGGTATTACTACATATCTGGCCGTTTTCCATTGAATTCTAGTTTCAAACAAGAGTGTGCACCTAATTCTAATCCCACACCTTAACATAGATTGTAGTACTGTACTACTTTTTAGTCGGAGAATGGCTGGTAGCTTTGTGTTGTTTTATTCGATGTACTCCAGAATTCATGGTGTTGTATTCCTACTAGACGTCTGACCAATCCTAACATGCATTGCAGGACTACACCGGTGACCAGGTCACTACTAAAAACTTCTTCGCGGTCCTCTTGGGCAACAAAACCGCGGTTACTGGAGGGAGTAGGAAAGTAATAAACAGCAAACCGAATGATCACATCTTCATCTATTACACGGATCATGGGTCTCCTGGTTCTCTTGGTGCATAACTCCATCCCACATAAAATGTTACTACTAGTACCTCTTTTCCTAAATATAAGATGATCTGAACTCCTAAAACGTCTTATGTTTATGACGGAGGGTGTATTAATTAGCTGATTTACTTGTCAAACTTAGCTAACCTTAGCAAGTTTTTGTAGGTATGCCAAACTTGCCATGGCTTTATGCTGGCGACTTCATTAAGGTGTTACGAGAAAAGCATGCTTCCAAGAGCTATTCAAAAATGGTATACTGCCTTTTATTTTCCCTAGGAAAATAGTATATCTTTTAAAGAGTATGAAACCGTACTCTTAATTGGAGTCTTATACGTAATTAAAATTATAACCTTGGCAGGTTATATATGTTGAAGCTTGTGAAAGTGGCAGTATGTTTGAGGGTATAATGCCTCAGGATCTTAATATTTATGTTACAACAGCATCAAACGCAGTTGAAAGTAGTTGGGGAACTTACTGCCCTGGGCTGAATCCATCACCTCCTCACGAATACGTTACCTGTTTAGGTGACCTCTACAGTGTGTCTTGGATGGAAAACAGGTAATTAAGCATCGTCTCAAATACATTATGCTCTATAGTCTGCACCAGATTGTTTTCAGTTATCTCATAAACCCTATGTTTGTCACAAGTATGCCTATATGGCTTATATATTTGAGTTTTTAGTATGGTCTGGAATGTGATTTACTTGCATGATTAACATTAGCAATGTTTGGTAATGGTTATGTTTGGGCCGTTGATGTTGAAACTGTTTTGCCATTGTTAACCCGCTATATTTTATCTTGCTCAGATCTTGTATGTGTACTGAAAATTCGTATACACAACGTCATTTTCAGACCCTATTCAAAGTTAATTCCTAATTCATCACGCTATACAAGACATGATTTCATATTTGTTTGTGGTTAAGGAAGTATTATCACCTAGAAGGCTAGAAGGCACAACATGAGTGCGTGCTACTACTTAGTACGGTCATTGGCAACCTGACTAACACATAAAATAAATCATGAGACGCCGCAGTCGCAAATGGTAGTAACACATATGTGCAAATATAAAAAGGTGAGGAGTGGGTAGATAGGATTTTCGAAGTATCCATCAATGTTCTTCTGTTCTATAACCATGATGGTTGCTGTTCTGAAACATTTGATCCTACTCTGCAGTGAAACTCACAATCTAAAGAAGGAAACAATCAAGGATCAGTACGAGGTGGTAAGTCTCGAGTACACTTTCTTCATTCTGGTTAGTGGCATCAATTCACTGCTTTCTTGGGCAGGTTAAAAACAGAACCGCAAGCTCAGATTACATAACTGGTTCTCATGTCATGGAGTATGGTGACAAGACATTCAAGGATGACAAGCTTTTCCTTTATCAAGGTTTTGATCCTGCAAATGTCAACAACACAAACAGGGTGCCTTTGCCCGGCCTGGAAGGTGCAGTCAATCAAAGGGATGCGGATATTATTTTCATGTGGAAGAAGGTAAAACTCCAGTTGTATTCTTCAGTCTCAGTTAACCCAGTTATTTCATGAATATTCTCTGTTACTGGTTATAGCTAATCACCTTGGGCCTCAACTTCTGTGGTTGCTACATGTAGAACCAGGCCTTCCTTCTCTAAACAATGCATGTTTCTGTGTTACATTTTTTCATGCATTTTTTTTTTGCTCTGCCATGTGTTCTGTTTTGCCAAATTTGTCTGGTAATGTATCCTCTTGCTTTTAGTATGAGCAGCTAAATGGGGGATCGGAAGATAAGCTGAGGGTTCTCAAGGAGATCAAAGAAACCGTGGCACACAGGGTGCATCTTGACAGCAGTATCGATTTCATCGGGAAGCTTGTCTTTGGATTTGAAAAGGGACCTTCAATACTTGAAGCTCCTAGAAGCTCTGGCCAACCAGTAGTCGACGACTGGGACTGTTTGAAGAGGATGGTAAGTGTAAAGTGCTGTAGTTTCTATTTTAAATCCCAGAGAGTTTCTTCTGTTGCTTGTACATCCACGTTCTTTCAGGTTGGAACTCCGTACTGATGCCCATTTGTCAGGTGCGCGTTTTCGAGTCCCACTGCGGATCACTTACTCAGTACGGCATGAAACACACGAGGGCGTTCGCAAACCTATGCAACAACGGTGTCTCCGAGGCCGAAATGAAGGAAGCAAGCATCGGCGCCTGCGGAGGTTACAACTCGGCGAAGTGGAGCCCACTGGTTCTTGGGTACAGCGCCTGATCCGCTCGCTGCAGTATACGGGAGCAACAACTATTGCTCCAGATGTTACACCTCGTAGGTGTACATACATATCAGTTATACGAGAAACCACAGAACATTGATTCTCTTGTGTGTGTTGGTTATAATCAGTACGTAGTTTATGGTCATGCCTGTGTAAACTGAGTTTGACTGCAATCAATTGAAAGGCAATGATTATGACACAAGTCTATGAATATTGTTGCAGGGCAGTGCCCTCTGATATGGTGAGCCATCTTAGTGCAAAAAGATGATGACCCACAGTAGTAGTGATCCTCCTAAAGGCAGCCCTACCAAGAAAATGTTGGCTTGGTCGTAACCTATTTTTCTTTCTTTTTCTTGAACGGAGGCAAAATATTTGCCCCAACACATGCATGCTTACAAGTTACAACCTTGTTGGGGCCATCATGGGAAAGGCACGAATGGCTCACCATATCAATGGGAATGTCCAGCCCTGATAAGCACAGAAAACATCCATCAACACCAAAAATAAGCTAAATGGGTATTCTGAGGCAGTGGCAGTGCTAGACAACAGCCATCTCGCCACATATAAAAGCATATAAGCCACCTTATATGAAGATCCCGCAACAGCCAAAAGATTTCCGAGGCCAGAACAAGTCCAAATTATTTCCTGTAACACAAAAGGCACATCAATTTTAATCTTACCACCACAGGTTATCAAATTTGGCACATATAAACGACATGCCTCATCTCCAGCCACTGAAACAATCACCTGAAAACTCAGTCTCAAGCACCCCACAAACGTTGTTGCTGGTCGATAAAGTACTGCACACAACGTCACATCACAGCCAAACCCAAGGACTAGAGAAATCCATAGCATCACATCACAGCCAGAACCAACCAAGGGCTAACAAATTCCTCAAAGACTGCAAAAAACTACCGCCTGCCTACAGAGGGGGGGCAAGCTTGTAAAATATGTGGCCAATTTGTAAGATGTAAAAGACTGATGCACATACACAATTCAATGACTTCCAGAGCACTTCAGTTGTAGCAATTAGGTTATGCCAGAACATCCCTCATGTGTAATATGGCTTCCACAAAGACAAAGACATTCCTGGATGCCTGAAAATGCCGGAGGAACCCCTAAATTACTACAGGGAGGACTCTAATCAATAACAGCAGCTAGGTAGACAGATAAGAGATGCTCAAGGTAGTCAGCCGTTTGTAGGTGACAATACCAAAACGGATCCCAGCTACAGTGGTGCAAAAGCCTGCAACTTGACCACAGGAAACTAACCTGATGTACCCTAAATCCTAATGTAATTCAGCCGCACTTAACTCCGGTATGTTTCTCCGTTACCTTTTTTTCGATAAAGGGAATATATTAATATCGAGAGATACCAATTACACCCAGCCTCTGCAACAACGCACCACCCTAATGGCACTACGGATGCACACATCCAAAAAAAGGAAAAGAAAACTAAGAAACAAAAGTCCCGCCACAGTATCATGGACCTAACAACAACAATACATCCACCACCATGACAACACCTGAATTGCAGACTCTCCAAAAAACGACGCCTCCAAGAAGGGAACAGTGCTCCAATACCGTTGTCGCCCGATCAAAGATCTTAGGTTTTCACTCTGAAGATAGTCCCCACTCTCAAAACAATGCCTCCACCAAGGTCACTGCCAGGCACACGAGTTAAGGCCAGACCTTGGGTTTTCACCCTGAAAGGTAGGACTCTGCACTTCACATGTGTTGTCGCCCCCACTTTCATGCCGCTGCTGTGAAGCCCGGACACCAAGCAAGCCCCTCAACAGCGCGGAGACTTGAACCTCCCTTAGCTAGTCCTCCCCTCCGGCCTTCATGAAATTCTCTTCTTCCGACTTTCATCATGGATCCATAGTCACTTGATGTCAACACAGAAAGAGAGCTTCGCGCCGCTCCCTCCAGAACCAAACGGTCGGAATAAACGCATGGGTGCGCACGACCGAATACCACCGATCCAGCAAACTCCAGGCAAAGCACTGTTACATTCGCCGACGGAGCCTTCCGGAACTCAACCCTCCAGCCAGATCACGAGTCCAGGCCTCCGGTAGTTCCTCCTCTTCACGCAAGAGAGGCCCTAGGACCGCCGCCTTTATTGAAGCCGGACCCCCACGTCGGTGACCATCCCGGGCTGGCCAACCCAACCCTCCACCGGCGACACCATCGCCGGCTTCCATGCACCTCCATCTCACCGCCGGATGGCGATGATAAATCAAAAATCCACCACCACCAACCGCAGGCCAACCCTCTCTGGCGAAGAAGAGGCCACCTCCTCCGTCAAACCCAAGGCTGCTGCCCCGGGCGCCCTCGTGTCGCGGAAGATGCTCGAGATCGCCTCCACGCACCAACGAGAGGCGGGGATGGATGGCATGGCGCAGACCGAGGGTCTGGCCGCCGCCCACCACCAACCCCTGCCAGAGTGCTGCGGGAAGCTGACGAGAAGAGGGAGACCGCAGCGCCGCCCATCCCACCCGCGCCGACCGGTCCGCCAGGGGACAACCGACGGGAGGAGGGCCGCCGCCGCCGTCGCCCATCCCACGCGCGACCTCCGCCAAGCATCGAGGAGGTGGGGATTCGGCCGCCGATCTCCACGCGGCGACGAGGAAGGGCCCCCGCCGCCGCCACGCCCCGAGGGACTTTGCCCCGGCGGCGCTACCGGCGGCGGCGGCGGAGGGTTGGGGGCGGAGGGTTAGGGTTGGGGGCGGAGGGTTGAGGGCGATTGGAACAAGAAAAGTTCAGGCTCCTCCCTCGTCATCAGGATTGTGGAGAAAAATATCCTTCCAACTGCCTCTACCAAACCTTCACAAGAAACAAATAAGGAGAAGCGATAAGAATCATACAAGAATTTTTTTGAAACTCCTTTGAGACACTAAACAACAATCATGAATTTTTCGTGAAAACGCAAAAGCCTTGCATTTCGATGCATTGATAGATAAAGAAGAGTTTATGTACAAGTCCGAGGACGGATACACCACGCCGTACAACTCGACCCAAGAAAAAGGAAAAACCTAGACTAGGGGAGTAACTGGCGCACACCCCGGGCTCCCGCGTCCGCCCAAATCCGCGCGTCGGCAGTGATGTCGTTGAACAAGGATGTCACCGAAGGCCGTGCGTTGTTGAAGACCGCCGCGTTCCGGTGTTTCCAAATCCACCATGCCATGAGCATGATAACCGACGAAGTGCCCTAGCGCAGCTGGCGAGGGGCGGTCCGCACCATCAGCGACCACCACTCCGCGAAGTCGCCCTCAGCCGTGGGAGGGCCTGAGGTGGATCGGATCCACGACAGGACCTCAAACCACACCGTCCTAGAGAAGGGACATCCAGTAAGCAGGTGGCTCATGGTTTCGGTGGACTGATCACATAACGGGCATCTCGGCGCATGCGGCAGCCCCCGCCGTGCCAGTCTCTCACCCGTCCAGCACCTATTGAGGCAGGCCAACCAGATGAAGAACTTCACCCTAGGTGGTGCCCAGGATTTCCAGTTGAGCTTCCAAGACCCTGAGATGATCGCCCCCTGAAAAAGGGTGTCATAGCAGGATCCAGCCGAGTACTGTCCATCCGTCGTCCACCGCCAAACCCACCTGTCTGGGTCCCCCGATAGTTGAATGTCTCTGAGTCTACCCCACAGCTGGACTTACTGCCATAGTGCCAGGGCGCTCGGTGCACCTACTATATCGGGAATCTAGGTGCGATCAACCAGCGCTTCACGGACCGTGCGCGCCTTCCGCCGGCGCTTTGGAACCAAAGCGTATACCTCCGGCGCCATCTCCTTGATGGTCCTGCCATCCAGCCATCTATCCTCCCAGAAGAGGGCGGATTCCCCGTTGCCGACTACCATGTAGGTAGAGGCCGCAAAGACATCCAGCTCCGTCTTCGAGAAATGCAGGTCCATCCCGCGCCAAGGTCGCAGGGGGTCGGTGTGCATCCTCCAGATCCAACGCACCCTGAGGCTGATGGCCGTGCGTGCGAGATCTGGGATTCCCAGCCCCCAAGCCGCAGCGGCCTACACACCCTCGCCCAGTTGACGTGGCAATGACCGCCATTGGCGTCAGCCCTACCAGCCCATAGGAATCCTCTCAAGATTTTGTCGACCTGCTTGAGTGCTTTCTTATCAAGACTCAGCACCATCAGCTGGTGCAACGGTATCGCTGCGAGAACCAAGCGGATTAGCGCCAAGCGTCCTGCCCGAGGCATCATTGATGCCCTCCAGGTAGGTAGCTTGTCGGCTAGATGGTCTATAAGGGACTGGAATGCTGCAGCCGTCAGCCTCCTAATAGACAGCGGGATGCCGAGGTATCTCACCAGGAATGGCGCTAGCTGGCACTCCATGAGTTCAGCAGCGCCCGCGGCCTCAGCCTCCGAACAGGCGATGGGGGAAACAGAGCACTTGGCGAAGTTTGTGCGCAGCCCTGATGCATGGCCAAAGAGCTCTAGGATACCACGCACAGCGGGTAGTTCCGTCTCATCAGCGTGGCAGAAAATCAACACATCATCCGCATAGAGCGACACCGACGTCGCTAAGTACCGCCGTGCTAAGCGTCGCAGCACCCCAAGCTCGATCGCTTTAGCCAACAACCTGTTAAGGGTGTTCATCATCAGAACAAACAACGCTGGCGATAGGGGGTCTCCCTGTCTCAGGCCCCGTCGATGCCAAATCGGGGGGCCCGACTCGCCGTTGAGCATCACCCTGGTGCTCGCAGTGGATAGGAGGATGGACACCAGTTCGCGGAACCTTGGCCCAAACCCTAACTTGCGGAGGATCTCCAAAAGGAAACCCCAAGAAACGGAGTCGAAGGCGCGGGCAATGTCCAACTTGAGCATCACCCGCGGCTCCTTCTCCCTGTGTAAGAATCTAACTGTCTGCTGGACCAACATGAAATTGTCGTGGATACAACGCTTGCGAATGAACGCGCATTGGTTACGATCCACCAGCGACTCCATCCGAGGGGCTAGACGAGTGGCGAGCGCCTTCGCAACCAGCTTTGCAAAGATATGGATCAGGCTGATCGGGCGGTAGTCGCCGAGCGCAGCCGCATCCGGGCGCTTAGGCAGTAGGGTCAACAAGGCCTGGTTTAGGCCTTGAAACCCGCGCCCGCATAACGTGAACAGCTTGTCGAAGGCTGACATGAATTCACCCTTAACCACTCCCCAACACTTCTGAAGGAACTCAGCCGTGAACCCGTCGGCCCCCGGCGCCTTGCCCACCGGCAGTCGCCGAATCACCTCCCAGATCTCGTCCTCCGTGAACACCGCCTCCAACTCTGAGAGGTCCTCAAAGTAGTATCCAAGAAGTCCAAGTCTAGCGAATGTTGTCTAACCACTGAGGTGCCGAGAAGGCCCTCAAAGTGCGTGAAAGCAGCTTCAGCCATGGCTGCCTGGTCAGAAATGACCGCGCTCCCACCTGCAGGCTGTGGATCACGTTTTTCTGGCGACGGTACGCCGCGTGTTGATGGAAGAAGGCCGTGTTGGCGTCCCCCTCTTTCAGCCACGCGATCTTGGCCCGCTGCCTTGCCATAGTGCGCTCAAGCGAAGCTAGGTCCAGGTAAGCGTGTTTGAGGTGCGCCCTGAGTCGGTGTCAACACCCGGATTTTTAAGTCCGGATGCCTATTATGTCATACATCGCAATCCCAGGAATATTGTTGTTGCGAGGCATAATAGTTCAGTATCACAGTCATCATTCATTACAAACCATAATGTCTTACAAATTGGAATCACATGATCCATATTACATGAATAGTTGATCTATTGATCAACGAACAAACACAAGTTCATAGCGGAAGCGTAAGATACAAGGACTCTCTAGTCCGCAGGCCAACACTTGACGTCGGAAAACTCCTAGTTGTCGTAGGCGTCCTGCTGGTCATCTCCTTGTTCATCTTCATACTCTGGCCATTTGAATAGCCAGGGACAAAGCTGTGAGTACTTCAAGTACTCGCAAACTAATACTAAATGTAAGTGCTAGACAATTTTAGTAAGGTTTGCTAAGCTCTAGTTTATTTGCATAAAGCCAATTTTAGTTCACAAGTATTTGAGAAAAGCTTATTAATGTGCTAACTAACTCAAGTGGGAATATTAGTGTCATTCCCACCATTCAAGTGGTGATTTCAATTCAATTCACCACTTCACCATTCATTTCACCCATTTCAGTTCAACATCATTTTCAAGAATTTGACATCGGAAACTGTATGGCCTTTCCAACCGTCCGTAACCGTGGACGCGGCTATTCGAATAGATTGACACTCTGCAGAGGTTGCACACTTGTGCCACAACATTTGATTTCATCCGTCGGGATTACCCCGAATCATCGTAACACAGTACGCGGATCATCAACCATAACCTTTCACTTACAAATCCTAGTATGAGCACCTCTCCCCATGAGCTTGGCCTCCCAGTGAAGACCAACTGTCAACCTAGGAACTGCACAGGGCTTGGCCGTACAATTCACCTCAATTCACATCATTTCTCAACAACGGAGGCAGCCTCAAGCATAACCCCTATGATGTGTGTTCAGAGGGAACCCATACTAAGATGCATAAACTTCCAGTTAAGCCCTACCCATAATCAGGTATTGTGGGGGTACTCAATATTGGAAAGGTATCGCATTCAAACCAATATCAATTTTATCAAAAATCACCATCTTCTCTTTGTCATATTCACCTTCAAAAATCATTCAATGAAATGCTTCATCATTCCAAGGTTTCAAAATTCAGTTCAAGTCACATTGTTCCCATCTAGAGTAGTCAAGTTTTAATCATTAGCACTAGCTCTAAATCATGAGGGGTGCTATCTTGCTTTGCTTGATCGAGACTAACTTTACTACTCTAGTACACTTCTTTACTTTGACCAAAGTTAACTATAAAAGTAACTCTTGGAAAACAACAAGTAAAACTTGTAATGTAGAAACTTGGGATAGGCTTATGGTAAGAAAAGGTAAGACTATGGTGCCTTGCCCCAAAGGGCTTTGCACTTTGCAAGAATATTAGCTTGCCTTGGTAGTTCTCAAAGTTCTCCTCCTCCTCCTCCTCTTGGTAGCAACCTTCTTCCTCCGGGTATTCTCCGGTGCTAGCGTCTAAATTTAAATACGAGTATAATCACTCAACTAATTCAATGGCTATTCCATACATCACATATATTCACACAAATTATTCTAAGCACACAATTAATCTAATTATGGTGCATTGGTTGTGTTGCTTGAGGAGAAATAATTTCCTTTTATTTAATATGTAAATGATAGTTTCCATAGGGTTCTTGAGAAATAATTTCCTCTCATTGAAATCTTCTTAAGATTTAATTTCTCAACAATCATACATGAACTTATATTGACCTAAGTCAAACATTCATTATCATCCTTTGAGAAAGTGATTTAAATGAGGTAGACCACCTCATACCATTTAATAATGCTACAAATGATTTAAATCTCCAAGTAATTCATGTAAGAGAGTTTGGCCAGGGGTCCAAACATCACATGAATCTATTTGGGACAAGATTTAAAGGAAGTAGAATACTTCATATGATTTGCATAATAGTTTTGGACAATATCACTTAGATAAACTAGCCATATTGTCCATTAATTAAACTAGGGCATGATCATGCAAAGTGACCACACCATTTTCTTGCAGAAACATTTAGTGTAAGTCAAATGTGAGCTATTGGAGTTGGAATTAACTTAATATCTATTTTGGTTGATTTTTAATAATTATTTGAATAGGGAAAAGTCCCTGCCTTCATCTTTTTATCTGATTAATTCTACAAAAAATCTTGAAGTGAGACCAGTGGCATGTTGTAGATCTTTTTAGTAGCTTTCCAACAATATAAAATTTGTTAAATTTGGCCAAGCCAAACAGATTCTATGGATTTTCAAAGTTGGATCCAGTATTGAATTTGATTTGAATTTAATTAGACATGATTTGAATTAAAGGGCCGGCGGGAAACGAAGCTGGGCCGAATTGGATTAAAACGGCCCACGCCCAGCCCACCACGTTCCACAGACGCGTGGGCTTGATGACAGCATGGGGTCCACTCGTCAGCGAGTCATAAAACCCGAAACGGTATGTTTTAACGTGGGGCGTAGGATTAGATGAGCATCGGACGGCTCACGTGCATCGTCATCTCCGACGAGATGCCGTGGCTTCTCCGGCGAGCCTAGGGGGTCGGAGGGCTCACCGAGGCTCCAGCAAGGGTTGGCAGTGTGCGCGAGTTAGTTGTCGACGGTGAGGAAGCAGCCTGTAGCAGTGGCGTCGCTCGAGGAGGCTCCAGTCGACGGCGACTGCTCCAGGGCTTCCGCGGCTCCGATCTTCCGATTGGCCTTGCTCCGGCGACGATCGGGGTAGCTAATGGGTTGAGGAGAGGCAGTGGAGGATGGGGAATGAGATGGTGTGCTCAGCTTCGTCCAGGGAACGCGGTATTTATAGAGGTGAGAAGGTGCTGCGGGGCAGGGTTGAGGTCGACCATGGCGCGGCGATTCCGGCGAGCTGTTGGGCTAGGCAACGATGCAGTGACGTTCTCCTCATCCAGGCGAAGCTATAGGTAGTGACGGCACGGTCGGGCGGCGTCTGTGGGCGACACATTGCTTCCATGTCGGGCGGCGGCGTCTACGGGATCTTGTCATCGTCTCCGGCGGCGGCGGTCCAGGGTCTCGGTTCCACGCGTGTCTGGTGGCGTCGTGGTGGCGCAGCGAGGCTCAACGCGTTGCGAGAGGGGTGTCAACACCCGGATTTTTAAGTCCAGATGCCTATTATGTCATACATCGCAATCCCAGGAATGTTGTTGTTGCGAGGCATAATAGTTAAGTATCATAGTCATCATTCATTACAAACCATAAAGTCTTACAAGTGGAATCACATCATCCATATTACACGAATAGTTGATCTATGGATCAACGAACAAACATAAGTTCATAGCGGAAGCGTAAGATACAAGGACTCTCTAGTCCACAGGCCAACGCTTGACGTTGGAAGACTCCTAGTTGTCGTAGGCGTCCTGCTGGTCTTCACCTTGATAGTTCTGCTCGTCTTCATACTCTGGCCATTTGAATAGCCAGGGATAAAGCCGTGAGTACGTTGAGTACTCGCAAACTAATACTCGTGTAAGTGCTATTCAGTTCTAGTAAGGGTGCTAAGCTCTAGTTTGATTTGCATAAAGCCAATTTTAGTTCATAAGCAGTTTAGTAAAAGACTCAACCTTTGCTAACTAACTCAAGTGGGAACATTAGTGTCATTCCCACAACTCTGTTGTGATTCAAGTCAAGTCACCATTCACCATTCAACCCCTTTTCAAGAAATTTTGATACCGGAAACTGTATGGCCTTTCCAACCGTCCGTAACCGTGGACACGGCTATTCGAATAGGTTTACACTCTGCAGAGGTTGCACACTTGTGCCACAACATTTGATTACATCCGTCGGGGATAACCCCGAATCATCGTAACTCAGTACGCGGATCATCAACCTTAACCTTTCACTTATATATCCTAGTATAGGCACCTCTCCCCATGAGTTGGCCTCCCAGTGAAGATCAACTGTCAACCTGGGAACTGCACAGGGCTTGGCCGTACAATTCACCTCAATTCACATCATTTCTCAACAACGGAGGCAGCCTCGGCATAACCCCTATGATGCTTGTTCAGAGGGAACCCATACTAAGACACACAAACTTCCAGTTAAGCCCTACCCATAATCAGGTATTGTGAGGGTACTTGAAATTTGGAAAAGTATCGCATCCAAACCAATATCAGTTTTATATCAAAAATCACCATCTTCTCTTAGTCATATCACCTTTCAAAAATCATTCAAAAACAACTTCACTTCACCAAGTTCCCATCTAGAGTAGTCAAGTTTTATTTGTTAGCAATAGCACTAACCATGAGGGGTGCTAACTTAGCATTGCTTGTTCTAGACTAAGCTGGGTACTCATATGCTACTCTAGACCAAGTGAATCATGAATCAAAAAGTACTTTGAAAATAAAAGCATTAAAACTTGTATAGTAAAACTTGGGATAGGACCACTAAGCATAAGGTAAAAGAGGGTGATGCATTGCTCTTGAGAGCTTTGCACTTTGCAAGTGTATTAGCTTGCCTTGGTGGTGGTATTGATCAAATTGGTCTTCTTCTCCTTGGAAGTAGGCCTCCTCCTCCTCTTGATACTCTTCCGTACTAGCGTCTAAAATACGAATACGAAGTACAATCACCACACCAATCTTATATACTAAACTAAGCACACATAAGTCACTCAAGCTAAACTATCATTACACACTACTAAGTTGGTGAGGTGGTTTTCTTATTTAAGAAAAATAATTTCCTCTCATATTAAATAAGGTGCTTCTTTGCCTTCTTTAGAGAAATAAATTCCTCTAATTATCTTATTAAGATTTAATTTCTTTCTTGAGTAATATATGACCTAGGTTGACCAAAGTCAACCTCTTCATACTTATCATTTAAGAAAATGATTTAAATGAGGTGGAGCACCTCATACCTTTTAATCCTAACATGGTGATGATTTAATATCATCAAACAAAGCATATGAGAACTAAATGACCAAAGTCTCTATCTCATAATGGAATGTTTGTGACAAGATTTAAATGAGATAAACACTCTCATAAAATTTCTAAATAGTTTTGGACCATATCTTTGACTTGACATAGCCAAATAGTCCTCTAATTCATCTAGGCCATGATCATCCAAAGTAGGCATGGCATATTTTTGAAGAAACAATTAGTGCAAGTGAAATGTGGATTATAGGAGTTGTAATCAACTCAAAAGCATTTTTGATTGAATTTTAACAATAGTTTGAAGTCAGAAAAGTCTCTGCCTTGTTTATTTTGCTACTTTAATTCTACAACACATATAGGGTTCAAACCAGTGGCATTGCAAAGATAAAACTCTAAGATTTCCAACCATATCCATTTCATAAATTTTGGCCCACTGGTTTGGAAGCTATTCAATTTTGAAAACAGCATCTGTGAGCAAAACTGAAAAGATTTGATTTAAACGAATTTGAACTGTGGGCTTCGCGCGGGAAACGAGCTGGGCTGTGGGGTTTAAAGGAAATGGGCCGGCCCACTTCACGTCCAGCGCGAGCAGGCCGTCTGACGGCGGGTCCCACGCGTCAGAGGGTCATACCGACCGAATCGGTAAGTTTCTTTCAGGGCCGTAGGATTAGAATGTGATCTAACGGGCGAGGAGCGTCGTCGTCGGCGATGAGAGGCGAGGCTACTGGCGGTGACGGCAGGGGGTGGGAGGCTCACCGGCGGCGCGGCGATGGTCGGCGACGTGCTGCAGGGAGGTTGTCGATGACGAGGAAGCAGTTGGCACCGACGGCGTCTCCAACGGTGGTCGAAATCGTCGGCGCGCCTCTCAGCACCTCCGCGGGCTCCGGCGATGAAATTGGGCGGTGCTAGAGGCTAATCGGAGAGGGGAAGTGGTCGAGGTGAGTGAGAAGAGAGAGGGGAGCACGGTGGTGTGAAGATTTGGGCGCGGGGTTGGCTCCTTTTATAGCGGCTGGAGGTGCCCGCGGTGCTGTGACGATGTCACCCATGGCGACGGTGCTACAGTGGCGATGGTGGACTGGTGATGACGCGGGCGGGTAGGCGATGTCTTGGCGGTGACGCAGCGCGTGATTGCGGTGAAAACGAGGGCCTGTGGCGCTCGTCATCATCCCCGCGTCCTGGCGTCTGTGGCGGATGGCGTCGGCCATGGCGTGGTGCACAGGGTTCCCGCGGCCAGGTGGGCGTGTCCATGGCGTTGCTGGGGTCGCGGTCGTCCTTCTGGCGCAGAAAGAAAGGGGAGGGGACGAAGGAGCAGGTGGCGCGACGACGTGGCCAGGCGCGTCTGCGACGCACGCCGTGCGCGCTCTGGCGTGCGCGTGCACGTCCTGGGCGTGTCTGGGCGTCCCTGTTCCGGCGCGTCCAGGGTCCAAAACGTTCGAGCAGCGTGTCCAGGAGGGTCAGGGGTGTGAGGGGAACGTGTTGGACATGGTGGTGCAGTGCTGTAGTGAGCAGAGAGGGAGGTGGCACGATCATGTCATGCCATGCCACGGCATGGCATGGTTTGGTCAACATGGTGACGATGCAAAGGACCAAACCTTGTCTGGTGTGTTTGGCAGGGTGGAGAGAGGTCAGGGGAGTACAATTGGTGACCTAATGGTGATGGTTTATGCTATGATCTGCTGGACAAAGCAAGGTCTTGAGTTGGCAGATTTCTGCCCACCAAGTGTTTGATTAAATGGCCGCAAGAACAAAACTTTCAAATTTTTGGATGAAATTTGGTGGATTGCAAACATATATTATTTGCAGTAGAATGGTGGTGGTTTGGGTCAATTTGGCATTGATTTGCAAAATCACAAAATGCATGTGATCTTACATATGCAACAATGTCTCAACTTTGCTAGCTTGCCATTTGAATTTGGGAAAGAATTTGGGGTGGTGGCTTTGGGCAAAGTTGTTCACCTTGATGTTGTCTTGGATGAGGTGCAAAGTTTGGGCAAAGTCTAGAAGAGAAATCTCAAAATAACAGGGCTCAAAATAGGTACCAGATTAAAAATGTCACATGTGACCATATTGCATGTAACTTGAAATTTGAATTTGGTTTTGGTTTGATTTGAGTTTCTTTACTTCCAAAAGTGTTTAAAAGGGTTTAGTAACCATTTACAACCAATGGTGCAAGCCCAAGTGGTCTAGGTTAGGTATTTGCAAAAATGGCATGAGCCATATGTGTGTGTGGAGGTAAATTTTATCTTTTCTTTCCTAGTTTCTTCTTCCTTGCAATTTGATGATCCAAAGATCAAAGTTGGGGTTTAGGTGTAAGTGAAATCACACAAGCACATATCATGGTCAATTGCACACTCAAATAAATAAACAAGTGATCTATATGCATAGCACTATATGATAGGAAAAAGTTTTTGTTGGTTCTCAAATTTGGTATTTGGGGAAACTCTCTCTTTGTCTCTTTATTGAAAAGTTGGGATGTTACAAGGGGCCAGGGCGAGTGCGAGATGGTGGGGTGGCGCGTGGCCAGGGTGGTCTGCAGAGCGTCCACGCGCGACGCGAGCGGCATGCTGGCCGATCTTGGCGCGCAATCTCCGGCGATGGTCGGCGTCGAGCTGGACCGTGGCTTGGCTAGGATGGTGTAGAGGAGTGTGGTGGCGATGTTTGGCAGCAGGGCCAGGGCAGGAGAGGAAGGGAGAGAGGGGAGGTGCGTCGGGGTGGCGACATGGCCGACATGGCCATGCCCTAGCTTGCCCTCCTCTCTCCTTAGGTTTACTATGGGTCATTAAGTGTGAGAGGGAACCAGTGGACCAAATAGGATAGTTTGGGGTAGATTAGGGTGGTGTAGATCACTATTTAGCATAGTGTCAAATAGTTTCATATTTGGAATTTGCAAATTTGTCCAATTTTTGGGTGAGTTCAAATGGTGGCAAGATTTGAATTGGGTGTGTTTGATTGAGTTGTATTTGACCAGAGATGATGAGAGGTGGTGGTGGAATTGTTAAATTCAAAGAATTGCAAATTTGGCTAAGTGTGAGATTGTTCCACTTAATAAAATGTTGCAACTTTGGATGAGCATAGCATTTGATCTAAAAAGAATTTGGCATGGTGGTGTTTACACAAAGTGTTCACTTTGATGTGCTCTTGGATGAGGTGCAAAGAGTTGACAAAGTTTAGTTTGAAAAATTTGAATTGCAAGGGCTCAAAGTAGGGATCAGACTATAAATGGCAGATTTGACCATTATCATATGTGATCCAAATTTAAGTTTGAAAATCATTTGATTTGTGTTTCTTTGATTCCAAAAGTTGTAATAAGTGTTTAGTAACATTGTTCAACTAATGGTGAAGACCAAATTGGTCTAGGGTCAAAATTTATAAAAATGGCATAAGCCATATGTGAGGGTTTTAGGGTTTTTCTTTTATTTGATTTCTTTCTCTTTTTGATTTATTTGATTGGTGATCTTCACATGATCACATTAGGGTTTTAGAGTATAGCACATACACATAATAACAATCATCATGGCATATCACTCAAATGCACAAGTCCTATGCATGGCACTATATGCAATTTAAAAAGTTTTTGTTGGTTTGAAAATTTGCTCTCTGGAATCTTCTAACTTTCTTTTTATTAAAATTTGGGATGTTACAGTCGGCGCTCGTCCGGAGATAGTTGTCTAACCTCCATGGCCACATCCAACCTAAACACGACCTCCCGCGCTATCATCAGCTACAGTTTGACACATCCTACCTTTTTGTCACTCCAGCTCAGCAAGCTGCGTGCCGTGCGCTTAAGCTTTGCAGTGAGCCGCCGGAAGGGGTCTAGGTCACCATCCACAACATCCCAGGCGCTACGCACTACGTCCTCAAAACCTTCCAACTTCAGCCAGAAGCGTTCGAAGTGGAACCTCTTCCGCCCTGCAGATTTGGTGGTGCAATCCAGGAGGAGTGGGCAGTGATCAGCCACCACCGTTGCAGCGCAACATGCATCTGCTATGCAACTCCTCCCAGGCAACCGAAACAAACACCCGATCCAGCCGCACCAAAGTGGGTGTTTCCCGCTCGTTCGACCATGTGTAACATCGTCCATGAAGGTAGATCTCCTTCAGCTCGCAATCATTCAGAAAGCGCCGGAATCTGCCCATCATCCTACGGTTGAGGTTGCCGTTGTTCTTGTCCTCATCCCGGTAGATCAAGTTAAAGTCCCCGCAGAGGGCGCAGGGCAACAATCATGAATAAAGAGAAGAACATGCTGTTCCACCCCCTTTGTTAACATCTCTTCTTCTACCGAGCTCCATTTCCTTGCCCTTCTACGCCCAGCTTTATTATCTGCCACTTGCAAAGGAGAAACAGATATTCTCCTTGGGCTAGGAAAGTGTTATCTATGTGATTCTGATCTCGAGCCAAGCGAGTCCTCCCACTGCAAACAAACTTTTTTTAAGCATGGTCACCAAAATCTAATGTTGGGGGGGGGGGGGGGTGATGAATTTATGCTATTAAGCTACCTTACATACTAAGAAAAGCTTTCTAATGTCCAAAGCACTTGAATTACACTTCGTATTCTAATTAGACTATAGCACAGTTCAAATCCTGAGATATACAGTGGTACTCAACATGCATTGATAAAACTGGAATCATGTTTATTAAGAGTTATTCGTCATTTAACTGTATTATCTTGACAAAATGCAGTTAAATATCAATAGCACAACAAGTTCCAACACATATTTGGTGTACTTTCTGTTAGAGTTGTATAGTTTCTTTTCCGTTATTCCCCAGTGTATGAGGGGCTTACCTGCACATTGTCACACATGTACATGTACTGGCCTATGGCTCTCTGTGAATACTAGTTGCTATTCTAACATGGTATCAGAGCTCTAGGTTTAGCTCCTTGCACGCTGTAACTCCGTGCTCGATCCGTGCCGCCGCCGATGATCCTTCCGGCCGGTGCTACTCCGCTCTCTCTTTTCTCTCCCGTTCTCGTCAGGATTGAGCTTTCTTCCCAGAAATTTGGTCTTTTTCGTCGATTTTAGAGCTCCAAATCGAGCTAAAACTACGGGTTTTCTGGCCAGCTCCGCCCCCGCCGCCCCCGCCGCCGGGCGCTTCCGCCCCGGCCGCTCCCGCCGCAGGCCGCTCTCACCCCGGCTGCCTCCGCCGCCGGCCGTTCTTGCCACGGCTGGCCCCTCGCAGCCCGCCCCCGTCTGAGTTCGGCCGGCCTCGCCCCGGCCATCTCCGGTGCCGGCCGGCATTGCCCCAGGCGCCACAACCCCTGCGGCTGGCCGGCTCTGCCACGGCAGTTTCTGCTGGCTGAGATCTAGAGCTCGAAAAAAATGGCGTCGTCTTCGGCTGGGTATGTCAGTATTCCTCGGTGCCCGGTGATTTTTGATGGTACCAACTATGGAGAATTTGCAGCCTTTATGCGCATTCGTATGCGTGGTCTTCGGCTGTGGGGTGTTCTTACTGGCGAGGTCTCTGGTCCGCCGCACCCCACTGCTCCTGTGCCTCCTACTCCGCCGTCCGTGCCGCCGGCTCTTGCTGAGGATGCCACTCAGGCTGATCGGGATGCAGCCAAGTCTGCCGAGGCTAGTGCTGATGAGGCATATGAGGAGCAGGTACTTGCTTATTCGGAGGCCCTTGGCTCTTACCGTGACAGTTTGGCTACCTTTACCCTGTGGTGTGATGAGGATGCCGGGGCTGCTGCTGTTCTTTCCCAGAGTGTTCAGCCACAATTTGCTTCTGAGTTTATGGGCCTCACCACTGTTGCTGAGATGTGGTCTCACCTTCGCCAGCGCTATCAGCCTTCTGGGGATTCTCTGTACTTCTCTATCTTGCGTCATGAGCATGATCTTAAGCAGGGTGACTCTGCTGTTGATGAGTTCTACACCCAGAGTGCGGCGATCTGGCGCCAACTTGACTCCCTTCATAGTACTGTCTGTGGTACTTGCCAGTGTTGCCGGATAGTGCGTTGAGATATGGACTTCCAGAGGATCCATGAGTTCCTGTCTCGACTTCGTCCAGAGTTTGAGCCTCGTCGTGCTCAGTTATTTGCTCGAGGCTGTGTTCCTATCTCAGAGGTGCTGACTGAGCTTCGTGCTGAGGAGACTCGTCTGTGTGGTGCTGGACTGCTTGGGCCACCCTCTGTTCTTGCTGCTCGAGTTCCCACTGCTCCTACACCGCCACTTCTTCCTACACTAGTGCCTGCTGCTTGTGGAGGAGCCCGCTCTTCTCGCAGTGGGGGTCACTCTCGCCCTCCTGGGTTCTGCACTCACTGTCGGAGGTCTGGTCACCTTGAGTCTGACTGCTACCAGAAACAGCGGGGTGTGCCTCCTCGTGCTCCACCCTCAGCGCCTGTCACCACCGGCATCACTGAGCAGGATATAGTGAGACTTCAGCGTCTCCTTGCCTCCTCCGGCTCTGCTTCGACGGGTACTACTGCCTCCGCGGTTGTTTCCTCTCCACAGTCAGGTACATCTTCGTGGGTTCTGGATTCTGGAGCTTCTTTTCACATGTCTCCTGATTCTTCCTGTCTTTCTTCTCTTTGACCTCTTCCTCTTCCTGTTAGTGTTCTTACTGCCGATGGTACTTCTCTCCTTGTTGCTAGTCGTGGCACTCTTTCTACTTCCTCCTTTTTCGTTCCTGATGTTTCTCATGTTCTCCGTCTTACCATGAATTTGCTTTCCGCTGCTCAACTCACTGATTCTGGTTGTCGGGTCATTCTTGATGTTGATTCTTGTTCTGTTCAGGACACTCACACTCGGGCCCTGGTTGGGGCTGGCCCTCGGTGCCGTGACTCCTAGGGACTTTGGGAGCTTGACTGGCTTCATGTTCCTTCTTCCACCACTTCATCGACCGCTCCATGCGTGCTTGCTGCTTCCACCACCGCCTCCTTTCAGCAGTGGCACCATCGTCTTGGTCATCTTTGTGGTTCTTGCTTGTCATCTTTACTTCGTCGAGGTCTTTTGGGCATGTCTCAGGAGATGTCTCGCTTCAGGGTTGTCAGGGGTTGTAGGCTTGGTAAACAGAATCAGTTACCTTATCCTACTAGTGCGTCTGTGATACGTCTCAAACGTATCTATAATTTCTGATGTTCCATGCTAGTTTTATGACAATACCTACATGTTTTGCTCGCACTTTATAATGATTTCATGCATTTTCCGGAACTAACCTATTAACAAGATGCCGAAGTGTCAGTTCCTGTTTTCTGCTGTTTTTGGTTCCAGAAAGGCTGTTCGGGCAATATTCTCGGAATTCGACGAAACAAAGACCAAACATCTTATTTCACCGGGAAGGATCCAGAAGTCCAAAGGGGAGACGAAGATGGGCCAGGGGGCCCCCACACCACACCTGGGCGCGGGCCCAGGCCTGGCCGCGCCACCAGGTGGGGAGGGCGCCCTGGTGCCCTTCCGATTCCGCCTCTTCGCCTATTTAACCCCTCGTGACCTAAAAACTCGATACCAATTGATGAAACTCCAGAAAGACTCCAGGGACGCCGCTGCCATCGCGAAACTCCATTTCGGGGGACAGAAGTCTCTGTTCTGGCACCCTGCCGGGATGGGGAATTGCCCCCGGAGTCATCTCCATCGACACCACCGCCATCTTCATCGCCATCGCTGTCTCCCATGATGAGGAGGGAGTAGTTCTCCCCCGAGGCTGAGGGCTCTACCGGTAGCTATGTGGTTCATCTCTCTCTCTCCCATGTACTTCAATACAATGATCTCATGAGCTGCCTTACATGATTGAGATCCATATGATGAGCTTTGTAATCTAGATGTCATATGCTATTCAAGTGCTTAATTATGTGAACTTTGGGGTTACTGTGACCTCGGTGTAATGGTGACAGTGTGTGCGCCGTGTGTAACTCCCTTATGAATTGTGGTGTGTTAGTACCTCCTATGAATGCTCACGGTGACGGTGTGGGGTGTTTATTAGTACTTGGGAATACGCCTTTGAGGTGTGCTTTTGCACACTTGCCCAATGAATTTGAGTTCTCTATCCAATAAGAGAGTAGTATGATGAAGTGCTTATATTTATATTCAATTATGATTGCAATGTTGAGAGTGTCCACTAGTGAAAGTATGATCCCTAGGCCTTGTTTTCAAATATCGAATCACCGTTTATTTACTGTTCTGTTACATGTTTGCTTGCTGCCATCATTATTTCAGATTGCAATTACTACTTACAATCATCCATATTACTTGTATTTCACTATCTCTTCGCCGAACTAGTGCACCTATACATCTGACAAGTGTATTAGGTGTGTTGGGGACACAAGAGACTTCTTGTATCGTAATTGCAGGGTTGCTTGAGAGGGATATCTTTGACCTCTACCTCCCTGAGTTCGATAAACCTTGGGTGATTCACTTAAGGGAAACTTGCTGCTGTTCTACAAACCTATGCTCTTGGAGGCCCAACACTGTCTACAGGAATAGAAGCGTGCGTAGACATCAAGTTATTTTCTGGCGCCGTTGCCGGGGAGGTAAGGTAAAAGGTATTCACATCCTCCGACTACTAAGCTATTTCCTAGCACTGTTGCCGGTGTGTGAGTGCTCGAAGCTATTTCCTTTAGATCCTGCAATTATATCTTTTTGTTTCTTGTTTTTATTTCACTAGTTAGGCTTAATGGAAAACAACAAAAAAATTAGAGATCTTTATGAAATTTATCTTGAGTTAGGACATGAGGTGTTTGAAGAGAAAATTAAAAAACCTATGGAACTTTATATGCATGCTAATGGCAATGTTATTAGTATGAATACTTTGAACACCATTGTTGCTAATGCTATGGAAAATTCTAAGCTTGGGGAAGCTGGTTTTGATGAGCATGATATTTTTAGTCCCCCAAGCATGGAGGAGAAAATTTTCTTTAATGATACTTTGCCTCCCATTTATGATGATTATAATGATAGTGGTATTTTGGTGCCACCTACTATGGAGGATAAAGTTTATTATGATTATACTATGCCTCCTATATTTGATGATTATGGTGATGAGAATAATAATGATAGCTACTTTGTTGAATTTGCTCCCACTACAATTAATAAGAATGACTATGCTTATGTTGGGAGTAGTAATTATTTTAGGGATTTCTATTTTCGTGCCCTCAGTTCCTTAGTTGTGCTCAGTTTCCCCAGCTCCTTAGTTTTTCCTCAGTTTTCCCCAAGTGCTTGTTTGAAACCCGCAGAAGGCAGCTCAGACGGCAGGATTCCCGTTAAGTTGACCGCTCCGTGCTGACGTGTGGGGCCACGTCGTGTGGGCCCGCTTCGCGTGGGGCTGGTAGAAAGGGACCGCGTGGGACAGGACGAGATAGCGTTTGGTTGCATGTGAGCAGGAGCTGGGTTTTGTCTCTCTCAGCCATTGGCATTTCCCTTTTAACAGTACCTTTTCTGCCTCCTTCTCTCTGCCTTTTTTCACCTAATTAGTATCAAATCTAGAGAAGCTTGCATTTCTGTCTTTCTTCAATTATTATTTGTGCCTTTTGGCCCTCGTTGTTTGCCCAATATGGCAGCAAATCTAGTAGGGAGCCCAATCTAGTACTCCATCTAGTCCATATGTATGTAGTTAAATCTAGAAGCAAATCTACAGAGAATGTACGATAAATTCACAAGGTCATATAGTTGAATAGGGATAGATAATATAGATAATAAGCTGCATTCAGCAGCCAAACATAGTAGGGTTCGAGGTTCTTCACAGTAGTACAGTACCATCATACTAACAACATAACAACGAGGGATCCCTAGCTAACAACAAAGGGATCCCAACAACAAAATGGAGGAGGCAGCAGCAGCACACGTCCAGGACTCCGCCTACCCCATCTGCCTTTGCCTCCACTTGTTGCTCCCCTTGGGAGCCTTGGGCTTGAGCGGAGGCATGCGCCCTCCGGAGATCTCCACCCGCTGGATGCTGCGGAGGTGCATGCCGAGCGCCAAGTGCTTGGCGCGGAAGGAGTTGGGGTTCACCGACGCGCCGACCTTGGGGTTGGTGTGGCCGATGTTCTCGGCATGCGTGAGGACGCAGTTGAAGTCAGTGCCGCCGAGCCTCCTAGTGCAGAAGGGGCACCTGTAGACACCCTTGGCGACGTCGAGGTAGGAGACGTACTGGCCGACCTGCAGCCTCCGCAGCACCTGGCGAGTCTTGACGTCATGGTGCTCGTCGTCGCTGCCGACGTCGCTGCCAGACAGCTGATCCATATCAAACAGGAATTTATTAGTGAATGAGTTGCAAACGTGCATGATAACAAAGTTAGGAAAAACAGAGGCAGCCTCAGTTAGAGTGGACACGATTATATGTCTACAGGGACGGTGTAAGCGAACCAAAGCTCATGCACAACAGATTTGTACACAGAAATGGTTCGCTGAACCCTCCCTGTAAAAATCTGTGCCCACCGATTCATCATAGGCAAAGAAACAGATTTTAGATCTGAACTTGAACACATTCTAGATTATTTGCAAATTAAACGGTTGATATCTTTTGATTCGTGCATAAAATAACTGATTGAGATCCTATGATTACTTGCATAAATTAACCGATTGAGATCCCATTATTACTTGCATAAATTAACCGAACGGCCGAACCCCAAATCTTAAACGAAATCAAGGAGGGATCAAAGCAAAATGGAATAAAATCGGCGCAAATATTAGCCCAATACTCATCCATCCACAGATCCATCTACACCAGCACAAATAGGGTTCAAAAAGGAATGGGGAACAAAAAAAGGAAGCAAACCGTAGTTACCTCGTTCCATGGGTCCTCTATGGAGGTGTCGTAGCGGTTCGGGGGCGGGACGTACGGCACCGGCTCGTAGGGGTCCCATCCCGGCGGGATCTGGCCGCGACCGGCGGCAGCAGCCTCCGATGCACCGGCGGAGGCGGCGGCGACGTCCGTTGAGGGGACGGTGGCGACGTCTGTTGAGGGGATGGCGTCGAAGAGGGAGGCGTCGCACTTGGAGCCGACGGCGCCGTGGACGATGGGATTGGCATTCTCCTTGTCCATCTCGCCGGCAGAGGAGAGGGAGAGGGAGAGGGTTTTTTGCTTTGGAGAAGATGATGGGACGTGAGAGAGGCGGCGTTGCGTAGGAGAGTGAGAGTGACAGAGATAGTGGGAGGAGGCGTCTATAAAGGCAAGGGGTGGTTAATGCGACCCGCGTCCTACGCGTCCACCGCTGCACGTCTTGGACTTCTGCAATGCGCCACGCATCCACGATTGCACGTCTTCGACTTCTGCACCGCGACCGGCGTCTACGCGTCAACAATTGCACGTCTTTCATTTCTGCACCGCAACACGCGTCCTCGAGTCTAACCCTGGAAATTTAGATATACTCAGGTATAACCTCGAGCATTATGCTAGCATTTTTTGTGTGCTCAGTTTTCCCTTGAGTGCTAATACTGGCTAGTGCAATATGCTCAGTTTTACCCTCAAGTAGTTGGTCAACAGACAGTCAACAAATGGGATTAACTAGTTAAATGAGTCATTTAATGTGCAAAAAATTCCGAAAAATAGTGGCACATACTCATGGAGTCTTTACCATAAATTGCCAGTTCTCAAAACATAGATAAGTCATAGATAAATCAAGTTTTACCGCAAATTGCCACTTCTCAAAGGCCTTCTCAAATCACCTAGTAGCTATGAAGGTGCATGGTTTTCCACAATAAGCCCTTCCCAAAACAGCTTTCCCCAAAACATACTTTGTCTAAATGAGGCCACAATTCTCGCACTCATGTATATTTGTATTGCAAATAGTTTGAGATAGGCCAAGATGGGTTTTATTGTACAAAACACGCATTTTCCATTTTTTAAATCTCATATTTGAATCCCTTAGTCTGTTTTTTACATAGGTGCCCTTGGTTTCTTGATACTACTCAGTTTTGCCCTCTCCCTCCACAAATTCTCTCACACGTGCAATATTGCCCTGATTGGTCTAGCCCATGTTACGCGGATCGTGCCCGCCGACCGTTGATCGTATGATCTAACGGGCAGGATAACCCCTCTCTCTCTCTGTCGGCGGTTACATTCCACTCTCTAAGTATGCTAAAGGGCGGTTTTCTGTATTTATTTTCACGCGCTAAAAATTATAAACTCTTTTAGGCATTACTTTTCACGCAAAAAATGATAAACCATCACCGATTTGTTGTAGCCATAAATTTTCACGCAAAAAATGATAAACTGTCACCGATTTGTTGTAGCCATTAATTTTCACGAAAATCCCAAATGATAAACCATCACCGATTTGTTGTAGCCATTAATTTTCACGCAAAAAATGATAAACCATCACCGATTTGTTGTATCCATTACTTTTCATGAAAAAATTGATAGACCATTACCGATTTCTTGTAGCCATTACTATTCACGGTAAAAATGATAAACGAACCAATCTATCTATCTCTGTATTTGAGGTTTTGATCTGAAAACAAATGGGTATTATAAAGGGAAATAAAAGTTCAAAAAAATGTAAAAACGAAACAATCTACCTATCTTTGTATAGAAGATCGTCTGTATGATTTTTGAGGTCATTTAGAGAAGGTAGAAAAAAATCCCTTTTGAGAAGGTCGAAAAAACCTAACTTGTTACAAAAGCTGGTTTCAGTGAGACCTAACCAAATTTGGCATACATTATGCCATATCTATAACAACAAGGAATATCTAAAAGGAAAAGTTTCACAAAATTTGAAATTTATGGCGAAAATGATGCCATACATGATGCTATTTTTCGAGGTTTTGACCTGAAAATCAATTGGATATTATAAAGGGAAATAAAAAGTTCGAAAAATATAAAAATGAAACAATCTATCTATCTATGTATAAAAGATCAGCTGTATGAAATTTGAGGTCATTTAGAGGAGGTAGAATAAATCACCTTGTTAGAAAAGCTGGTTTCAGTGAGACGAAACGGCATGCGTTTAAGCAAAGTGATTTTTTCGAACATCTCCAAATGATCCCAAATTTGCCATACATGATGCCATACGTGTAACAACAAGGAACCCTATCTAAAAAGTGTCAAAAAAGTTTGCCCAACCGTATAGCTCTATCAAAAAGAACCTCACCATGGCGCTAGTATAATTTTGGGCTTAGTTACAAACTTTCGTTACCTAACCTTCAACACGAAACTTGTTTCAAATCACTTTTGGCGTACAAGAAACAAATCCCTCTTTGATTTGAGCACCACAGCCTCCAAACTTTGCCGATGCCGATATCGGCATGGTCAGAACGACTATGCTTGACGCCACTGCTAGGTCACCGTCGGGATGCACCCTCAATCCCATCCCCTCATTCGATCACTGACACACCAGAGATACCGCCGAGGTCAATGCCGAACGTACATGCTGATGCCAATGCCGAACATGCATCCACGCCGACGTGGGCACGGCCACGCCGCCCCGCTATGCTGGACGCCACAGACCACCGCGAGGTCTTTCCCTTCGCCACCACACTCTTCTAGCACCCATCTATACACGCCAGAAAGGAGAGACACTAGTTTTCTCTACATTGCTCGCGTTTGTGTCGGACACGGTCAGTCAAAGTTTTGAGGTAGTCGTCGATGTCGTCGACCATTTCTTCTCTTCTTTGCATGGTTAAACGCGTCTAGTTCATATCTATCTAATGCGTCTGGTCTCGCCTCATGCAGTTCTTTGTGGACGTCGATCTCATCTCGGCACCCCGCAGGCCACCTCCTCCGTGCCATCACTGTAGAGCTCCGTTTAAAAATCTATTCCTACCCGTGTATTGCCCCTTGTATCTGTCGTGGTATCGTCACGGCATATGCCATAGGGTGGCTAATCGAAGGTGGTTCCTGAGAGATCTCACGGCGGTATCCGGATGCGGGTATGGGGACGAGCGACACGGCGACGTACCCAGGTTCGAGGCCCTCCGATGGAGGTAAAACCTCTACTCCTGCTAGAGTGTATATGATGATCACACAATACAATGGTGCTCCTAGAGCTGTGTCCGGCTGCTCCTGGGAGGCTAAGGGAGACGATGGTCTCTCTCACAGGGCAGCGCTAAGGGTGGAATGAAGTGAGAATGATCGATCCCCTGCACGAGAGGGGGTAGTGCGACTTATATAGGCACCGGCACTTTACATATAAGACCCTATAGTTTACTGGCCGGCTTGGCCGGCTCCGGCTTCCGCTCCTTCCCGAGGTAGTGACGTCAGGAGCCGTTGAGGCCTCATGGCCTGTCCCATCCGGCTGCCAAGGTCAGCGGTATGGAGAGGAGGTGTCCCTGTCGCCATCAGCCACTGTAGCCAGTACGGATCGTCGTAGACCATGATGGCCTGTCCGGCGCGTGGCACTATTGCTCCACAGTGCCCCGCGCTTTACGGAAGATGAAGTCAGCGTGGACTTTGGGAACCCGGATCACCAACCCGGTTCCTTCTAGTGCAAGACTCGCCAGCCTCGAGTCGGTCTGAGGTACAAACCCCTAGTCGGATATGGCTTGTAGAAGCCGGCCCAGCTACAGCATTGGCGGCCGTAGCCAGGCCGACTAGGACCTAGAGCCAGCCGGCTTCCGGACCAGCCGGCCACGGCGCCAGCCGGCTGCTCCTCAGCCGGCCTTTGCCGCGAGCCGGCCAGTGGCCAGCCGGCTACTCCGCGTCCATTGCCCTACCCGGGGTCTTCCCCCCGACATTAGCCCCCGAAGCTGGCAAGGTCCTGCGTTTAGAAGGACCTAGGCAGGTTTTCCTGGCTTCTTGAATATACTTGACGGCACTTGGAGGGGCCGACTGAGAATTTCCATTCAGCCGGCTGCGCCCTCATCCGGCTCGCTTCGGCCGGCTGCTTCTAGCCGGCCACTATTTACACTTATGCAGCTTTTGCTTACTCGCAAGTTTTGGTGGTGTCTCCGCCTTGCTGGATGGCTTTTGGTCCGAGTCGAACTTATTGTCCGGCTTCGGCTTGCGGCGCGCCGGAGTCTCCGCCGCCTCGGGTCCTGCACCTGACTTGACCGGTCTGGCGCCTGGGCTCTGCCGCCGGTTCGTCTGGTCACATCAATGCCCCCTCCGGATCCGGTGTGGTTGTGGGCGACGTGGTGTGGCAGTTTCCGGTAACGGCAGCGGTCGTGGGGGGAGTTAATGCGCAGAAGATCCGGGCGACGTGGCCACGATCGCCACTTGGAGGCTAACCGTCCGCCGCGGGCGGCTATAAATGCCGCGGGGGAGGGTACCGAGGCGGCCACTGCCTTACTTCGTCTTCCTCGCGCTCCCGCTCCTCTCGCTCTCTTCTTCGCGCTCGAGCCCGTTGCTGCTCCGGCGAACGTTTTCCACTGGCGAACTCTGGCGAGCGCATCTCCGCCAATCCGCCGCTGCTACTCCGACGAGCCAGTGCCACGGGGCCCCGCGTTTCAACGGAGCGTCCTCCGCCGCCGTCATCGCCGCCGCCGTCGCAAGGTTCCTCCTCGCCTTTCCGCCTTTCGTGGTCCTCCTCTTCTTCTTCCTCGACGATGGCCTCCGCCAGCGAATCATGGAGGGGATCATACATGAGGGAGGACGACATCGAGCGGCTGGTGCGCCTCCACCGGATCCCGTCGTCGGTGGTCACGCGGGCGCCCGGCGAGGAGACGGAGCCCGAGCCGGAGCCCGGCGAGCGCGTCGTCTTCGGCGCGCATCTCGATCGCGGGCTGGGCCTGCCAGCATCCACCTTCTTCCGCCAGTTCCTCGACAACTTTGGCCTGCAGCCGCACCACCTGCCGGCCAACGCCTGCATCCTCCTCAGCTGCTACGTGGCCTTCATGGAGGCCTACGCCGGCTTGTGGCCGGATATCGATTTCTGGAGCCGGCTCTTCTACCTCAAGGCGCAAACCACTGAGGGCCGCCTGCGGGCCTGCGGCGCCGCCTCGATCTACACCCGGCCGGGTACGCCCTTCCCCAAAATTCCAACCGTTGACTCGGTGAAGAATTGGCAGATGTCGTTCTTCTACGTGCGCAACGAGGGCCAGCTCGTCGACCGGATCAACCTGCCGGAGTTCAACCCGGCTCCTCCAGTCGGCCGGATCAACTGGAGCTACAATGCCCGCACGACGGATCCGGACGCTGAGGTGAATCAGCTCTGGGACTTCCTGGGGGCGGCCATCGCGAACGGGCTGACCGCCGAGGACCTCCTCTGCACCATCGCCGAGCGCCGGGTGCTGCCGCTCCAAATGCGCACCCACAAAATCGGGCACATGTCCGGCCGGTTCGACCCGAACCGGACGTCCAAGGCGCTGCTCTCCAAGGCCCAGGTGGCCCACCGGGTGAATAACATCACCAAGGCGAACATGCCGGACGAATGGAACTACGGGCTGGCGCCCCACGACAGGGACCACCAACCCGAGCTGGTAAACTTTGTGTTTTCGCTGGCTTCCGGCTTGCGGCTGCGAGGCCGACTTCCTTTTCCTTCTGCCGACTTCCGGCTAGTTGTTTGCTCATGTTTTCTGTTTTTTCTAGCTTTTTGACCGCCAAAACGTCGAGGATGGCGACCCGGCGACGAGGAGGTGGACGCCAGATCACGCCGATCCGGCTGACCAAGCCGGCGACCAGGCTGGCGACGACGACCTGCTGCAGGCGCCTGACCTAGGAGGCCAGGGGGAGCACAATCCGCCCCCCTCACCGGAGCAGCAGGAGGACGAGGAGCCGGCGACGTCTGCCACGGGGCCGATCCCCACCGTGCCCCTGCGCGCGAGGCCGCCAAGCACCACGGCGACTTCGGCGCCCAAGGGGAAGAAACGGGTTGGCGACCCCCGCTCCACTGCCGCCTTGGAGGCGAAGGCGAAGAAACTCCGCCGGCAGCAGCCGAAGAAGGTTCCGGAGCAGGCCGGGTGAGCTCTCTTTCTCTCTTGTTTGATTCCTTTTCTTTCCTTACTCTCTATGCTTATCTTCTCCTTGTTTGTCCGGCTAGGGCCCCCATCAAGTTTGCCCAGGGCGGCGGCTCCCGGCAGACTCCGCGCGTCGTGTCGCCGCCTCCGCGCCAAAGGAGGGAGCCGACGCCACAGCCTCCATCGCGCGCACCTACGCCGCCGCCGCCTGCGGGTACTCCGCCTCCCGCAGGGGCGCCTTCCTTCGCCGTGCCGCTGGCCTCAGCGCCTGATCGCGGCACGCGGGCCGAGCCGAGCCGCGCCGGCCGACGCGCCGGGACGACATGTTCCCGCGCCGGACTCGTCTTACGGACCCAGCGGCTGGGGCCGGCCGGGGCATGCCGCCTTCGACCGGAGCCGGAGCCGGCAGGGCTGCACCGCCCGCGACCGGAGCCGGAGCCAGGCCAAGCGTGGTGGTGCTGGATGAGAGCCCGGAGGGGGCACCTCAGGCACCGGAGACGGCTGCGCCGACTGGGCCATCTGCTTCGCCCGGAGCGCCGCCACCACCGGAGCCGACGACGGAGGAGCCGGCCAGGCAGGAGCCGGCAAGGGATGAGCCGGCGCGCACGGAGGGCACCGACTCGCGCGCGCTGGTGAGGACGGGAGCCCCATCGGCGCCGCAGCAGGGCCTGCACGTGGCCAAGGGCGCTCTGCTTCTGCATGTGCCGTCCGCCTCCGACTCCAGCCTTGGCTCGGCTGGCACTATGGAGCAGGCGTGGCTCCGCGCCGACTCCTACGAGGTGACCAGCCGGGAGGGGAACCCCAGCCAAGCATCGGTGGAGATGTTCTTCTCCAGCTTGCAGGCCAACCTCAAGGCCAGGGCTGCCGAGGCCGCGGCCAACGTCGCCAAGGTGGAGGAAGCCAGCAAGGTAAGCTTCATCTGTTTTTCGATTTGGTTATTATCCTGGTAGCCCTCCGAGGCGTGGGCCGGCTGCTTGGAGCCGGTCCGGGTTTCGCCTAGTTGACTGATTTTTCTTTTTCCTTAGGCTGTGGCGGATCGGTGCACCAATCTGTACAACCGCGCCGTGACCCACTACCACAAGGCCAAGCTGGACCGGGCCGACTTGGCTCGCGAGCTGGAGGCCGTCAAGGGTAAGATCTTTCTCTTTCCGACTCGATGTCTTCTTTCTTTTTAGTCTTGGTTGGCTGATGTTTCTTTCTGGCTGCCTTGCAGTCGAAGCCGCCAAGGTCCCGCGGCTGGAGGCGGATCTCCGGGCTGCTCGCGCCCAGTGCGCCGAGAGCGAGGAGGCGGGCCGATCTGCAGCCGCCAAGCTCAAGGTGGCTGAGCAGGAGCTGACGCGGTTGCGCCGGCTTGAGCAGAACCACCTCACCGAGCTTGCCTCCCTTAGGACGGCGGAGAAGGAGAAGGTGGAGGATCTGAGCCGGCAGCTGACCGAGGTGGAGAAGCAGCGGCTTGCGCTTCAGGAGGAGGTCACCACCAAGACCACGGAGCTGTCGGCCACCGCCAAGCGCTGGGTGGACGAGATTGGCGCGCTCGACCGTGGCTTGTCGGGTGAGTGCATTCCTTTGTTCCTTTCCCTTTGCCGGCTTTCGGCTGTCGGCTTTCGTTGGCGGCCGGCGGCCGAAACTCTGATTTCTTCGCTATCTCCACCTTTGGGCTGGGGGCAGTCGGTTCTTGCCGGCTGCCGCCAGGCTTTTCCTTTTGTCTTAGGACTTCGAAAATTTGCATTTTTCAGCTTATTTCGGCTTCGATGATTTCTGACTAGCTTCTTCTTGCAGCGGCCTTCCCGGAGACGCAGGATGCGGCGTTAGCAGCCGTTGGCGTTGCGCGCGAGACCAGGAGGCGGGCGACTGGCGAGGGCAGCTCGGAGTACTTCACCATGGAGGACTATATGGCGTCCATGGCTGCCCGCGTCGAGCCCATCACCAAGCTTGGCTGGGAGCTCCGGAAGGCGGCTGAGGAGCTGGTCCCGATGCTGTGGCCCGCGGAAGCGGTGCCGCAAGATATCTCCAACCTCACCTCCTTGATGGAGCGGGCGCCGGATCGCTTCCTCGACTGGAAGGAGTCTGCCACGCGCGCTGGTGCCGACATGGCGCTGTCCTTTGTCCTCTCCTGGTACAATGAGGTGGACCTGGGGCAGCTCGAGTATCGGCGAGCTGGCGTGGAGGACAAGCTCCCGGCCGAACACAAGACCGCCCGGCTTGCCCGAGCCAGCGCCATTGCCGACTTCGTCGACAAGGGCCTCTTCGTCGCGGACCCGAACCCTCAATCTGATGAGGAGTACGAGATGGAAGATGAGGAGGCGGAAGACGCGCCCGAAGACGACCCGGCAGCCGGCTCCGCTGACGCTCCTCCGGCTGGTCCTTCTCCAGCCGCTGCTTAGATTACCTGTTTCTGTTGTTGCTTTTACCAAGACAATTTATTAAATCCCCGGGATGCCGGGTGCATATGTATGAATATTATCGTCCTTTCGTTATGTCACACTTCAATGTGTTTGTTAATCATTTGTGTGCCGAGTTGCTTTCTTTCGACTTGTTCGCTTTTTCCCATCCGCCCCACTCTTTGGCTGTGCTCTTGCCAGTCGTACGTCCGACTTGCGATCCGTCGCCGGATCAAGAGCGGGCGGCTGGGTGAGGCCGACAGTATTTCAGTCGAACGAGCTGAATTCGGCAATCCGGCACTTATATGAAAAGTTGCAAGTCAACTCGCTTTTACTCTTTCCCTTAGTCGTTTTTCGCGTGCCGGCTCCCTAGGCCTTACTCCCGCCAGCCGAACAGCCGGGTTGCGGTCTGTAGCTGGATCGGAAGCCGGCTGTCGGAAACCGGATCACGTTACTGAGCCGACCGCGTGAGAGGGTTCAAGCCAATTGGCGAAACGAAGCAGAGTACGCGAAAAACTTGTCGGAAACGGCGCTCTTGGTGCATGCTTTTTCATAGCTCACAAAAGGGATACAAGGGATACATACATTCCTGCTCTCATGTGTAAAATGGGCGGAGCAAGTTGACATTCCAGGGACGTTTAGTCTCCTCGTCAGCCTTGTCCGGCTTGTTTTTCTTAGCCTCTTGGGCATCTATGAGATAGTAGGAATCATTGCCTACTGCCTTGCTCACGATGAAGGGACCCTCCCATGGGGATGACAGTTTATGCTGTCCGGCTGTCCGCTGGATCAGCCGGAGCACTAGGTCTCCTTCTCGGAATGCTAAGGGCTGGACCTTCCGGCTGTGATAGCGTCGGAGGCTTTGCTGGTAGATGGTAGATCTGGACGCAGCCAGCAGCCGGGCCTCTTCGACCAGGTCGACTCCATCTTCGCGAGCTTCTTTGGCTTCGGCTTCAGTGTACAGCTTGATCCTTGGCGCGTCGTGCTCGATATCAGTCGGCAAGACGGCTTCGGCCCCGTATACGAGGAAAAATGGCGTGAAGCCGACTGAGCGGTTTGTCGTTGTGCGCAGGCTCCACAGCACATTGGGCAGCTCTTCAATCCAGCAGCCAGCTGCTCGCTCGAGCGGCTCCACCAGCCGGGGCCGGATGCCGGCTAGGACCAAGCCGTTAGCCTTCTCCACTTGTCCGTTGGACTCTGGGTGCGCCACAGAGGCTAGGGCCATCCGGATCCCCATTTCCCCGCAATAGCGAGAGAAGATGCCTTGGGAGAAGTTGCTGCCTTTGTCGGTGATGATGCTGTGGGGGTAGCCGAATCTCACAATGATTTCCTTGAGGAATGTGACGGCTGTGGAGCCGTCCAGCTTCTTGATTGGCTTGGCTTCGATCCACTTGGTGAATTTGTCAATCATCACCAAGAGGTGTGTCATGCCGCCTCGCGCTGTTTTGAACGGACCCACCATATCCAAGCCCCATACGGCAAATGGCCATGTGATGGGGATGGTCTTCAAGGCGGAAGCCGGCTGGTGTCTCTTCTTTGCGAAGCGCTGACAGCCGTTGCACTTCTTCACCAACTCTTCTGCGTCTCTGAGCGCAGTCGGCCAGTAAAAACCATGCCGGAAGGCTTTGGCCACTATGGCTCTGGATGAGGCGTGATGTCCGCACTCTCCTTGGTGGATTTCCCGTAGGAGTTCAATCCCTTCAGCCGGCTCGATGCACCGCTGGAACACCCCACTTACGCTGCGTTTGTACAGCTGGTGGTTGATGATCGTATAGGCCTTGGCCCTTCTCTCAATCTGCCTGGCCTGGACTCTGTCATCAGGCAGCACGCCGTCGGTGAGGTAGGAGAGGAACTCTTGTGCCCATGAAGGCACGCATCTTATCTCGAATACGCTGACCAACAGGGCCTCCTGCGTGGGAGCTTCCGGATTCAACTGCATGGTCGCCGGGTTCGGCTTGCTAGCCGGCGGGTTCGGCTTGCTAGCCCCCGAGTTTGGCGATGAAGCCCCCGGGTTGGACTGAGAAGTCCCCGGGTTCGGCATGGTAGCCGGCGGGTTCGGCTTGTTAGCCCCCGACTTGGGCGATGAAGCCCCCGGGTTCGGCTGAGCAGCCCCCGGGTCAGCCGGCACGAATATTGAATCCGAGTCCGGTGACGGTATGATGGACGGCTTCTTGAGAACCGCCAAAGCGATGCCCGGCGGAATGGCTTGCCGGGTTGAGCCAATCTTGGACAAGGCGTCAGCCGCCTCGTTGTTTGCTCGCGGCACATGATGGAATTCGCAGCCGTCGAAGAAGCCGGATAGCTGCTGGACATGGAAGCGGTATGAGGCCATGTTGGCGTCCTTCGCGTCCCAGTCGCCAGATGCTTGTTGTATGACCAAGTCGGAGTCGCCGAAGCAGAGTATGCGACGCACGCCAATCTCCTTGGCCAGCTTCAGCCCATGAATGAGCGCTTCATACTCCGCCACATTGTTGGATGCGGCGAAGTGGATCTGCAGGACGTAGTCCAGTCGATCTCCCTTGGGAGAGGTGATGACGATGCCGGCTCCCAAACCGTTGCGCATCTTCGAGCCGTCAAAGTGCATCTTCCAATGTGTGGAATCCGGCACAGGCGGCAGATACTGCATCTCAGCCCAGTCGACGAAGAAGTCCGCGAGGATCTGCGACTTGATGGCTGTGCGTGGCTCGTAGAGGATGGTGTGGGCGGCTAGCTCCAGAGCCCACTTGGCAACCCGGCCGTTGGCGTCTTTGCTGCCAATGATTTCCGCCAAGGGCGCTGTGGCAACCACCTTGATGGGGTGCTCTTGGAAGTAGTGCTTGAGCTTCTTGGCCGCCATGTAGACGCCGTAGGTGACCTTCTGGTAGTGGGGGTAGTTTTGCTTCGACTGGGAGAGCACTTCGCTAAGGTAATAGACTGGGCGCTGAACCAGCTGCTCCCTGCCGGCTTCTTTGCGCTCCACCACCAGGACAACGCTAACCACTCGGTTGGTGGCTGCGATGTATAACAGCATCGGCTCCATTGAAGCCGGCGTTGCAAGGATTGGCGCGGTTGAGAGCACGCGCTTCAAGTCACGGAAAGCTTCATCCGCCTGCGGTGACCAGACGAACTTGTCCGCCTTCTTCATCAATTGATACAGGGGCAGTGCCTTCTCCCCCAGCCCGGGCGACGGCGGCTCAAGGAAGCCAGGCAGCCAGCGAACTTCTGGACGTCCTTGAGGCACTACGGCAGTTCCATCTTCTCCAGGGCACTGATCTTCTCCGGGTTGGCTTCGATCCCTCGCTGAGAGACGAGGTAGCCAAGGAGCTGGCCAGACGGCACGCCGAATGTGCACTTGGCCGGGTTGAGCTTCATCCGAAATCTTCTCAGATTGGTGAAGGTTTCTCTCAGGTCATCAAGGAGGGTAATCGTCTCCTTGGTCTTTACAACGACATCATCCACATATGCGTGAACGTTTCTGCCGATTTGATCCTGCAAGCATTTTTGCATGCACCTTTGGTAGGTGGCGCCTGCGTTTTTCAAGCCGAACGGTATAGTCGTGTAGCAGTAAGCCCCATACGGGGTAATGAACGAAGTCTTTATTTGATCAGCCGGATTCAAAGGAATCTGGTGGTAGCCTGAATAGGCATCTAGAAAAGACAACAGTTCGCAGCCAGCAGTCGAGTCTATAACTTGATCTATGCGCGGCAGGGGGAAGGGGTCCTTCGGGCACGCCTTGTTGAGGCTGGTGTAGTCGATACACATGCGCCAGGAGCCGTTTTTCTTCAAAACCAGGACCGGGTTCGCCAACCAGTCCGGGTGCAGCACTTCCATGATGAAGCCGGCTGCCAGCAGCCGGGCGATTTCTTCACCGATGGCCTTCCTTCGTTCTTCGGCGAAGCGCCTGAGAGGCTGCTTCACCGGCTTGGTTTCAGGCCGGACGTGGAGGTGGTGCTCAGCCAACTCCCTCGGCACACCCGGCATGTCTCTTGGAGTCCATGCGAAGATGTCCCGATTCTCACGGAGGAAGCTTGTGAGCTCGCTTTCCTATTTCTTGCTCAAGCCGGCACCGATGGTGACGTACTTGTCCGGCTGCGCCGGGTCCAGCAGGATCTTCTTGGTGTTGTCGGCCGGCTGGAAGTGAGTCGTCCCAGCCGGGTACTGCACGGCAGCCGCATGTGCATGTCTGCGCGGCCTTGGCGAGGGCGATGGCGTCGTGGATGAGCTGCTTCTCGGTGGCGATGACCAGCGTCTGGGCCATCTTGGAGCTCTGCGTGGCGCAGTCCATGGAGCGGCGATAGTTGCCGGCTATGGTGATGACCCCCATGGGGCCAGGCAGCTTCATCTTCAGGTACCCATAGTGGGGCACCGCCATGAACTTGGTCAGGGCCGGCCTGCCTAGGAGCGCGTGGTAGGGACTCACGAGGTCCACCACCTCGAAATCGATTCTCTCGGTGCAGAAGTGATCCGGCTTCCCGAACATCACCTCCAGCGTGATCCGGCCGATCGGCTGGCAGCAGTGGCCTGGCACGATGCCATGGAAGACGGTGGGGGTGGGGCGCAACTCGGCCTCCTGGATGCCCAGCTTGCGGGCGGTGTCGCGGTAGAGGATGTTGATGCTGCTGCCCCCGTCGATGAGGACGCGCGAGAAGCGCACGCTGCACCGGGTTGTGCCGATGGTGGGGTCGAGGACCATGGCGTAGCTGCCCCGCTTCGGCAGGACAGCCGGTGTGTCGCGGCGATCAAAAGTGATGGCCTGCTCTGACCAGTTTAGGTACTGGGGGACCAGCGGTATGACCGCGTTGACCTCGAGGGAACGGCTCTGCTGGCTCGTCTTGTCCTCGGGCTCGGAGGTGAAGATGATGTAGGTAGCATCTTCGGCCAGATATCGGCCGCCATGGTGCACTTGGTTAGCCTCGTGGTGCTCGAGGTTGGCATTCTCTGCGCCGGCTTGGCCACCCGGCCCGCCGGCTGGTGGAGGTGGGGGTGGAGGCGGGAGAGGTTCACCGCTTGTCAGCCGCTTCATGAAGTGGCAGTCGCGGGTGGTGTGGTTGGAGGGGTTCTTGCCGCTGTGGTACTTGCACGGCGAGTCGAGCATCTGCTCGAAGGTGTACTTCGGCTTCCACTGCCGGTCTTGCTTCTGGCGGCGGCTGCCGCCTGCCGCGTTGTCTGCCACGGTGGCTACGTGGGCGGAGCCGTACCGGCGGTCCGGCTGGTCGCTGTGACGCTTGCCGCGGTAGTTGTCCCGCCGGCTGCCATGCGAGGCGCCCTCGGCCGGCTTGTTGTTGTCCCGCCTGGCGGGGGCCGGCGAAATTTCAGCCGGAGGCTTGCCGGCTTCCTCAGCCAGCGCGTACTTGTTGGCGATGGCCATCAAGGCGGCCATCGACCTGGGGTCGCTGCGGCGTAGCTTGTGCCACAGCATGGTGTTGGGCCGACAGCCTCCCATGAAGAAGCTGATGGCCTGGATCTCGTGCACGCCCTCGCAGGAGTTGCGCATCTCGCACCAGCGCGTTAGGTACGCGCGATCCGTCTCATCGGGGCCCTGCTTACACATCTCAAGCTCTTGGGGCCGACCCGGCCGGCGGTAAGTGCCGGTGAAGTTGCTGATGAAGGCCGCTTCGAAGTCCAGCCAGCCGTTTATGCTGCCGGCTGGCAAGTTGTTGAGCCATCTGCGGGCGGAGCCGAGCAGCATGAGGGGCGAGTAGCGCACAGCCCAGCGCTTGTTGCCTTTGGCGATGCCGACTGCGGTGGAGTAGTCCAGCAGCCAGTCCTCCGGCTTGGCAGTGCCGTCGTACTTGGGGGTGTCGCGCGGGAGCTGGAAGCCGTCGATCATGGGCTCGTTGATGATGCGTGGCCCGAAGCACTTTGGGCCGGCTGGCGCTTCTTCTTCCGCAATGCGGGATTCGACCAGCCGGTCGAGGCGTTCTCGGGCGTCGGTTGGCTTGATGCGCGGGCCCAACCGGGAGCGTGCCAGCTGGCGTGCGCCGCTTGCTTCTGGAGCCGGCCGGTGCTGGCGGCGGGGCTCGGAGTCTTGCTCCTGGTTCCGGCTTGGAGGAGGCCGGCTGCGGCTGCTGCCGCCCGGCTGGTGGCTCGGCCGGCTCGAGCTTGCATGTGTGGCCCGGGAGTCACGGTGCCGGCTTGGTGCTGGGGAGGCGGACTCGGCCGAGTCCCTGGCGCCTTCCCTGTCGTTGCCTGCAGCTCCACGAGCGTGAGAAGCTCTGGGGGCATTGACATACCTGGGGTCGGCCGCCTGCCTGGTGGCTGCGTTGAGCAGCTCAGTCACCCGCTTGGTCTGGCGGCGTAACTCTTCGCCTTCAAGGCGGTTCAGCTCTTCTGCGGCGGCTTGTGCCGCGCGCATGTTCTTGTCGGGGGTGTTGTAGACGGGTTGCTCCGCGGACGGAGTCGGCGAAGGAGCGCCGTCGCGGGCGATCTCGGCGCCAAGGTCGCGGCCCCTGCGGCGGATCTGGCCGGCTCGGCTGGGATCGTCGCCGCCTGGAGTGAGGCCGTGGGCGCGGTTGTACTCGCGCTGGGTGATCTCCATCTGGCGCTTAGCAGCAGCCAGTTCTTCTGTTTGCTTGAGGAGGAGCTGGCGGTGCGCCTCCAAATCCGCCTCGATGGCGGTGGGGTCGGCACCAGGCGTGAGCGGGGTGCTCAGTTTCGCCCGGACTTCGTCCAGCCGGGACGGTGGCGGTGGCGCCTTTGCGCCCGAGCCGGAGGCGTTGGGGTCGATGTTGCGCTCCAGGTTGGGGCCGCGGGTGCGCGGGTTCTTGGTGGGGAGCTCCTCGCCAGCCATCATGACTTGCACGACGGCGGGGCTGGCGGGAGCGCTGCTGCCGGCTCGCGGAGGAGGGCTAGCGCAGCGCAGCACCTGCCGCGGGTAGCGCGGTGGTGCGACGGTGGCGACGTAGACGTCGTGGCCGCCGAAGGAGATGACGCTGCCGCCGGCTGGGAAGGGCCGGCGCGGAAGCAGCCCAGCCGGCGCAGTCGCCGCTGACGCAGTCGAGGGAGCCGAATCTCCAGATCAAGCCTGAAGCGATTCGCTCGCCGGTGGTGATGGTGAGGCCCGTCCGGATGAAGACACCGGCCGAGGATGCTGAAGGCCCCACGGTGGGCGCCAAATGTGGTGGTATCGTCACGGCATATGCCATAGGGTGGCTAATCGAAGGTGGTTCCTGAGAGATCTCACGGCGGTATCCGGATGCGGGTATGGGGACGAGCGACACGGCGACGTACCCAGGTTCGAGGCCCTCCGATGGAGGTAAAACCTCTACTCCTGCTAGAGTGTATATGATGATCACACAATACAATGGTGCTCCTAGAGCTGTGTCCGGCTGCTCCTGGGAGGCTAAGGGAGACGATGGTCTCTCTCACAGGGCAGCGCTAAGGGTGGAATGAAGTGAGAATGATCGATCCCCTGCACGAGAGGGGGTAGTGCGGCTTATATAGGCACCGGCACTTTACATATAAGACCCTATAGTTTACTGGCCGGCTTGGCCGGCTCCGGCTTCCGCTCCTTCCCGAGGCAGTGACGTCAGGAGCCGTTGAGGCCTCATGGCCTGTCCCATCCGGCTGCCAAGGTCAGCGGTATGGAGAGGAGGTGTCCCTGTCGCCATCAGCCACTGTAGCCAGTACGGATCGTCGTAGACCATGATGGCATGTCCGGCGCGTGGCACTATTGCTCCACAGTGCCCCGCGCTTTACGGAAGATGAAGTCAGCGTGGACTTTGGGAACCCGGATCACCAACCCGGTTCCTTCTAGTGCAAGACTCGCCAGCCTCGAGTCGGTCTGAGGTACAAACCCCTAGTCGGATATGGCTTGTAGAAGCCGGCCCAGCTACAGCATTGGCGGCCGTAGCTAGGCCGACTAGGACCTAGAGCCAGCCGGCTTCCGGACCAGCCGGCCACGGCGCCAGCCGGCTGCTCCTCAGCCGGCCTTTGCCGCGAGCCGGCCAGTGGCCAGCCGGCTACTCCGCGTCCATTGCCCTACCCGGGGTCTTCCCCCCGACAGTATCAGCGCCATGGCCCACTTGTCATTCGATATACCGAAGCCCCACTCGTGCGTGTTTTGGTCAGGGATACAGCGATGCTTACGGTCAAACAAAGATGGATGGTCTGACGTGTCTTTGCGGGCTCTACGTGGCCCCACTAGTCAGAAGATAACGGTCAACCGTCGGGCAACCGGCCGTTATAGCATCTGTGATGGTTTCAGACAAGGTCTTGGGGAAAACTGAGGAAAAACTAAGGAGCTGGGGAAAACTGAGCACAACTAAGGAACCGAGGGCACGAAAATAGAAATCCCATTATTTTATGCATGAGACTCATGATAAGAATGCTTTATGTGATAGTTATATTGTTGAGTTTGTTCATGATGCTACTGAAAGTTATTATGAGAGAGGGAAACATGGTTATATGCATCTTAATAATATTAAGTTTCCCCTCTTTATGTTGAGAATCTTGAAGTCGCGCTTGTATTGCCTTCCTATGCTTGTTGCGTTATGCTTACATGATTTGTTTATTTACAAGATTCCTTTTCATAGGAAGTGGGTTAGGCTTAAATTTGTTTCATATTTGCTTTTTGATCCTCTCTTTTGCTTCAGCTCTTATTTCTTGCGAGTGCATCATTAAAATTGCTAAGCCCGGCTTAATGGCTATAAAGAAATCACTTCTTGGGAGATAACCCATGTTATTATTTTGCTACAGCAATTTTGTTTTATATTTGTGTCTTGGAAGTTGTTACTACTGTAGCAACCTCTCCTTATCTTTATTATATTGCATTGCTGTGCCAAGTAAAGTCTTTGATAGTAGGGTTAATACTAGATTTGGATTACTGCGCAGAAACAGATTTCTTACTGTCACGAAATTGAGCAGCCCCGTCTGTAGGTAATTCAGAAAATCTTCCAATTTACGTGCGTGATCCTCAAATATGTACGCAACTTTCATTCAATTTGAGCTTTTTCATCTGAGCATGTTAAGTGCCCTAGAAAAATTCGTCTTTACGGACTGTTCTGTTTTGACAGATTCTGCCTTTTATTTCGCATTGCCTGTTTTGCTATGTTGGATGGATTTCTTTGTTCCATTAACTTTCAGTAGCTTCGATCAATGTCCAGAAGTGTTAAGAATGATTGTGTCACCTCTGAATATGTGAATTTTTAATTATGCACTAACCCTCTAATGAGTTTGTTTTGAGTTTGGTGTGGAGGAAGTTTTCAAGGGTCAAGAGAGGAGGATGATACAATATGATCAAGAAGAGTGAAAAGTCTAAGCTTGGGGATGTCCCCGTGGTTCATCCCTGCATATTTCAAGAAGACTCAAGCATCTAAGCTTGGGGATGCCCAAGGTATCCCCTTCTTCATCGACAACTTATCAGGTCACCTCTAGTGAAACTATATTTTTATTCCGTCATATCTTATATGCTTTACTTGGAGCGTCTGTGTGTTTTATTTTTGTTTTGTTATTTTCATTCTCTGAATAAATTCATGCTTGTGTGGGAGAGAGACACGCTCCGCTCGTTCATATGAACACTGGTGTTCTTAGCTTTACTTTTAATGTTCAATGGCAAAAGTTGAAAGCCGCTTCATTGCTATTTGGTTGGAAACAAATAATGCTTCATGTGGTAATTGGTATATTGTCTTGAATAATTTGATACTTGGCAATTGTTTTGCTCAATAGATCATGTTTAAGCTCTTGCATCATGTACTTTGCACCTATTAATGAAGAACTACCATAGAGCTTGTTGAAATTTGGTTTGCATGATTGGTCTCTCTAAAGTCTAGATATTTTCTGGTAAAGTGTTTGAACAATAAGGAAGACAGTGTAGAGTCTTATAATGCTTGCAATATGTTCTTATGTAAGTTTTACTGTACCGGTTCATACTTGTGTTTGCTTCAAACAACCTTGCTAGCCAAAGCCTTGTACTGAGAGGGAATGCTTCTCGTGCATCCAAATCCTTGAGCCAAAAACCCATGCCATTTGTGTCCACCATACCTACCTACTATGTGGTATTTCTCTGCCATTCCAAAGTAAATTGCTTGAGTGCTACCTTTAAAATTTCATTTCTTCTCTTTGCAATATATAGCTCATGGGAAAATAGCCTTAAAACTATTGTGGTAAAGAATATGTAGCTTATGTATCTTATTTCGTACTAGGTGAATACCCGTGCGTTGCTACGGGTCTTCGAGTTTCTTCTGCGATGCACATGTGCATCAGTATATATGCCACCAATTTAACAACAACAAGATCGATCGTAGGAAAGTTCATGTGTTGCTATGTGAGAAAATAATATTTTAAGTTGCATTTGATCGAAAGGTTCCTTTGTTGAATTGAAGAATAGACACCCATGTCTCATCTCTTCCTCCATCATATGCTCTTCCAGTTCCATCTTAAGAATATGATCAGTAGGGATTTCTTGCTCGAGTTCTAGTGATCCATTTATTTTAAACAATTTGAAAATCGACTTTATAAGTTTTTCAAAATTATAAAAACTATAGAAGTACCCAATGGTGCATCCTACAAACTTCTAAAATGATAAGTTAAAATAATTTGTGGTTCGAGATGCACAAAAATGTAAAGGGTATGAATATAAGTATGGTGAACAGTGCTTATTTTGAAAACTTTGAACTTTATCGGATTTTCATTTTTTATGTGGCCTACAATATAACGAATTTCAGTTTTACATGCTCGCAGGATACATCATCGATTATACATCTAGATTCTTTTGCAACCTATAGAATGACTTTTGAAGTTTCTAAATAATGGGAGCCGAAGCCAAAGGTATTTTCGGAAAACATATCACGATAGAAGATTATGATTGGAAGAGATTGGCAAAATTTTCAGTGTCAGCATAGTCGGGAGCGCCGTCCCATGGGCTTCGAGAGTAGTGTCGCTCATCCGTTTCACATAGCATCGGATCTCCACTATACCGTAGCCAGCGACAAGTTGTTGAGATAGCGCAGTGCAGGTTTTCCCTGGCGAAACTCGTTGGTCTTATGCCCTGCCTTGCCGAATGATGTATCCTTATTTTTGCATGGAGCATTACATTGAAAATTCCCATCACATATGGTTGATGGTTTGGTCATGCACGCGCATTAGATAGTTCGCTTGTGCATAACTCGAAGTAGTATCTTTGCCCATACTATCTGGCAGTATCTGCTACTACCCTTGAATATATATGTATGCCGAGATATCTTTGTGTTGCTGAGCTGTAGGATAGGTTTGTACCTGTACGGCAATGAAGCGTATTAGCCTGATCAGCTATGTCTTTGGCATCCCGGCGGCCTGACGTGATGAAGAGTGTATTGTGCGCTGGCATTTTCTTCTTGGATCCTAGCCTCCGGCGACCTCATGACCAGCATAGGCGTTGACTTCACTGCCTAGGTGGTATACACGAACTACCACGTCACGACTTGATGCGAGATGCAAACAGATTTAAAGATGTCATATTCATGTTTCTCATATTTTTCTGATCAAAATTCATATAGAAAACATTTTATTTCGAGTTATAGTTTAAGAGATAAGAATAGCAAGATATAACATTTTATGGAATTTAATTCGAAAACAGAAAACAATCAGAACTTTTGGTACCGAGACTCACCTAGCCTCTGTTGTTGACTATGGGGCCGGATTGCTGACTGGAATGGCTGACTGGATCGTGCCTGGGACGTTTTGCACCGAAAAAGGGGCTTTGACGAGAGGGGCTCAGCTGTCAGCAGACATGATAAACAAATCAAAAAACGTTTTCCATTTGCATTGCTAGGGAATGGAGCACAGGATCTCACGAATGCAGAACAAGGAAAGGAACCAACTGGACTGGCTTCAGATCACGTGCATGTAGAAGATTGCAACAAACAGAATCAACAAGGCAGCGGTTTTCCTGCTGACCGATGGAGGAGCGCCGGTAACAAACGCATAGAGAACAACCAGCGGTAGCGACTGCTGAAGGCGGACATCGTCGACGGAAGCAACGAATCAGTGATGCAGAACGCAGCAGGGACGCGCTGGCGGCGCAGCGTCAGCGAGGACCTCGAGCTCAGGTTCTTGGCGAAGCGGAGGGTTGCCGGGGGCGTGCGCCGACGACGATGGTGCAGGCGGATGTGCGCCGGACGCGGGAGGTCGCGGCCATGCTCGAACAGCTTGGCGAGCCTGCGGAAGACGGCGACGGCAAGGCTGCTGTGTGCGCTTGCGAACGAGGACGGCGACGCGCCGACGTGTTGCATGGTGGCGGAGACGGACTCGTGAGTGCGCCTTGAGGAGAGCTTGGAGACGCTGAGATGCAAGGTCGCGTTGAGTGGAGTTGCTGAACTTGAAGTGGAGAAAAGCCAGGCCTTGGACGTAGACGGAGTTGCTGATGCCGACGCTGCATCCGTACACGGCCGGAGCGGTTTGGTGAACGGAAGATGCGAGCAGCAGCAGGGTTGAAGAGGCGCCGGGTCAGCTTGCGGGATGGAGCGACTTGGATGCGGGATCGCGGACGTCTGAGTCCGTGACGGCGTGCGGCCGGGAACATGGCGGCGAACTTGGCAGCGCAGGCAGGCGAAGTGCATCGCACCGAGCCTTCTTTTCAGCCTCGTCTTCAACTTGTACGGCGGACAGCTAGCCCAGCGTCTAACATGCCAATAACGACTTCGATTGGACTTCTATTTCGATATATATGGACTTGTTTGAGTCCTACCTATGTACGCTCGTAAACGCTGGGCAGGAGTCAGGATGAAGTTGGATTTGATTTCGGGACTTTGGGCCCAAAAAATATTGACCCATATGTGACACCAGCCAGTCACTTATTGCAATTTAATAGTAAAGATAAGTTGCTTGTTGAGCGTAACCATGTTTCTGAGGACGCCATCAACTATTACACCTTTGTTGAATATCATGTGAGTTGCTATGCATGTTCGTCTTGTCTGAAGTAAGGGTGATTTATCATGATCAAATGGTTTGAGTATGGATATTGTTAGAGAAGAACATTGGGCCGCTAACTAAAGCCATGAATCATGGTGGAAGTTTCAGTTTGGATATTAATCCTCAATCTCTTATGAGATTATTATCTGTTGTTGAATGCTTATGCATTAAAGAGGAGTCCATTATCTGTTTTCTATGTTGTCCCGGTATGGATGTCTAAGTTGAGAATAATCAAAAGCGAGAAATCCAATGCGAACTTTCTCCTTAGACCTTTGTACAGGCGGCATAGAGGTACCCCTTTGTGACACTTGGTTGAAACATATGTTATGCAATGATAATCCATGTAAATCCAAGCTAATTAGAACAAGGTGCGAGCACTATTGGTATTCTATGCATGAGGCTTGCAACTTATAGGATGTCTTATGCATAACACATATGAATTATTACTACCGTTGACAAAATTGTTTCTATGTTTTCAAAATAAAAGCTCTAGCACAAAAATAGTAATCCATGCTTCCCTCTGCGAAGGGCCTTTCTTTTACTTTATGTTGAGTCGGTTTACCTACTTCTTTCTATCTTAGAAGCAAACACTTGTGTCAACTGTGTGCATTGATTCCTACATACTTGCTTATTAGCATTCATCATATTACTTTGTGTTGATAATTATCCATGAGATATACATGTTGAAGTTGAAAGCAACTGCTGAAACTTATATCTTCCTTTGTGTTGCTTCAAAACTTTCTACTAAGAATTTATTGCTTTATGAGTTAACTCCTATGCAAGACTTATTGATGCTTGTCTTGAAAATATTATTCATGAAAAGTCTTTGCTATATGATTCAGTTGTTTAGTCATTATCTTTACCATTGCTTTGAATCACTTTATTCATCTCATATGCTTTACAATAGTATTGATCAAGATTATGATAGCATGTCACTTCAGAAATTATCCTTGTTATCGTTTACCTACTCGAGGGCGAGTAGGAACTAAGCTTGGGGATGCTTGATACGTCTCAAACGTATCTATAATTTCTGATGTTCCATGCTAGTTTTATGACAATACCTACATGTTTTGCTCGCACTTTATAATGATTTCATGCATTTTCCGGAACTAACCTATTAACAAGATGCCGAAGTGCCAGTTCCTGTTTTCTGCTGTTTTTTGTTCCAGAAAAGCTGTTCGGGCAATATTCTCGGAATTCGACGAAACAAAGACCAAACATCTTATTTCACCGGGAAGGTTCCAGAAGTACGAAGGGGAGACGAAGATGGGCCAGGGGGGCCCCACACCACACCTGGGCGCGGGCCTAGGCCTGGCCGCGCCACCAGGTGGGGAGGGCGCCCTGGTGCCCTTCCGATTTCGCCTCTTCGCCTATTTAACCCCTCGTGACCTAAAAACTCGATACCAATTGACGAAACTCCAGAAAGACTCCAGGGACGCCGCCACCATCGCGAAACTTTGTTTCGGGGGACAGAAGTCTCTGTTCTGGCACCCTGCCGGGACGGGGAATTGCCCCCGGAGTCATCTCCATCGACACCACCGCCATCTTCATCGCCATCGCTGTCTCCCATGATGAGGAGGGAGTAGTTCTCCCCCGAGGCTGAGGGCTCTACCGGTAGCTATGTGGTTCATCTCTCTCTTCCATTTACTTCAATACAATGATCTCATGAGCTGCCTTACATGATTGAGATCCATATGATTAGCTTTGTAATCTAGATCTCATATTCTATTCAAGTGCTTAATTATGTGAACTTTGGGGTTACTGTGACCTCGGTGTAATGGTGACAGTGTGTGCGCCGCGTGTAACTCCCTTATGAATTGTGGTGTGTTAGTACCTCCTATGAATGCTCACGGTGACGGTGTGGGGTGTTTATTAGTACTTGGGAATACGCCTTTGAGGTGTGCTTTTGCACACTTTCCCAATGAATTTGAGTTCTCTATCCAATAAGAGAGTAGTATGATGAAGTGCTTATATTTATATTCAATTATGATTGCAATGTTGAGAGTGTCCACTAGTGAAAGTATGATCCCTAGGCCTTGTTTCCAAATATCGAATCACCGTTTATTTACTGTTCTGTTACATGTTTGCTTGCTGCCATCATTATTTCAGATTGCAATTACTACTTACAATCATCCATATTACTTGTATTTCACTATCTCTTCGCCGAACAAGTGCACCTATACATCCGACAAGTGTATTAGGTGTGTTGGGGACACAAGAGACTTCTTGTATCGTAATTGCAGGGTTGCTTGAGAGGGATATCTTTGACCTCTACCTCCCTGAGTTCGATAAACCTTGGGTGATTCACTTAAGGGAAACTTGCTGCTGTTCTACAAACCTCTGCTCTTGGAGGCCCAACACTGTCTACAGGAATAGAAGCGTGCGTAGACATCAGTCTGTATCTCAGCGTCCGTTTGATTTGGTCCATTCTGATGTATGGGGTCCGGCTCCTTTTGCTTCCAAGGGGGGCCACCGCTACTATGTTCTTTTTATCGATGACTTCTCTCGTCACACTTGGATTTATTTTATGACTTCTCGCAGCAATGTTCTCTCGATATATAAGCGTTTTCCTGCCATGGTCCATACTCACTTTTCCACACCTATACGTGTCTTTCAGGCTGATTCTGCCGGTGAGTATATCTCCCAGCTGTTGCGTGGTTTTCTTGCTGAGCAGGTGATAAGGGGTGGCCCGATCTTCTCAGTAAGCAACGGTGGTGATGATGATCACGGGGTGATAGCAGCGGAGGAACACGACGATGTAGTGGATGATAACTTGTATGACGCAACGAGATCTCTCGATTGGTCCCTGTCGCCAATGCAACAGCTCTCAACCCTGCAAGATATTCGCAACTCCACACACTTGCGCACGTAGCCACCGACCACGAAGCGGTAAGTTGCAACCGTCTAATTCCCAATGGAACATCAGATCACACAAGACTTTATCAGGATCTACACAATATCAAGCAATATGGTGTAGGGAATTCAATAGTTTTGCAGAGCAAACAACTAAGAACTAGGGTTTATCTTAAACGTGGTCCAAATCAACTTTGGGGGCGTCCTATGGAATTATATAGGCGTCCAGGACGACCTCAGGTCGAAAAAGTACAAAAATAACCGACCTAGAATAGATCTGGTCGAGACAGACTCGGAGTCGGCCGGTCTGGCGGCCGGTCGACCAGGTCTGGGACCGGCCGGTCCGGTTCAAACCGGACCTGGCACCGGGTGGTGACCGGGCGATGCTCCTGGGCATACTGGATAGTGCCCGGATGGCACAAGCGCTGCGCCCGGTTGGAAACCAGGCTGACCCGGCTCAGGATCCGGTCGGACCGGGCCTGGGACCGGATGGTCTGGCGGCACGGCCGATTGGACCGGATCTGGCACCGGCCTGAACTTCAGCTTCCCCTCTCGCGCATGCCTCCCGCTCCTCCCTCGCGCGTCCATGGGATGTCTTCATGTCCAGTTCCATGTCCAGCTTCACGTCCATCTTCTGGTCCAGCTGCTCCTCTCCTCCTCGTGCGATGCTTGCTCCCTCCTCGTACCTGATCATACATAAATAATAGCACTTAGGCAGTATAAAGTCCTCATCAATCACAGTATCGTTTAGGAAAAAATTCACCTGTTGTTTAAGTAGCTTCGCACGAGCTCGTGTCATTGGTCCAATCCTAACTTCATTGGACTTGAGCTTCACAGCAGGATCATCTTCAACTTGCAATGACGGAGCTAGTAGTGAGGTAGGGATGTCCTCATCATCTCCCCCCCTTCAAAAGGCGTCGACCTCGACGCTCCAAGGTCTTCTCTGTCATATGGTGTTTAATCAGCAACATTGAAAGAATTACTGACACCAAACTCATTAACTGGAAGATCTATCGAGTATGCATTATCATTGATCTTGGCAAGCACTTTGTAAGGACCAGCACCACGAGGCTTCAACTTAGACTTTCGCAGCTTCGGGAACCTATCCTTGCGAAAATGTACCCAGACCATATCACCAGGCTTGAACAACATGTCCTTATGCTTCTTGTTCATCCTTGCAGCATTGCTCTTGCCTTTCTTCTCAATCAACTCTTTAGTCTTCACATGTATCTTCCGTACAAAATCCGCCCTCTTGGATGCCTCCATATTAACTATCTCATGTATGGGCAATGGCAACAAATCAAGTGGAGTAATGGGTTTGAAACCATACACCACCTCAAAGGGACACAGCTCTGTGGTAGAATGTACCGCCCTGTTATAAGCAAACTCCATATGCGACAAACACTCTTCCTATTCCTTCAGGTTCTTCTTGATCATGGATCTCAACAGTTGTGACAATGTTCGATTCACCACTTAAGTTTGTCCATCAGTTTGGGGATGACAAGTTGTACTGAACAGTAGCTTCGTCCCCAGCTTCCTCCAAAGCATCTTCCAGAAGTAGCTCATAAACTTCCAGTCACAATCAGAAACAATAGTCATTGGGACTCCATGTAGTCGCACGACCTCTCTGAAAAACAGGTTAGCAGTATGCGACGCATCGTCGCTTTTGTGGCAGGCAATAAAGTGTGACATCTTAGAAAATCTGTCCACTACCACAAATATAGAATCATGGCCCGTCTTAGTACGCGGCAAACCCAACACAAAATCCATACTAATATCCTCCCAAGGTGTAGTAGGTGCCGGTAAAGGAGTATACAAACCGTGAGGCTTCAGCTTGGACTTGGACTTGTTGCAAGTAATGCACCTCTTCACATACCTTTCCACATCCCGCCTCATCTTTGGCCAATAAAAGTGGTCAGCTAGCATGAGTAGCGTCTTCTCACGCCCAAAGTGACCCATCAAACCCCCAGCATGAGATTCCTGCAATAAGAGCAAACGCACAGACGATTCTGGAACACATAGTTTGTTAGCTCGAAACAAGAACCCATCATGTATGTGATATTTTTCCCATGCTTTACCAAGAGCACATAAGCGATATGGTTCAGCAAAATCATGATCAGTAGCATACAAATCACACAGCACTTCTAATCCATGAATTTTAACATCAAGGTGAGTTAATAGCATATTCTTCCTAGATGGAGCATCAGCAACAATATTATCTTTTCCCTTCTTATGCTTAATAATGTACGGAAAAGACTCAATGAACTCAACCCACTTAGCAAGACGCTTATGCAAAGTAGATTGGGCTTTCAGATATTTCAAAGCTTCATGATCAGAATGTGTGATAAATTCTTTTGGCCACAAATAATGTTGCCAAACCTTAAGAACTCTAATTAAAGCATACAATTCTTTATCATATATAGGATAGTTCAACTTAGCACTAGAAAGTTTCTCAGAAAAATATGCAATTGGGCGACCCTCTTGCATCAACACACCACCAATTCCAATACCACTAGCATCACATTCAATCTCAAATTGCTTATTGAAATCAGGAAGTGCAAGCAACGGTGCAGAAGTTAACAATCTCTTATGTTCATCAAAAGAATGATCTTGGGCTGCGCCCCACTCAAATATAACACCCTTTTTAGTCAAGTCATTCAAAGGTGCAGCAATAGTACTAAAGTTGGGCACAAATCTTCTATAAAACCCAGCTAGACCATGAAAACTTTTTACTTGACTCACATTCATGGGAGTAGGCCAATTTTGAATAGCTTCAACTTTAGACACATGTACTTCTACTCCATGCTTAGAGACAACATAACCCAGAAATATGACCTTATCTTTGCAAAATGTGCACTTCTCAAGATTACCATAGAGTTTATTATCACACAACACTTGTAAAACATGTAGAATATGTATAGTATGATCAGATTCATTGCGGCTGTAAATTAATATGTCATCAAAATACACAACCACAAACTTGCCAATAAATTCACGCAACACATGGTTCATCAGTCTCATGAAAGTACTAGGTGCATTAGTCAAACCAAAAGGCATTACTAACCACTCATATAAACCAAATTTTGTTTTAAAGGCTGTTTTCCACTCATCCCCTTTTTCATCCTAATTTGATGATAACCACTACGCAAATCAATTTTAGAGAACACAACAGCACCACTCAATTCATCTAGCATATCCTCTAAACGGGGAATAGGATGACGATAGCGAATAGTAATGTTGTTTATAGCTCTACAATCTACGCACATACGCCATGTACCATCTTTCTTAGGAACAAGAATAACAGGAACAACACAAGGACTAAGGCTTATGCGGATATAACCTTTGTCGAGTAGCGCTTGTACTTGTTTCTGTATCTCCTTCGTTTCTTCGGGATTTGTTCTATATGGTGCCCGATTGGGTAGCGAAGCTCCGGGAATCAAGTCGATTTGATGCTCAATACCTCGCAATGGTGGAAGTCCTGCAGGTACCTCATCCGGAAACACGTCGCCAAATTCCTGCAAAACATTAGTAACACCAAGAGGAAGAGGGGTCATGTCATTAGAAACCAAAACCGTACCCCTGTACAAGAGCACAAGAGGCATGGTTGTAGGGTCCTCGCTAAATTCTCTCATGTCTTCTTTGGTGGCTAATGAGACCAAGGAATTCACTCTCTCACTTTTCGTTATATCACTCACAACATTACAATTCTCTCGCCTATCTAAAGAAGCATCCTCCAAGTGTACTTCAACTTTCTGACGAGACTCATTGACAATTTGCTGTGTTGTCATAGGTTGTAAGTTGATTTTCTTGCCCTTGAACTCCAAGTGATATGTATTGGCACGGCCATTGTGTTGCACAGAACGGTCATAGAGCCAATGCTGACCCAATAATAAGTGACACACCGTCATAGGAACCACATCAAAGTCAATTGAATCCTTATACGGTCATATAGCAAACTCAACACGCACCATGTGGTTTACCTTCATCTCACCATTGTCGCTCAACCACTGAATATAGTATGGATGCGGGTGCGGTAAATACTTCAACTTCAGCTTGGTACATAACTCCTTGCTTGCTAAATTGCGGCAACTCCCGCCATCAATAATGACCTTGCAAGCCTTGTCAGGACCAACTAAAGCCTTTGTTTGGAACAAATTGTAGCGCTGAGTAGATGCACTAGGCAATACATTAAGAGCACGCTGCGACACAACAATGGTGCGAGCATCAGACGGATATGCATCTTCACCATTAGTGTCATAGTCATCATCTTCTGGAGCATTAGGATCAACATCATCTCCAGTCTCATACTCATTGTCCTCATTGATAATCATGACTTTGCGGTTAGGACAATCTCTCTTGAAGTGACCTTTGCCACCACATGTATGACAAGCCATATCACGGTTACGCGCAGTAGACACATTAGAGCCACTCGTACTTGCAGCAGATTCGGACTTCTTTGTGTTAGACACATTGGAGACCGGCTTACTAGACATAGTAGAGTAAGGGGTGGATCGCGTCGAAGGTGCCGGCACCGTAGATGGTGCCGCGCGGGGTGTGAAACGCCTAGCTCCTGAAGCTCGACCTTTAATCTTTGCTTCGTCAGCCAACTGTGATTCAGCTTCTCTTGCATGATGTAACAATTGATTCATATTGGTGTAGCTGTAGTGACGAACAATGCCTTTGATATGATACTTCAAACCGTTGAGGAAACGCTGCATTGTCATCTCGAGAGACTCACGGACACGGCCACGCTGCATAAGCATCTCCATCTCCATGTAGTATTCATCCACAGTCTTCACACCTTGTCTCAATAGAGTCAACTTATCGTATATATTCCGCAAGTAATTTGTAGGCACAAAGCGAGAAGTCATTGGCTCCTTCATGGCACGCCATGTGCGTATAGGTTGCTCACCATCCTCATCACGGTTACGAACAAAAGCATCCCACCAACGCAATGCATAGCCATGAAATTCAGAAGAAGCAAGCTTGATCTTTCTATCTTCAGTGTAGTTCGGATGTAAGTTCCATAACTTCTCAATCTTGAGCTCCCAAGTGAGGTATTCTTCAACATCAGCTCCTCCTTCAATCTTGGGTATGGAAAACTTAGGCTTACCCAAACCATCTTCCTCATCATGTCCACGACCATGGTGGTCAAGCGGAGCCCAACCTCGAGGACGATTACCACGTGGCGCACCACGAGCATTATGTGCGTCATCTTGAAGCTCAGGATCTTCGTCGTCGTCTTGTTGTTTTTGTGCAGTCATATTCTCAATAGCTAAGCGCATATCGGCAATATTGCGCCGTATATCCGTCACTTGATCAGCCATTGTGGTGACGGTCGTATTAGTAGCATACAACTTTTGGTTGATCTCTTCAACCTTCCCATTAAGCACATCGTCCTGAGCGTGGAATTCACGTCGCATCTCATTACGAAGAGCCTCAAACTCCCTCCATGTGATGAGGTCTGCATCACTCTTGTTTTCCTGGTTAACAATTTTATGATCACTAGCAGACATGATTAGTAGGTTAGTGCACTAAATCAAAATATATATGGTGGTACTCTCACAACTCACTCAAAACTGATAAGAAAAGGAGATCTTACCGTTCCAAAGTAAATTATTGTTGCTTACCACTTGTAGAAACAACTAGTGCACGGATGTAGCGAAGCGAATATCAAGGGTATAAGAACAAATCACACGGCAAAACAGGATATATGTGGGGCTGTAGGTAGGCTACCTATTTGCACCAATAACAAGCTCTAGCGCTGACCGTAGATAACCAATGATACTCACACAAGGCGATATGATGGGGCAATGCAACTATATGGAGGAAAGGTTGCAATGCACTAGAGTGACGCTAGCAAAGCTCAACGAAACAGGCACAAGATTGCTCAACTACGGGTGCAGTAAAGTAAACTTAGGCCTTCACTTGACTCTTCTAGCACTTCACTTTGTCTTTTTGTAGTTTCTTTTGTAACGCAGCTATGTAGCTCTTTTTGCTTCTTTTCAACTTTCTGTTTTTTTTTTGATTTTATGACACACTCCTTGATAACACGGCCAACAAGATATGCAAAGCACCAAAACCCTAATGAGCAGCCTATCGAGCGGTAAAACTAGTCTCTTCTGGGGAAGTTCCTAGTCACGTATATCGATAGGCTGTGGCTATGGTTGGGAAAAGCACACTGTACGCTATGTGGACTCGGAGTAACAATAACTACAACTAGATGATAGTAGAGACTCAAACCCTAACAATACTAGATGCAAGATAAAGAGACGCAAAAACAACTATGAAAAGCAACTAAAACTAGAAATTAATGCAATCTAAGGCTATGGCAAACCCTAACCCTAATATTTTTGGCTTTTTCTGGATAGGAAAACACTCACAACTCAACTATGGGGTGGATTGTGGATGGCTTACCGAGGAAAACTGGAAATCTGATACCAAGATGATAAGGGGTGGCCCGATCTTCTCAGTAAGCAACGGTGGTGATGATGATCACGGGGTGATAGCAGCGGAGGAACACGACGATGTAGTGGATGATAACTTGTATGACGCAACGAGATCTCTCGATTGGTCCTTGTCGCCAATGCAACAGCTCTCAACCCTGCAAGATATTCGCAACTCCACACACTTGCGCACATAGCCGCCGACCACGAAGCGGTAAGTTGCAACCGTCTAATTCCCAACGGAACAGCAGATCACACAAGACTTTATCAGGATCTACACAATATCAAGCAATATGGTGTAGGGAATTCAATAGTTTTGCAGAGCAAACAACTAAGAACTAGGGTTTATCTTAAACGTGGTCCAAATCAACTTTGGGGGCGTCCTATGGACTTATATAGGCGTCCAGGATGACCTCAGGTCGAAAAAGTATGAAAATAACCGACCCAGAATAGATCTGGTCGAGACAGACTCAGAGTCGGCCGGTCGACCGGGTCTGGGACCGGCCGGTCCGGTTCAAACTGGACCTGGCACCAGGTGGTGACCGGGCGATGCTCCTGGGCATACTGGATAGTGCCCGGATGGCACAAGCGCTACGCCCGGTTGGAAATCGGGCTGACCCGGCTCAGGATCCGGTCGGACCGGGCCTGGGACCGGATGGTCCGGCGGCACGGCCGGTTGGACCGGATCTGGCACCGGCCTGAACTTCAGCTTCCCCTCTCGCGCATGCCTTCCGCTCCTCCCTCGCGCGTCCATGGGATGTCTTCATGTCCAGTTCCATGTCCAGCTTCACGTCCATCTTCTGGTCCAGCTGCTCCTCTCCTCCTCGTGCGATGCTTGCTCCCTCCTCATACCTGATCATACATAAATAGTAGCACTTAGGCAGTATAAAGTCCTCATCAATCACAGTATCGTTTAGGAACAAATTCACCTGTTGTTTAAGTAGCTTCGCACGAGCTCGTGTCATTGGTCCAATCCTAACTTCATTGGACTTGAGCTTCACAACAGGATCATCTTCAACTTGCAATGACGGAGGTAGTAGTGAGGTAGGGATGTCCTCATCAGCAGGGTACTCTTGCCCAGTTAACCTGCCCTGGTGCCCATGCCCAAAATGGCGTGGCTGAGCGCAAGCATCGCCACCTACTTGAGACGGCACATGCGATGATGATCACTGCCTCTCTTCCTCCTCACTTCTGGGCTGAGGCTGTGTCTATTTCCACCTATCTCATCAACCTTCAGCCCTCCATAGCCTTGCAGGGTGGTATTCCTCTTGAGCGTCTCACTGGTCACCCTCCTGATTACTCGACCCTTCGTCTTTTTGGTTGCGTTTGCTTTGTTCTTCTTGCTCCACTCGAACGCACCAAGCTGAGTGCTCAATCAGTTGAGTGTGTCTTCCTTGGCTACATCCCTGAGCACAAAGGATATAAGTGTTGGGATCCTATTGGTCGTCGGATGCACATATCTCTGGATGTCACTTTTGATGAGTCCCATCCTTTCTACCCGCGTCCCTCCTCCTCTTCCTTCTTGTTGGATGATATCTCTTTTCTCATGTTCCCCGACTCACCTCCTCCTGTGCCTTCGGTCCCTGCTCTGCCGAGTCTCTCACCACCTTCTCCTCCTCCACCCGCCAGACCCCCCTCTCCTCCCTCATCACCATCCCCACCCTCCACATCTTCCCCTCCCATGTTACCTTTCTCGACTACGGCCATCCCTCCCTACCGTTTTCACTACTCCCGTCGTCCCCGTGAGGATGATGCTGCTTCTCCTGATATACCCTCTAACTCTGATGTGATGCCCTCTCCGTCCGAGCCGATTCACCATCTTCATGCTCGTCCTCCTCCTGATCGCTATTCTCCCACTCACTACGGTATTTCTATTGCCCTCGAGCCGACCTCTTATCGGGATGCCCTTGCTCATCCCAAATTGCAGCTAGCGATGGCTGAGGAGATTGCGGCTCTTGAGCGTACTAGAACTTGGGATGTTGTCACTCCTCCTTCCTCTGTTCGCTCCATCACCTGCAGTGGGTCTACAAGATCAAGACTCGCTCCGATGGTTCTCTTGAGCGCTACAAGGCTCGCCTTGTCGCTCGCGGCTTTCAGCAGGAGCATGACCATTACTATGACGAGACCTTTGCTCCCGTGGCTCACATGACCACTGTTCGTACTCTTCTTGCTGTTGCTTCTGTTCGCCACTGGTCTGTCTCTCACCTTGATGTACAAAATGCTTTTCTTAACGGTGAGTCATACGTCTCCGACGTATCGATAATTTCTTATGTTCCATGCCACATTATTGATGATATCTACATGTTTTATGCATATTTTATGTCATATTTATGCATTTTCCGGCACTAACCTATTAACGAGATGCCGAAGAGCCAGTTGCTGTTTTCTGCTGTTTTTGGTTTCAGAAATCCTAGTAAGAAAATATTCTCGGAATTGGACGATATCAACGCCCAGGGGCCTATTTTCACACAAAGCTTCCAGAAGACCGAAGATGATACGAAGTGGGGCCACGAGCTGGCGACACACTAGGGCGGCGCGACCCAAGCCCTGGCCGCGCCGGCCTAGCGTGTGGGGCCCTCATGTGGCCCCCTGACCTATCTCCTCCGCCTACTTATAGCCTTCGTCACGAAACCCCCAGTACCGAGAGCCACGATACGGAAAACCTTCCAGAGACGCCGCCGCCGCCAATCCCATCTCGGGGGATTCAGGAGATCGCCTCCGGCACCCTGCCGGAGAGGGGACTCATCTCCCGGAGGACTCTTCACCGCCATGGTCGCCTCCGGAGTGATGAGTGAGTAGTTCACCCCTGGACTATGGGTCCATAGCAGTAGCTAGATGGTCGTCTTCTCCTAATTGTGCTTCATTGTCGGGTCTTGTGAGCTGCCTAACATGATCAAGATCATCTATCGGTAATGCTATATGTTTTGTTTGTTGGGATCCGATGGATAGAGAATACTATGCTATGTTTATTATCAATCTATTACCTATGTGTTGTTTATGATCTTGCATGCTCTCCATTATTAGTAGAGGCTCCGGCCAAGTTTTTACTCTTAACTCCAAGAGGGAGTATTTATGCTCGATAGTGGGTTCATGCCTCCATTAAATGCAGGACGATGTGACAGAAAGTTCTAAGGTTGTGGATGTGTTGTTGCCACTAGGGATAAAACATCGATGCTATGTCCGAGGATGTAGTTATTGATTACATTACGCACCATACTTAATGCAATTGTCTGTTGTTTGCAACTTAATACTGGAAGGGGTTCGGATGATAACTTTGAAGGTGGACTTTTTAGGCATAGATGCATCTTTGGATAGCGGTCTATGTACTTTGTCGTAATGCCCAATTAAATCTCACAATACTCATCATATCATGTATGTGCATGGTCATGCCCTCTCTATTTGTCAATTGCCCAACTGTAATTTGTTCACCCAACATGCTATTTATCTTATGGGAGAGACACCACTAGTGAACTGTGGACCCCGATCCATTCTTTTACATCGAATACAATCTACTGCAATACTTGTTCTACTGTTTTCTGCAAACAATCATCATCCACACTATACATCTAATCCTTTGTTACAGCAAGCCGGTGAGATTGACAACCTCACTGTTTCGTTGAGGCAAAATACTTTGGTTGTGTTGTGCAGGTTCCACGTTGGCGCCGGAATCCCTGGTGTTGCGCCGCACTACATCTCGCCGCCATCAACCTTCAACGTGCTTCTTGGCTCCTACTGGTTCGATAAACCTTGGTTTCTTACTGAGGGAAAACTTGCCGTTGTACGCATCACACCTTCCTCTTAGGGTTCCCAACGGACGCGTGTTGTACGCGTATCAAGCAGATTTTCTGGCGCCGTTGCCGGGGAGATCAAGACACGCTGCAAGGGGAGTCTCCACATCCAATCTCTTTACTTTGTTTTTGTCTTGCTTTATTTTATTTACTACTTTGTTTGCTGCATTATATCAAAATACAAAAAAATTAGTTGCTAGTTTTACTTTATTTACTGTTTTGCACTCTATATCAAAAACACACAAAAAATTAGTTACTTGCATTTGCTTTATTTATTTCATCATGTTTCCTTTTAATTTTACTATAAAAGTTATACCGGTAGGACAAGGGTCTATAATTGGAAGAGATAATATAGAAGAATTTTTCACCCATGTTAGTATGCATGAAGATCTTAAAGATATACCCCTTGCAAAAGCTGTCCCTACTTATGAAGATGCCTCTGTTTGTTTGGTACGCATGATGGAAGCTAGATTTATTAGTCTCAACCCCATGATACAACACATGTTCCTTACACTTTCTGATATGGAGAGGGGAGAGAAGAGAGATTTTGTTCTAAAAGTCCTAGTGCGAGAATTTGAGGATATAGCCAAAGAAGCTAGAAAAGTTTTTAGTAAGCATGAGAGGCTTGGTATGATCACCGATTTTAAAAGAACACTTGAAAAGATGGATATGGATAGAATTAAGTACACTAATAATGTTAATGATGGTGGGGAGATTAAAGCACCAATACCTTGTAAGCTCCTAGCAATGCATGAAGCTCTAGATGATAATTATGCTTGGCTTGTTCCTGAAAATTTGTTTGATGAGAGTAGCAAGCCCAAGACTAATGAAAAGGGAGCCGCTGAAACTTATGTATCCAAAATACAATGCATGTCTGAGAAAACTCCAAACCCCGCTGTTGATGCTTCGTCTCTTGATAATACTTGATACACACTTTCTGCGCCTAGCTGAAAGGCGTTAAAGAAAAGCGCTTATGGGAGACAACCCATGTTTTTACTACAGTACTTTTATTTTATATTTGAGTCTTGGAAGTTGTTAATTCTGTAGCAACCTCTACTTATCTTACTTTATTGCATTGTTGTGCCAAGTAAAGTCTTTGATAGTAAGGTTCATACTAGATTTGGATTACTGCGCAGAAACAGATTTCTTTGCTGTCACGAATCTGGGCCTAATTCTCTATAGGTAACTCAGAAAATTATGCCAATTTACGTGAGTGATCCCCAGATATGTATGCAACTTTCATTCAATTTGAGCATTTTCATTTGAGCAAGTCTGGTGCCTCTTAGAAATTCGTCTTTACGAACTGTTTTGTTTTGACAGATTCTGCCTTTTATTTCGCATTGCCTGTTTTGCTATGTTTGATGGATTTTTCGATTCCATTAACTTTCAGTAGCTTTGTGCAATGTACAGAAGTGTTAAGAATGATTATATCACCTCTGAACATGTAAATTTTAATTGTGCACTAACCCTCTAATGAGTTGTTTTGAGTTTGGTGTGGAGGAAGTTTTCAAGGATCAAGAGAGGGAGATGATACAATATGATCAAGGAGAGTGAAAGCTCTAATCTTGGGGATGCCCCGGTGGTTCACCCCTGCATACTTCAAGAAGACTCAAGCGTCTAAGCTTGGGGATGCCCAAGGCATCCCCTTCTTCATCGACAACATTATCAGGTTCCTCTAGTGAAACTATATTTTTATTCCATCACATCTTATGCACTTTGCTTGGAGCGTCTGTTTGTTTTTGTTTTTTGTTTTGTTTGAATAAAATGGATCCTAGCATTCATTGTGTGGGAGAGAGACACGCTCCGCTGTTGCATATGGACAAATATGTCCTTAGGCTTTACTCATAATATTCATGGCGAAAGTTTCTTCTTCGTTAAATTGTTATATGGTTGGAAACGGGAAATGCTACATGTAGTAATTGGTAAAATGTCTTGGATAATGTGATACTTGGCAATTGTTGTGCTCATGTTTAAGCTCTTGCATCATATACTTTGCACCTATTAATGAAGAAATACATAGAGCTTGCTAAAATTTGGTTTGCATAATTGGTCTCTCTAAGGTCTAGATAATTTCTAGTAAAGAGTTTGAACAACAAGGAAGACGGTGTAGAGTCATATAATGTTTACAATATGTCTTTTATGTGAGTTTTGCTGCACCGGTTCATCCTTGTGTTTGTTTCAAATAGCCTTGCTAACCTAAGCCTTGTATCGAGAGGGAATACTTCTCATGCATCCAAAATCCTTGAGCCAACCACTATGCCATTTGTGTCCACCATACCTACCTACTACATGGTATTTCTCCGCCATTCCAAAGTAAATTGCTTGAGTGCTACCTTTAAAATTTCTATCCTTCACCTTTACAATATATAGCTCATGGGACAAATAGCTTAAAAACTATTGTGGTATTGAATATGTACTTATGCACTTTATCTCTTATTAAGTTGCTTGTTGTGCGATAACCATGTTCCTGGGGACGCCATCAACTACTCTTTGTTGAATATCATGTGAGTTGCTATGCATGTCCGTCTTGTCTGAAGTAAGGGAGATTTACCACTAGAATGGTTAGAGCATGCATAATGTTAGAGAAGAACATTGGGCCGCTAACTAAAGCCATGATCCATGGTGGAAGTTTCAGTTTTGGACAAATATCCTCAATCTCATATGAGAAAATTAATAATTGTTGAATGCTTATGCATAAAAGAGGAGTCCATTATCTGTTGTCTATGTTGTCCCGGTATGGATGTCTAAGTTGAGAATAATCAATAGCGAGAAATCCGATGCGAGCTTTCTCCTTAGACCTTTGTACAGGCGGCATAGAGGTACCCCTTTGTGACACTTGGTTAAAACATATGTATTGCGATGATAATCCAGGTAATCCGAGCTAATTAGGACAAGGTGCGGGCACTATTAGTATACTATGCATGAGGCTTGCAACTTGTAGGATATAATTTACATGATGCATATGCTTTATTACTACCGTTGACAAAATTGTTTCTTGTTTTCAAAACCAAAGCTCTAGCACAAATATAGCAATCAATGCTTCCCTCTGCGAAGGGCCTTTCTTTTACTTTTATTGTTGAGTCAGTTCACCTATCTCTCTCCACCTCAAGAAGCAAACACTTGTGTGAACTGTGCATTGATTCCTACATACTTGCATATTGCACTTGTTATATTACTTTGCATTGACAACTATCCATGAGATATACATGTTACAAGTTGAAAGCAACCGCTGAAACTTAATCTTCCTTTGTGTTGCTTCAATACCTTTACTTTGAATTATTGCTTTATGAGTTAACTCTTATGCAAGACTTATTGATGCTTGTCTTGAAAGTACTATTCATGAAAAGTCTTTGCTTTATGATTCATTTGTTTACTCATGTCATTTACCATTGTTTGGATTGCTGCATTCATTACATATGCTTACAATAGTATGATCAAGGTTATGATGGCATGTCACTCCAGAAATTATCTTTGTTATCGTTTACCTGCTCGGGACGAGCAGGAACTAAGCTTGGGGATGCTGATACGTCTCCGACGTATCGATAATTTCTTATGTTCCATGCCACATTATTGATGATATCTACATGTTTTATGCATACTTTATGTCATATTTATGCATTTTCCGGCACTAACCTATTAACGAGATGCCGAAGAGCCAGTTGCTATTTTCTGCTGTTTTTGGTTTCAGAAATCCTAGTAAGGAAATATTCTCGGAATTGGACGAAATCAACGCCCAGGGGCCTATTTTCACACGAAGCTTCCAGAAGACCGAAGATGATACGAAGTGGGGCCACGAGCTGGCGACACACTAGGGCGGCGCGGCCCAAGCCCTGGCCGCGCCGGCCTAGCGTGTGGGGCCCTTGTGTGGCCCCCTGACCTATCTCCTCCGCCTACTTATAGCCTTCATCACGAAACCCCCAGTACCGAGAGCCACGATACGGAAAACCTTCCAGAGACGCCGCCGCCAATCCCATCTCGGGGGATTCAGGAGATCGCTCCGGCACCCTGCCGGAGAGGGGAATCATCTCCCGGAGGACTCTTCACCGCCATGGTCGCCTCCGGAGTGATGAGTGAGTAGTTCACCCCTGGACTATGGGTCCATAGCAGTAGCTAGATGGTCGTCTTCTCCTAATTGTGCTTCATTGTCGGGTCTTGTGAGCTGCCTAACATGATCAAGATCATCTATCGGTAATGCTATATGTTGTGTTTGTTGGGATCCGATGGATAGAGAATACTATGCTATGTTGATTATCAATCTATTACCTATGTGTTGTTTATGATCTTGCATGCTCTCCGTTATTAGTAGAGGCTATGGCCAAGTTTTTACTCTTAACTCCAAGAGGGAGTATTTATACTCGATAGTGGGTTCATGCCTCCATTAAATCTGGGACAGTGGCAGAAAGTTCTAAGGTTGTGGATGTGCTGTTGCCACTAGGGATAAAACATCGATGCTATGTCCGAGGATGTAGTTATTGATTACATTACGCACCATACTTAATGCAATTGTCTGTGGTTTGCAACTTAATACTGGAAGGGGTTCGGATGATAACCTGAAGGTGGACTTTTTAGGCATAGATGCATGCTGGATAGCGGTCTATGTACTTTGTCGTAATGCCCAATTAAATCTCACAATACTCATCATATCATGTATGTGCATGGTCATGCCCTCTCTATTTGTCAATTGCCCAACTGTAATTTGTTCACCCAACATGCTATTTATCTTATGGGAGAGACACCACTAGTGAACTGTGGACCCCGGTCCATTCTTTTACATCGAATACAATCTACTGCAATACTTGTTCTACTGTTTTCTGCAAACAATCATCATCCACACTATACATCTAATCCTTTGTTACAGCAAGCCGGTGAGATTGACAACCTCACTATTTCGTTGGGGCAAAGTACTTTGGTTGTGTTGTGCAGGTTCCACGTTGGCGCCGGAATCCCTGGTGTTGCGCTGCACTACATCTCGCCGCCATCAACCTTCAACGTGCTTCTTGGCTCCTACTGGTTCGATAAACCTTGGTTTCTTACTGAGGGAAAACTTGCCGCTGTACGCATCACACCTTCCTCTTGGGGTTCCCAACGGACGCGTGCTGTACGCGTATCAGTGAGTTAAGTGAGGAGGTATACATGTAGCCACCTCCTGGCTACTCTGTTCCCGATGGCATGGTCTATCGTCTCCGGCGCTCTCTCTATGGCCTTAAGCAAGCCCCTCACGCCTGGTTTCAGCGTTTTGCCTCTGTGGTCATCGCTGCTGGTTTCGTACCTAGCTCCCATGACCCTGCGCTTTTTGTCCACACATCCTCTCTTGGTCGGACTCTGCTTCTTATTTATGTTGATGACATGATCATCACAGGCGACGACCCTGAGTACATTGCCTTTGTCAAGGCTGGTCTTCGCGATCAGTTTGTCATGACTGATCTTGGTCCTCTCCGCTACTTTCTTAGGCTTGAGGTTTCCTCTACCTCCGATGGCTTCTATATCTCCCAGGAGAAGTATATTCAGGACCTTCTCACTCGTGCTGCTCTTGGTGATGAGCGCATTGTCGAGACTCCTATGGACCTCAATGTCCGTCTCCGTTCCACTGATGGTGATCCTCTTCCGAACCTGACTCGCTATCGTCACTTGGTTGGGAGTCTTGTCTACCTTGCTGTCACACGTCCTGACATCTCCTACCCAATCCACATTCTGAGTCAGTTCATGGCTGCTCCCACTAGTGTCCACTATAATCATCTTCTTCGTGTCCTTCGCTATCTTCGTGGCACTATCTCTCGTCGGCTTTTCTTTCCTCGCTCCAGCTCCTTACAGCTCCAGACCTACTCAGATGCTACCTGGGCTAGCGATCCATAGGACCGCAAGTCTCGTTCTGCCTACTGTGTCTTTCTTGGTGGCTCTCTCATTGCTTGGAAGACCAAGAAGCAGGTTGCAGTCTCTCGTTCGAGTGTTGATGCCGAGTTGCGAGCGATGGCTCTATTGATGGCTGAGGTGACTTGGTTACGCTGGTTACTTGCGGACTTTGGTGTTTCTACTGCTCTGACTCCGCTCTTATCGGACAGTTTTGGTGTGTGGTGACCTTGCATACCACTGCATGTTGTAGTACGCCAGTCGTTGATATAACATTCACGAAGTACCAATCCGCAAATATTACATCCCTCAGAGTAGTACAACAGAACATAGCAGGTCCATAACTCATTCATTTATTATTACAAGCAACATGTACATGTCATCTCGGAGTTCCTCTTGGGTCCTAAGAGGCCTACTCCTGGGTTCGAGGTGAACCCGACTTAACTTACAATACAGAAGCCTTACTAGGTTATACATTTATTCTCAACGAGCAGTTAAGTACTAAGAGTTCGTACTGCTCGGATACTACTACTACTAGGTAGGTCTATGCTTGTTCTCCTCCGGAACCCTCCCCGGTTCCGTAGACAATGAGGTAGTCAACTCCTTCTATACCTCCGGAGAGGTCTGGTTCTTCATACCAGATATCTTCTGCTCCTTCGGGGTCATCGTTGCCCTCCTCAAGTCGATTCAGACAATCTAAGCAGGGGATTTAAGAGTGGTATGAGTACGAGCGTGCTCAACAAGTTCATTATAGAAAAGAGGTGTTTAATGCACTAGCTACGATATCAGATCAGAAAGTCTAATACCAATGCAGGTTTTGATAATCATTTCTTCAAGAGGTTGCTTTTATTCAGAAGAACTATGTCCGTCAGCCTTCACCGGTTTACTAGAACTTCATGGAGCTCCTTTCCGGCAGTGTTCGCAGTTCCATATCCCGGAACAGGGAGTGACAGGTCACGATTCATTACACTCTGCAGAGGTGTGTTGCTTTACCCATAAGAGATCTTAACCTTGGTGCCAACCGGGCAGCTCTCCCGTCCACACTTCCTTTGGTGTGAGGCCCGGTATAAGGTCATAGCCAATCATATTCCTCCGCTACCTCGCACACCCACCCTTTTGTAAGATTGTCTTCCCCTATATCTATGGAGAGACCGGCCCAGGCATTTGTTCTCCCCTATACCAATATGGTAGACCGTTCCGAACAATTTGTATGCCCTGCCCTATCAACCATAGATAGACCGTTCCGGACATCTTACAATCCATCATAGACCGCATTACCGTGGGGACCTTAGGCTTCCCCAGCCCACCGCTTGTCCCTCAGGATACAAGTGTCTACGGAAAGCACATCCGTTGATGTACAAGAGGTGGAAATACGATTGACTATTCCGTCCCACTCCAGATCTTTGGTTAACACGGGTATTACGGCACAAGAATCACTGGACGACATTTGTTGTTTAATCCTAGATGGATATAAACCCTTGCAATGGAACCTCCACCATATCAACACATACCATGGTTCCATTGCCCACCACATAGTCATATTCATAGTTATGAAAATAGTGGTTTTGCTTTTTTATGCAGTAGTGATAAACATAGTACTTTGCAAGTAATTTGGTAAAAATACTCAAATGACATGAGCAAGTGATGAACTTGCCTGAACACTGCAAAGTGTTGCAGTTGGATGGTGTGGACTGACCCTTGTCCTCTGTTGCTGAAAAATAGCATCATTGTCCGATAAGGGCAATGGTTAAAGAAGCAATTATGCATCCTTTCCATTTTTAGGGTTTGTTCCCCCCTTCCGGTGTCTTATCATTTTATGTGAGAGTTAAATACTAAGAAAAATTTAGGGATACTCTTTTTAGGGTTAAATGCTACCTTGAAATGTTGTCAAGGTGTTTTTAAAGTCCAAAAGAATTTATGGACTTATTTTCATTGTTGAAAATATAAAGTGTGATTTAAATGATTATTATAATCATCAAATTAGGACATTATCTTAGTTGTCTTCAAAAATTCCTTTTTATATTTTATTCTGATAGAGAATTTTATGCTGAGCAGTTTTCATATTTTTAATTATTTTTTAGAGCTTTTATCCATTTTCTGTTTAATTTCAAAGTTTCTGGTTTAAATGGATTTGTGAAATGACTAAAATGCCCCTGGACCCACCTGTCAGGGTGGCCCAGCGGGTTAGGTCGAACCCGAGCCGTCTGTCTGGCTCGTTCGGACTCACTCGTCCCCTTCCTCGCTCTCTCGTGCAAACCCTAACTCCCCCGTGCTCTGGCGACATGGAAATCACCTCCGCCGTCACCGATTAAATCCGGCCGTCTCCGGCCATCGCCGGCGACGAGATGATGCGGATCTGGACCGCCTCTCGACGGCGGACATGATAGTCCGCGTCGATCTGACGCTCGTTGCCTCCTCGGCTCGCCCTCAACGCGTCTGCGCCCTGGCCGCAAGATCTGCGACGATGCACTGCTCGCCGATGCTCCTGATGAGGTGGCGTTGCCGTGCTCTGCCGTGGTGGTGCTGGTTGCTGCGGCATTGCCGTGGCCTGGCCTGGCCTGGCGCTGCCGTGCCCCCGGTGTGTGCTGATGTGGCCTCCATGGCTGCGTCCTTCGTTCAGCTTCACCTGTGAGTACTCCATCGCCTCCTTCTCTCCCTCTCAGCTCTACTCCTTCATCTTCTTGCCTGAGCTGCTATGCGTATGCTGCTGCTGTGCCTATGCTGCTACTGTGTGTGCTGCTGCTGCGCTCTGCTGGCCATGGCCATTGCTTCTGTGGCCTTGCATGTGCTTGTGCTGCTGCTTCTACTGCGGAATGATGCTAGCTGCTATGGCTGTGCTCTCTGCTGCTGCAATTGTGAACTAGTGGCTGCTGCTCTACTCTCCATGGCCTAGCTTAAGCTGTGCTATCTTTGCTATGCATGATTCTGTGCAATTTTCCTAAGCCATGTGCTTGCTTATGCTTGCATTTCTTGCTTCAAACTATCCATGTGCCTCTGTGCTTGATACTACTCTTGCTAGATCATCAAGTGTATTCAATTACTTGCCCTAGCTTGATTAATGTGTGTAATCCTTGCAATTTTCAAGAGCCAGTGCTCCTGGTGTGCTATCCCTTGTGCTAAAATTCCTAGAAATGCTCCATTGAGCATGTTTGTTGGCTGGACAGCACCATCCCTTGATGGTGTGCTTCTGGATACAATTGTAATGCTTCTATTTAATTATCTGTGATGCAATTGTTCAGGTTATGTCGCTATTTAATTCATGTTGTTACTGTCACTAGTGGAAAACAGGGCTTCCGTGGGAGCCTTTTGTCGCGGGCGCGCCTGCACCCGCGACAAATGGCCTGGCCACGTCGCCCCGAAACCATGTGGAGCGCGCGGAGGCTTTTGTCGCGGCCTTTTGTCGCGGGCCGTATTACGACCCGCGACAAAAGGGGTAGGAGCGACGTGGCCACCCCTTTTGTCGCGGGTCGTAATACGGCCCGCGACAAAATGTCCCCGCCCTATATATAGAAGCAGCCAGCCACCCCCCCACCTCATTTTTTCCTTGGTGGTGAAGGTGGAGGTGTATGCTAGCTCATTTTTTCTACATGTGCACAAGAGGTGTTTGATGGAATGCTTGTGAGAGGGATGCCACTTGGTTTATTTGATAAGATTTCTCCTCTTTTTGATCCAAAAAGGTTAGCAACTATTTTCTCGACTATATATATATGCATAGTCCGTACAATACTAATTTTAGCAAGGTGATTGCATCTGATACATATATAATTGTACTTATGATGCAGATGAGTCATCCATGGATGTACGGTAACCGATGTGCTCCCGCTTTCAGAGAGGGCGTGAATTCTTTCCTGCTTGTGGCCGAGGCCAACAAGTCGAAGCAAGGTTTTATGTGCTGTCCATGTCTAAAATGTAAGAACGAGAAGGATTACTCTTGCTCAAGAGATATTAAGAGCCACCTGCCGGTTTGGGTTCATGTCCAGTTATAATGTTTGGACCAAGCACGGAGAAGAAGGGGTTATGATGGAAGACGGCGATGAGGAAGAAGATAATGATGAGAAGTATTATCGATCTATGTTCTCTGAATGCTTTGATACCGCAATGGACGACAATGAAGAAGAAGGAGGTGAAGAACAGGCATCGAGATGATCCTGTTGATGATGATCTTCGTCGGGCCATTTACGATGCAAGAAGAGGCGTGACACGGATAAGGAGAGGTTGCGGTTCGACAAGATGTTAGAGGACCACCACAAATTGTTGTACCCAGGTTGTGAAGATGGGCATAGAAAGCTGGGTAGCATATTGGAATTGCTGAAATGGAAGGCAGAGGTCGGTGTGGTGACTCGGGATTTGAGAAATTGATGATAATATTAAAGAAGCTGTTTCCAAGAAATAATGAATTGCCCGTCGGTACATATGAAGCAAAGAAGCTTGCGCCCTCTAGGATTAGATGTGCGAAGATACATGCATGCATTAATGACCGTATCCTCTACCGCGGTGAGAAGTACGAGAATTTGAATAAATGCCCGATATGTGGTGCATTGCGGTATAAGATCAGAAAAGATGACCCTGGTGATGTTGAGGGCGAGCCACCCGGGAAGAGGGTTCTGCGAAGGTGATGTGGTATGCTCCAATAATACCACGGTTGAAACGTTTGTTCAGAAACAAAGAGCATGCCAAGTTGTTGCGATGGCACATGGAAGAACGTAAGAAAGACGCGATGTTGAGGCACCCCGCTGATGGTCGGCAGTGGAGAAACATCGGGAGAGAGTTCCGGATTTTGCGGGTGAGGCAAGGAACTTATACTTTGGTCTAAGTACGAGATGGCATGAATCCTTTTGGGAGCAGAGCTGCAGTCCACAGCACCTGGCCCGTGACTCTATGTATCTACAACCTTCCTCCTTGGTTGTGCATGAAGCGGAAGTTCATTATGATGCCGGTGCTTATCCAAGGCCCAAAGCAACCGGGCAACGACATTGATGTGTACCTAAGGCCATTAGTCGATGAACTTTTGGAGTTGTGGGCCAAACCAGGTGTACGTGTGTGGGATGAGCACACGGAGCAAGAATTTGACCTACGAGCATTGCTATTCGTAACCATCAATGATTGGCCTGCTCTCAGTAACATTTCAGGACAGACGAACAAAGGATACAATGCATGCACACACTGTTTAGATGAGACTGAAAGTAAATATTTGGGAAAAAGCAGAAAAGTTGTGTACCGTTCAATCGTCGTTTCCTTCCGCGCAAGCATCCTTAAGGAAAAAAGGCAAGCATTTCGATGGCGAGGCAGACCGCCGTCCGAAGCCTGTCCCCGTAGTGGTGCTGATATATTTGACATGGTCAAGGATTTAAATGTTATCTTTGGAAAGGGTCCAGGCAGTCGACTGTTCCGAAAGACGATGACGGACATGCGCCCATGTGGAAGAAGAAATCTATTTTCCTGGGAGCTAGAATATTGGAAAGTCTGGAAGTCCGCTACGCAATCGACGTGATGCACCTGACCAAGAATCTTTGTGTGAATATTCTAGGTTTTCTAGGCGTGTATGGAAAGACAAAAGATACAACAGAAGCACGGGAGGACCAGGAACTTCATAAAGGACGAAACGGCAATCATCCAGGGCAGTTTGTAGGGCCTGCCAGCTATGCTCTTACCAAACAAGAGAAGGAGATCTTTTTTGAAGCCCTATTCAGTATCAAGGTTCCGTCTGGTTTCTCGTCGAATATAAAGGGGATAGTAAATATGAAGGAGAAAAAATTCCAGAACACGAAGTCCCATGACTGTCACGTGCTTATGACACAATTGCTTCCGATTGCATTGAGGGGACTTCTACCAGAAAATGTTCGACTAGCCATTGTGAAGATATGTGCATTCCTGAACGCAATTTCTCAGAAGGTAATGGATCCAGAAACTTTGTCAGGATTACAGGAAGATGTGGTCCAATGTCTTGTCAGCTTCGAGTTGTTGTTCCCACCATCTTTCTTCAATATTATGACGCACCTCCTCGTTCACCTAGTTGAAGAGATTAGAATTCTCAGTCTGTATTTCTACACAATATGTTCCCCTTCGAGAGGTTCATGGGAGTCTTAAAGAAATATGTTCATAACCGAGCTAGGCCGGAAGGAAGTATCTCAAAGGGCTACTGAACCGAGGAGGTCATTGAGTTTTGTGTTGACTTTCTTCACGACCTTAAGCCGATTGGTGTTCCTGAATCTCGGTATGAGGGAGGCTGACTGGAAAAGGCACACTAGGAAGGAAAGCAACGGTGTGGAGGGACAAGATTTCTTTCAATCAAGCGCACTACACAGTTCTATACAATTCCAGCTTGGTGGCTCCGTACATCGAGAAACATAAGAATGTTTTACGAGAAATAAACCCGGGCCAGCCCGAGTCCTTGATTACACGTCAACACATGAATACCTTCGGCAGTTGGTTGCAAAGACATCTCATTAATGACCCATCTGCGGTGGAGCAGCTGTACTTGTTGGCCAGGTTACCATCTTCAAACATATGTACATTCCAAGGGTACGAGATAAATGGGAATACATTTTACACGATCGACCAAGATAAAAAGAGCACCAACCAAAACAGCGGTGTCCGCTTCGATGCAACAGACGAGAATGGGCAGACCACCACATATTATGGATACATAGAGGAGATATGGGAACTTGACTATGGTCCCACTTTTAAGGTCCCTTTGTTTCGGTGCAAATGGGTGAAGCTCAGCGCTATACATATTGACGATAAGTACGGTATGATAACGAGTGGATCCCAACAATCTTGCGTGCACGGGACGAGCCTTTTGTCCTAGCCAGCGAGGTGGCTCAAGTTTTCTACGTGAAGGACATGTCTAGCAAATCAAGAAAAAGAAATCAACAAAAGAATACATCAATCGAGGAGCCAAAGCGCCACATAGTTCTTTCGGGGAAAAGAAACATCGTGGGAGTGGATGACAAGACAGACATGTCAGAGAAGATTATAATAAGTTTAAAGAAATTCCGCCCTTCACGGTGAAAATTGACCCAAGCATCTTGCTAAATGATGAAGATTCTCCATGGCTACGGCGTAGAAGATCACAACACTAGATGGCGATGTAATAATGTATTCTTCATATATAGTTCCCAAGACAATCTCTACATTTATGTAATAATGAAGATTAAGCGTGCTTGGCTTGTTGATCTGCTTGGCAAGGCGTATCGATGCTCCTTTTATAGGCACGGCACCGCTTCTACTTTGTCTTATTCCTTCGACAGGCCGTCGTGCGCTACATGCTTTATCTCATCGAGCAGTGCGTCCACCCACGCGTCCTTATCCTGCCGACACCTTTAGTCGCGGTTGCAGCCACCAACCGTGACAAAGGTTACCGACACATCCTTATCCTGCCGACAGCTTTAGTCGCGGTTGCAGCCACCAACCGTGACAAAAGGTTACCGACACATCCTTATTATCCTGCCGACATCTTTAGTCGCGGTTGCAGCCACCAACCGTGACAAAAGGCCCTCCTAGATAAGCCTCCCCCAGTCTTTTGTCGCGGTTTGAGCCTCCACCCGGGATGAAAGTTTCGCGCGCCACTTCGTTCCCGCCTATTTTCTTCCCGCATTCCCGCCATTTTTCCACTATATATATGTAGGCTTGGACTCTCATATCTGCAAACCTCATCACTCTCTCCCATGGCTTCCATCGTATGTCTAACACCCCGGGAGGCGGAGGCGCTTTGCGCCTCGAACTACCCTGCCCGCCCGGCTACCGCGTCCCGACCGGCTGGTTGCTGAGCGTCGGAGGCGTGCGGTCCCTCCTATCCCTGTAGGTGTGCCACGCGAGATGGCCATCACGAACCACTACTATTTCGAGCTCACGCCCGAGCAGCGGAGGAATCCCCGGTGGCATCCCGACTACAGCCCGACTTGGGACAGCTTCTTCATCAATCGGCGTGAGAGGGCGGTTGCCAGTACGAGGAGGACGGCCCGCCTCCTTCGAACTTCAACGAGGCCGGCCGTCGGATGTGGTGGCGCGGCCGGACTCTCGAGCGTCCTGGCCTGTCGTGGCCCCCGCTGCGCTACCCTCAATCCCAGCCCACGCGTGGTCATCCGCCGAGGTTCGACAACCGCGACCCCGATGCTAGCGACGATGACGTCGGCGACTTTGATGACTACAGTGGCGATGTGTATAGGACTAGGCACGACTATGATTGAATGGCTCCAACATTCGAATACGGCCATGTATCTTATTTTTCAGTTGAGCTCTGTACTTTAATTTCAGTTCAGTCGTAATAAATTTCGTGTCAACCACTTTATTGAACAAAAACAACCGACAACGACTTTATAAACTAAATTTAAACTAATAGAACCGACAACGACTTTATTGAAATTACAATAAAATAGATAAATTACTAGTCTAGTCTCTACTCGTCGTCGGAGGTTTTCTCCGTCCAAAGGTCATCCCACCGAGGGTCGTTTTCGGTCCAAGTTGTATTCGAGTTCTCGAGCTCGAAGGCGGCGACGGCCCGCCGGTGGCGCTGTTGGACCTGCGTTGTGCCCTAAGGTTAGCAAAGAACGCGTCGGGGGACCGCGCCCTCCACGGCGCATCAACGCTCGTCGCGCTCGGCGATGGCGATCCGGCGCTGCACTGGCGATGCCGGTGACGGTCCTCGTCGGTGACGAGGCACGGCGGTGGCGCGAGGAACTCCGCCTCCTCTAGCGATTCAACATCCGGGAAGTTCATGTCGTGCCCTGGCCGCCGAAAGCGCCACGCCGCCGCGTCGTAGCGCGCGCCGCCTCTTCCGGCGTGTTGTACGTGCCGAGGGTGAGGCGGAAGCCACCGGCGCGTATCTCGGCGGTGAACCTACCGCTCGGATGCACTCGAACGCCACGGAAACCGGACGCCCCTCGACGACATGGAGGCATCCCGGAGATGAATGAGCGGAGGCGGTGGCGACGTGTGGTTGCGCCCGCACTCGTCGCTCTATATAGCGCACGCGGGGCATGGCACGTGTCAGCGGTGGCTACACGTCGCACGCCGGCGTCGGCGGGGTGAGGCACGTGTCAGCGGTGGCTACACGTCGCACGCCGGCGTCGGCGGGGCGAGGCACGTGTCAGCGGTGGCTAAACGTCGCACGCCGGCGTCGGCGGGGTGAGCCACGTGTCAGCGGTGGCTAAACGTCGCACGCCGGCGTCGGCGGGGTGAGCCACGTGTCAGCGGTGGCTACACGTCGCACGCCGGCGTCGGCGGGGTGAGCCACGTGTCAGCGGTGTCTAAACGTCGCTCGCCGGCGTAGGCGGGGTGAGCCACGTGTCAGCGGTGGCTAAACGTCGCACGCCGGCGTCGGCGGGCGAGGCACGTGTCAGCATTTATATATGCGAGATGCAAATAGTTCTATGGATGTCATATTCATGTTCATTGGATTTTTCTGATCAATTTTCATATATAACACTTTTCTTTTTGAGTTACCATTTAAAAGTTATTGAAATAATAGTTTTTATTTAAAAAAAACAGAAAAACAAAAAACAGAAAAACAAAAAACAGAAAAACAAAAACGGTCCAGGCCTGATCCGCGTCCAACGGCTCCAGGCCGTTGGATTCAAACGGCCGGAGCCGTTGGATGCGCTACACGCGGATCGGCCGCCTCCCCCTCCCACCCCCTTTTGTCGCGGGTCGAGCCACGGCCCGCGACAAAAGGACCCCCCTTTTGTCGCGGGTGGTGGCTTGACCCGCGACAAAGGGGTCTTTGTCGCGGGTCAAGCCCCCACCCGCGACAAAAGGCCCTAGGTATAAATATCTACCGCCGCGGGCGGAGCCCCACCCGCGACACCGGAGGCCATTTTCCTTAGCAGAAATCGCGCCGTCGGGCTGCCGAAATCCACCGCCGCCGCCGGCCATCTTCCTCGCCTCCGGCCGCCGCCCTGCCACTTCTGAGCCGCCTCTTCGCCGCCCCGCCCTCTGCGCCACCTCCGCCTTGTGGGCCGCCTCTGCGCGCCACCTCGACGAGATCTCCCGCGCGCGCCACCTCCGGCCGCCGCCTCCTCCGGCCGCCGCCTCCTCTGGGACACCCTGCCGCCGCCGCCTCTGCGCCACCCTCGAGAAGCAGGTAGCCGCCACCCTCCGCCGCCCGCGCGGCGCCGTGCCGGCCGGCGCCCATGCCCGGCCTTTTTTCATTAAGTTTTTAATTAAGTTAGTTAGTTTAGTTTAGTTAGTATTAGTATTTAGTTTTAATTAGTATTAGTTAGTTAGTATTAGTATTAGTATTTAGTTTTAATTAGTATTAGTTAGTTAGTATTAGTATTAGTATTTAGATTAAATTTAGTATTAGTTAGTTAGTTTAAATTTTTGTAGATAGTTAATTCAAATTTCGTAGTTACTTAATTCAAATTTCGTAGTTACTTAGTTCAAATTTCGTAGATTAAACCGACGCAAACACTCTCGCGAACACCGCTCTCCCTCTCGCGAACAACACTCGCCGACACCCCTCTCCATCTCGCGAACACTAGCCGACACCCCTCTCCCTCTCGCGAAAACCATCGACGCCGCAACTCCCCTCTTCTCTCCCTTCTCGCGAACAACACTCGCCGACACCCCTCTCCATCTCGCGAACACTAGCCGACACCCCTCTCCCTCTCGCGAAAACCATCGACGCCGCAACTCCCCTCTTCTCTCCCTTCTCGCGAACAACCGACGCCGACACCCTCTCTCTCTCTCTCGCAAACACGCGTCGCCGACACCCTCTCCCTCTCACAAACACGCGTCGCCGACACTCCTCTCCCCTTCGCAAACACTCTTCGCGAACACCCTCTCCCTCTCGCAAACACGTGTCGCCGATTAGGGTTAGGGTTTGGTTTGTGTTTGATTAGGGTTAGGGTTTGGTTTGTGTTTGAACATTTACTTATCGATTTAAATCTTTTGCGAAACAATGGATCAAATCGAACGGGACAAGGACCATGAAGACATAGTCGCGGACAGAATCCGCGATGGTACAGCAGCCGACCGAGCCGGCTCCGGTGATGGAGAAGCCGACGGCTCCGGTCATGGAGAACCCGACGGCTCCGGTCATGGAGAAGCCGACGGCTCCGGTGACGGAGAAGCCGACGGCTCCGGTGACGGAGAAGCCGACGACGGCTCCGGTGACGAGGTATTAATGGAATTCTATATGTACATATGTATTGAGGCATTAGTATAGAGGCATTAATGCAATTCTATATGTATTCTCTTAGGCCTCCGAAGATAAGATAGAGAAACGAGGCCCGGCAAAGAAGTTGACCAAGAAAGACCACTTCACAATTGAAGTTATATCACCGGAAGGCCAACCGGTGGTACCCGAGAATGTCGGAGTGAAGTTCAAAAATCAGTGCGGAGTTGTGGTTAGAGATCGTGTCCCGATCACTGTCAGAGAATGGAACAAGACGAAGAATGTGTCCGAAAATCAGGTTGCCGATAGGTACAAGGACACACTTTTCAGAGACCTGATGGCACATTTCACTTTGCCGGATTTGGGATCGGAGTCCGAGAATGCTAAGCAGCGAGCACTAGTGAAGAAATGGGCTCTTAAGAAGATGGGGGAACTTTTCCGGGCGTATAAGAACCGGTTATGGAAAAATTATAAGAAAGACAAGAAGCCTCCATTATTCGAGAACTACCTAGCGAAGCAGGAGCATAGCGGGAAGAATTTGTGAGGTACAAAGAATCGAGAGGAGGCTGTGAACTTTGTCAGCGAAAAACAAGAAGAATGCAAGCGAGAAGAAATATCACCATCATACGGGGCGAGGGGGCTACGGAAGAGCCATGCCTAAGTGGGATGCACAAGAGGCTGAGATGGAGCTGAACGGGATCACTCCGAACCCACGCGAGAAGGATGGGACATAAGGGCTCGAAATTGGTTCCTCGCGCATGGCTGTGAGTATGACATGAAGACAGGGAACATTGTTGAAAGTGACACCAGGGTTAGGGTACCCAGGCAAAAATGGATTGAAGTGACGACAGATATAAAGGCGGGAAAACTAAAGTTTGCTCCCGATAGAGAGAAAGACTTGCTGACGCTTGTCCTCGGTAATCCTGAGAAGGGAGGACGAACAAGAGGCTTCGGCCCTAGTGTTCCGTGGTCGCTTGGGTTTCCGGCCGACGCGGAGACTTATAGAAGCCGAGCGAGAGCTAAACAACGCCAGCGGGAGGTGCAGATAATGACCGGATGGCCGAGTTCCAACACCGACTTGACCAGCAGCAGCGGGAGCTTCAGCGGCAGCAGCGGGAGATAAATGAACTAAAAGGACAGCGCCCGCCGAGATAATACCGCTGAAATATCTCAGCGACGAGACAGCAGCGTGGCCGACTCGGAGGCCCCTCCTACACGGATGATGATAGATGCCCGTCTGGCGACCCCTTGGATGGAATCAAGGAGACAACACCTTGTGATCTCCATGAGGTGTTCAGGAAGGTTTCTGTTAAGGTGGCGGCCGGCTATGTCTTACCGGCATTTGGACCTGAAGGTGAGCCGGCAACATGGCATGGCAATCCGATTCCAGCTGGCTATGCTCGTGTCGGGGTGGATTCTGTTGTCCCGCAGTGGGAGACATTGGAGCTCCATATCCCTGGAGGTGATGGGGGGCTTACACTCGAGAGAGGTGCTGGGAGAAATCATTCTGCGGGAAAAGAAGAACATCAGGCTGCCAGGCTGGGTAGCACCTAGTACCGATCGTCCCGGCAGGTCACCATCACCTCCTCCAGGGTGATCGCAGGCCACCATCACCTCCTCCTACTGATCACATGTCGCCACCATCACCCCGTGGGTACGACGTCGACCACGACATCGGTAGTCCATCTCCATCTCCAGCGCCGCCGCCTCCGCCCACTAAGACTCGGAATGCACCCAGCCGGAAGCGTTTCAAGAGTCCTGTCCCCAAGAGGTCGCCCCTCCCAAAAGTACCAAAGGTTCCTCCCCCCCGTCCTTGGGATCTTCTTGTCGAGGAAAATGCGGCGGCTGTTGCGAAACACAACTATGATCATTTCCATAAGCCAAAACCTCCAGCGCCGAGCCATACACAGAGAAGCAAATAGAATATGCTACTAGTTTTCTGAACACACCATCGCAGTATGAGTTACACGAGAAGAAGGATGACTATACACGCACTCTTGCGAAGGTAATTGACCAAAAAAGGATGAAAAGGCCAAGGAGAAGGACATTGCTGGCACGAGCAAATCATCAGCTAGAAGTGCAGATGAGAAAAGGTCAAGTTCAACAAGTGCACCCCTCAAGGCCAAGCAAACGACAAAAGGCAAAAAGAGAAAGGAAGTTCCCCTCCTCGGTGCTCAGCCCAAACAATCGATCCCAGACTCAAAGTGTTTAATGTTCCCAAGGTGTACGAGGAACATGGTGGTGATGTCAATATGGAAGAAGCTGCAACTCTAGCGGCTCAATGTGGAGTTACCGTGGAGGAATTGTTTGGTGCCGCAGATGCTGCACTACCCACTGCTGATATAGCTCCTAAATTTGTCTACGGGGCCGACTTGGTCAGCAGAGAGCAGCTGCATAAACTGCCAACACATATGCGGAATTTGCATCAGTGGTACCTTGATGCATGCAAGGAGAAAAAAATGTACATCGTGGCGAGTATACCATGGGAATATTACTACCGAAACGAGGAGATCCATATTGAGATGAATGAACTCGCAGTTATTCAATCTAGAAGCCCTCGACAAATCTCTCATGAGTTGCTATTGCTTGTAAGTTGTTAACTACATATAAGTTCATTTTCATTCAGTTCATGTTCGTTTTCATTGCATATATATACTCATTATATCTTATGGGTTCTCTTTTGCAGACTGAAGATCGGTGAGTGCAAAAGTAATAATATTATCAATGTTGGGTTTGTTGACCCAGATAAAATACATGTTGAAACGGTGAAGCATAAACGCGAAGAAACGGGGAAACCTACTAAGGTTTTTGGGGCAGCAATATTTCTGTGATTCAATATTGTTTCCTTACAACTACGAGTGAGAGTCTTAATGATCTTTTATGCACATTCAATTTTTCTTACTCGATGTTAAGTGTAATTCCTGACGTATATGCATAACATGTGCAGCTTCCACTTTGGATTCTACTAGACATTCAACCTGATAAGGGAATAGTTGAAGTAAGAGACCCACTGAGTAGAGGCCTGGACGGGTTCCAGGACTTGCGAAGTTGCTCCAAGTGTAATTTCCTTCATCGCCGCGCTTTATCTTTCGTGAGATATCAATTAATTATCCACTCATTCAATCATTCTTTTGCCTGGCAGGGCTTGGCAAGCTTTGAAGAATGTTCATAAGGACATTACCTTTGCAAAGAAGCTAACATTTACTCCTGTAGCGTGCCCCCAGCAGCCACAAGGGATGAATCTATGTGGATACTACGTTTGCGAGTCCATTCGCATGTTAACCACTGAGAAGCAGAACAGAAATAAATTCGACGTAAGCAATAACATTCACAACTTTATTTATTATCATCAATATTTCGTTATCAAGACTGATATAGTCATACTCATCTCATTTTCGTATATAGGTCGACTTCATGCGGGACAGACTCCAACCAAAGGAACACGCACTAGGAATCGCGGAGGAAGTGGCGGGACTTTTGGTTAGAGAAGTAATAAACAACAAAGGCTTGTTTAGTCCAGATAGTTGTTCTACCTCCAAATAGACGGTCGTTAGTACCGTTTGTCGATCGTGAGCTCCATGTATATATGTAGGGAACCTACGAATATGTGTAAGGGGAATCGACTTCTGCTTCCAATATTTGTTTGATCGATCTATATATATATATATAATGAATGAATGTGTACAACTTCTAGTAGCGTACAAATATATGCAACTTTCATTTTCGAACGAAAAAAATGAAATAACAGGCGGTCGGTGGCGGGGGGGGAGGGGTGCTGCACCCCTCAAACCCTAAAGCAGAAGCGTTGTGCGCGCGCCACGTAGAAGGCCTTTTGTCGCGGGTGGTAATACCGCCCGCGACAAAAGGGCCTGTGCCCTGCGCGCCCCGCGGCTGCCACGTGGTGGACCTTATGTCGCGGGTCGTAAGTGACCCGGGATAAAAGGCCACCCTTTTATCGCGCCTTGCTTGTCGCGGCTGGCCGCCCGCGACAAAAGGCCCTAACCACCCGGATCAAAAGGCCTGTTTTCCACTAGTGTGTGTTGGTGCTAGGCTTGGTTCTAGCAGGCCTTACCATGCTTTAGCAAGCTCTGGTGGTCAAGTGATCATCAGCTGCTTGCTTATTGCTTGCTCTACTTACTTCCTGTGCCCGTCTGGTGCTTATCATGTGACTGTGTATCACCATGCCTTGTGCTGGTGCAGGCTTCTGCTTGCTCAAGCAGTTGATGATGCTTGCAATGATCCATTGGATCATCTGCAAGGTTCTGGTGCATCAATTACTTGTGTAATTCATTTATCTGTATTACATTGCTTTACTAAATAGATAAGTGATGTGAACTGCTTTGCAGTAATGATCATTTCATTAAATTTGGCAGGGCTAGATGGATGCCAACACTTGGTTGGGTACCCTAGCCCTCTTTTGAACCCTTCTGGGTGATGATAATTGTGCATGGCTTATTTGTTTGGACTGGTTATGTGGTTGAGGTGACCTTGATAGCAATTCCTTGATGTTTAGGTAGCTCCCACCTTTGTTGGCTTGCTGTGGCTTAGTGAATGCATTACTGGTTAATCCCTAGTTGGATTTCCAGTGATCTTTGATGTTGACAAACAAGAATAGACACATATTGTCTATCTGTCTGATGGTATGCTAGGTTTTAGGTGCTAGGTGACTTGGTTGGCTAGGTAGGATCATTTCCTTGCTGGATTGCCTTGCTTATGCCACTGTCTTGCTCTAACTCGTGTTCCCTTGGTGATTTCCTATTGGCTCCACCCATTTTTGCTTGCACCAACTGACTAGGTAGCAAGATGATGACACAAACTGGGTACTCACACCCTATGGCTTGTGTGTGTTTGATGCACATGCTTATTTATGAGCAAGACAGATGCTTGCTCATGATTCTCTGTGTATACCTCACTCCAACTCCTAGAATGAGTGTTGGTGTAGTGGATTTGCTTCTGGTTGGATTTATGTGCTTGCCCTGCTCCTCCTGGCTTGCTGGTGATGCTTGATTTGATTCTGCTTGTTATTGGAATAGGTCGAGCAGCTCTAGCTGTTCACCTGTTCTTGCTGTTCTTGGTGTTCTTACCACTTGAGTTGCTGCCGATGAAATGGCTAGGGTTTGGGCTGTGAAAAGTTTATATATGCCCAACTCTTTGCCTATCTGGTCGACAACAAGGCCTGGCATCATTTGGTGACTCCCCTGGCTGTGTGTGTGTGTGCTGTTGTGCATGCACACTCCATGGCTTGCTGTTGAGCATGCACTCAAGCTGTGTGAGCAGCTTGTGTGTGTGTGTGGGACTTGTGTAGCTGAGTGGATCAGCTCGGCTAGTTCCTGGTCATATCCTCTCAAATTTCATTCTTTTGCTAACCTGCCAAGTGGCAATGCCACTTGGCATAATCAATTGTTTGATTTGTGTGTGTGTGGAGGGATCAAGAATTGATCAAGATCATTTTGCACAAGCATTTCATGAAGATTACTTGTGTAGTTTAGGACATTTTATTTACTTGTAATTTTCCTTTTTTCTATTTCTTCAATTCTTGTAATGTGTTGTAAATTCATTATTCAATTCTGGATATTGTAATTGACATTGTATCTTGTGTGAATATCAATAAAGCTCCAATTTTCCTTAATGAACTTTATATAATAGTTGTACTATTTATATACTTGATTATTTATATTTGTTTAATGAATTACCTCAATTCGAATTATGAAATATTCATGTGATGTTTGAATTTGAAATTCAAACCCAAGTTGTTTGAATTCAATCATGCAACTTAATATTTGTGATGCACTACTCCCCTCTCTTCTCAAAAACCCTAGTTTAGTTAAGTGAGGTCCAAATTTATCGCACTCTCAAAACCCTAACCCTATAAGGTGTCGAAAGAGAAACTTGTCCCCCTTCGATGCAGTTCTCTTTAAAAGCGCGAAATTTCCCCAGAATTTATGATGCAATGCACATCCCTTTCTAAAATCTACCCCTCGATCGTCTCTAAACCTGGGACATTACAACCTTTCCCCCTTAAAGAAAACTTCGTCCCGAAGTTGTGTTTGTAATACCTGAATAGTTCTGGGTAAGACTTTCTCAGGTCTTCTTCCTTCTCCCAGGTGGCTTCTCTCTCTGGATGGTGTTTCCACTGGATCTTACAGTACTTAATGGCTCTATTCCTGAGTTGTTTCCAATTCTCCTCAAGAATCTTGGCTGGCTTCTCGATATAGGTCAAGTCTGGTTGTAATTCTAGCTCATCATGTGATACTGGCTCGTCTGGGGTCTTCAAACATTTCCTGAGTTGAGATACATGGAATACATTGTGTACTTGAGCTAACCTTCCCGGTTGATCCAATTCAAAGGCTAACCCTCGGTTCTGACTCGGAATCTTGAAAGGTCCGATGTATCTAGGGCTAAGCTTCCCCTTTACTCCGAATCTCTGAATACCTTTCATCGGACTTACCTTAAGGTACACCATGTCTCCAACTTGTGGCTCCCATGTCCTTCTCTTTTGATCTGCATAACTCTTTTGTCGACTTTGAGCTATTTCGAGTCTATCTCTTATGATGTCGATGATCTGCTTCTTTTCCTTAACATAATATGGATTGAACTCCTTGCTTGAGCCTGCCTCGTACCAACAGATCGGTGATCTACACTTTCTTCCATACAGAGCTTCAAAGGGTGCCATATTGATGCTTCTTTGATAGCTATTGTTGTAAGAAAACTCTGCTAGTGGTAAATTCTCCTCCCATGATCCTCTGAAGTCTAGGGCACACGCCCTAAGCATATCTTCCAATATCTGGTTTGTCCTCTCGGTTTGTCCTCCCGTCTGAGGATGATAGGCGGTGCTATAGTCTAACTTGGATCCTAAAGCTTTATGTAGTTGTTTCCAAAATGCAGATGTGAATACGGATCCTCGATCTGACACTATCTTCTTGGGTACTCCGTGTTTACTCACAATCTCTTTGATGTAAAGATCGATGAGTTTCTCTCCTTTGTCCTGCTGGTTTACTCCTAAGAAGTGTGCACTCTTCGTCAACCGGTCCACGATTACCCATATCATGTCCTTCTTTTTATTAGTCATGGGTAGTCCGGTGATGAAATCCATTCCTATCTCTTCCCACTTCCATTCTGGGATTGGTAAAGGTTGCAACTGTCCTGCCGGACTTTGATGTTCAGCCTTCACCCTTTGACATGTATGGCATTCCGCCACATATTGTGCTATCTCTCTTTTCATGTTATTCCACCAGAACAATTCCTTAAGATCCATGTACATCTTTGTACTTCCTTGGTGTATAGAGTACGGTGTTTGATGTGCCTCTCTGAGTATAACTTCCTTGATCTCATCATTATCGGGAACACAAATCCTTTTCTGGAACCAAAGTGATCCCGACTCTCCTCGGTGAAATTCTGATGGTCTTCCCTCGTCAATCCTTCTCATCTCCTCCACGATGAATGGATCGTCCAATTGACCCATGATTATCTCATTCTTTAGATTAACACTTAGTTCATCGGCTACTTGTAACGCTGATAGTCCTTCATGAGCTTCTTTCTCCCAAAGTTGTATCTGGGCTTGGCTTATTTCCTTCTTCAACTCCGGTGCTATTTCTTGTTCAGCTCCTCCAGTGCTCTTCCTACTCAAGGCATCTGCTACTACGTTAGCTTTTCCTGGAGTTGATGGTCAAATCATAGTCCTTGATCAGTTCAAGCCATCTTTTCTGTCTCATATTGAGTTCCTTCTGAGTGAAGAAGTACTTGAGACTCTTATGATCTGTATAGAGCTCACACTTAGCTCCATAGAGAAAATGTCTCCAAGTTTTAAGTGCAAATACGACTGCTGCTAGCTCTAGGTCATGGGTTGGATATTTCACTTCATGAGGTCTGAGTTGCCTCGATCCATAAGATATTACTTTCCGATCTTGCATGAGTACGCAACCCAATCCATGTTTGGATGCGTCACAGTACACGGTGTAATCCTTACCAACTTCCGAAACAGCTAACACCGGTGCTGTGGTGAGTTTCTCCTTAAGAGTCTGAAAACTCTTCTCACACTCATCAGACCACACGAACGGTGTGTTCTTCCTTAACAGCTTAGTCATTGGTCCTGCTATCCTAGATAATCCTTCAATGAATCTCCGATAGTATCCTGCCATTCCTAAGAATCCTCGGATTTCTTTGACAGTCTTAGGTGCTTCCCATTCTAAAACTGCAGCTACCTTGCTTGGGTTAACTGCTATCCCATCCTTGCTGATAACATGACCAAGAAATTCTACTTGATCTAGCCAAAACTCACACTTGCTGAATTTGGCATAGAGTTGATGTTCTCTTAGTGTTTGCAACACTATCCTAAGATGTTCAACATGTTCAGCTTTATCCTTGGAATATATCAAGATATCATCGATGAACACGATGACAAACTTGTCTAGACATGGCATGAATATCTTATTCATAAGATTCATGAAGATTGCTGGGGCATTGGTTAATCCAAAAGGTACTACTAGGTACTCATGATGTCCATACCTTGAGACAAAGGCAGTTTTCAGAACGTCTTCCTTCTTGATCTTTATCTGATGGTATCCGGATCTTAGATCAATCTTGGAAAAGACTCCCGCGCCTCTAACTTGATCAAACAGATCTTGTATTCTAGGAAGTGGATACTTATTCTTGATAGTAACATTATTCAGGTTTCTATAGTCTCCGCACATCCTTCGACCTCCATCTCTTTTATCCACGAATATCACTGGTGATCCCCATGGTGAGATACTCTCCTGAATGAATCCTTTCTGTTCTAGGTCATCCAATTGTTCCTTGAGTTCTTTCAACTCCTTAGGCCCCATCTTGTATGGTGCCTTAGCAATCGGAGCTGTTCCTGGAATTAGGTCGACAGTAAACTCTATCTCCCTATCTGGTGGCATACCAGGTAATTCCTTAGGAAAAACATGCTGGAACTCGTTAACTATAGGTATATCCTCCAGTTTTGCTTCTTTCATGTTGTTTAACTGTAACTCTACCTCAATCTGGGTATGCTTATCTCCTTGATAGATCATTCTACTTCCATCGGGGCTTTTCAGAGACACTGTTTTGTTTGTACAATCTATCAAGGCTCCATTTGCCTCTAACCAGTTCATACCAAGAATGACATCAATGTCCTTCATAGGTAGAATGAACAAGTCTGCGTCAAATGCACACTTATTGATCATAATGACCTGTCCTTGTTTGGTGTGGGTTACTACTATCGTTCCCCCCGCAGAAAGTATGGTGATAGGGTTATCTAACTTAGTGCAACTAATCCCATGTTTGATGATGAATTGCTGAGAAATGAATGATGTAGTTGCAACAGTATCAAAAAGTACTTTGCCAGGATGAGTAAGTATCTGAAGCGTACCTATCACTGCCTGATCGGAGATCACCACCTCCTCCAAGCTGGTGCAGTTCAACTTGCCGAAGGGTTTCTTGTTCTTCCAATTCCCTCCGGTATTCCCGCCTCGGTTTCCTCCTCCTCCTGACTGACCTCCTCCATTATTTCTCTTGGGGTAGTCCTTCAGCATGTGCCCCTCCCGACGATAACCAAAGCATATTATCCTTGGCTTCTTGCAATCTTTCGAGATATGTCCTTTAATTCCACAGCTATGGCAAACAATCTGGTTTGCCGGCTGGAATCCTTGGTTCCTCCTGTTGTCGTTGTTGTTGTTGTTGTTATTGTTGTTGTTGTTGTTGTTGTTGTTGTTGTTGTTGTTGTTGTTGTTGTTGTTGTTGTTGTACCTCGGCTTGAAACTCAAGCTGGTATTGGGCTTGTTGCTGACAAATCTCTTAGGCTCAAATTTGGCCTTCTTTCTCTTCTCCTCTTGCAGCTGTTTGAAGTCATCTTCAAGAGTGATGGCTGCATCCACCAACTCCTGGAACTCAGTAGCTCTCATCATCCGGAGCTGTACCTTGAACTGAGGATTTAATCCCCTCATAAACCTCTTCTTATTCTTGTCCTCGGTGTTGACCTCCTCAACCGCATACCGGAACAACTTGGAGAACTCCCTGACATAAGTCAGGATGGCCTTATCTTTCTGCTCGAGACTCTCAAACTCTCGACGCTTCAACTCCACAATACTCTCAGGGACATTGGATTCCCTGAACTTCCTCTTGAACTCCTCCCACGTGAACACCTTCTCAGCCGGATAAATGGCTACTATGTTATCCCACCAAGATGCGGCGGGTCCACACAACAAATGTGTTGCGTACCTGACCTTCTCCAGGTCGTTGCATCCAACAGTGTTGAGCTTACGCTCAGTATCCATCAACCAATCCTCCGCGTCCATGGGTTCGGGCGCGTATGCGAAGGATATTGGCTTAGTATTCTAGAAGTCCGACAAAGTAACTCCCGGATTATCTGGCCTTTCCACCTTGTTCTGCTGTAGCAGCTCCTGAAAGAACTTGTTTTGCTGCTCCATGGTTACTCGTTGCCTTTCCTCCAACATTTGCATGTATTGGAGGAAATTCTGCTGCATCATAGGTGGTGGTGGAAACTGGTTTCTGGCTGCTTCATCGGCCTCCTTCTTCTGTCTTGCCTCGCGCTCGAGGCACTGTGCTTCACTCTCCTCACCCGTCGCTCCCGACATTTCCCCCTAGTTCCGCAACACAAAGTGGTACTCATAGTTACTCCATGCGCAAGTTTTCTGAGCTCAACTTTGTGCACAGAACTAGTCACGCAATGGAAATCAAGAAGCAAATCCAAATCATACAAAACATATACCATGTATATACATACTTAAGTGGTTTATTACAATACTCAGTAGTAGTGTGAGTATGCAAACTCACTTATTGAAGTATATTTACAAATTTCTACAAATATTACATACTACAATACATGTGGTACAACTGTATTGTAGTCTCGCCTCCCATGGTGGTCTCTAGTCGTGCTTCACTCCCGGTACATCCCAGGTTTCCATCCGGTCGAACGTGTAGTCCTCCTGGCAGAATCTGGAACATAGGGTCTTCCAGTCGGCTGGTAGTCAGAATCAGAGGATGATCCCAGGGAGAAATCTGTGTTCATGAACTGGTTATTCAATGCAGCATAATCCACCCCTGGGGTGTACTCCCCTGTGACTCTGCCATAGGCATTCCCACCATCAGTATCTGACTCGATCAGTATCGGATACTCCTCATAGTCTCCTCTACTGTACCGATGGTTCTGAAACTGGGTTGTGGCGTCCTCATCCATCTCAGGATTACACCTGACTGGATCGCTATAGGTTCCCATGTATGATCCCCAACGCCAACCTGTGGAGTTCTCTATAGGAGTCTCGGAACGCTGATGGTTTCCGGATTCCTCTCCACCCTCATATCCTCCGTGGGAACTGCTAGGAAAGTACCTAGGTGTTATAGGTGTGGTTTGTTGTTCTGGATGGTCAATACTAATGAAGTCACCAGCTGAGTAAACTGGTGTGTGAACCTCACCCTCCATTGGTTCCTTTCCCTTTGTCTCCTCCTTGGGCTCAGTGAATTTTTCCAACATTGTGTCCATTGCTCCCGACAGATGTCGGTTCAACTGAAAGAACAATGTCAGTAGGTTGCGGCTGTTATCCATGTACTTAACGGCTTCTGCTAGTTTTCGTTTTGCAAGCTTGAAGTGGTTAAGCATAGGATCATCTTCCTCCTCCATATGAGGAATATGTGCGAATTCGGAACCAATAAGCTCTTTAGTCTTATGTTCCCTAATATATGTGATGGCTTTCATTATGGCTATGTGGTAGGCTGTTCTTATGGTTCTAGCCTCACCTGCTGGCATCACTACACTCATTCCTAGGGATTCTGGAAGTCTTAATCCTACCCTACACTTCGCCAATACTGTACCGTCGTAGTACATGTATTTCATTACTTGGATTTGGGGATCGCACCCAAATTCAAGCAACATAGCACGAAGAATGTCCGCAAGTCCTCCGTCATAGTCACTCAAGATTGATTCCTTCACTTTCACGTTACGTCCAGAACGTGAACTTGCCATAGTTGGCTGTAGATAAGAAAGAATATAATATTAGTAATAATGCATCATAATAGTGATAATAAAGAATTATCGCACTAAAAGATATGATTGTTTTATTCTCAAGTGAATATACACCATATTTTTAGAGAATTCTTTACTAATCCTATTTGACTCCTAACGTTTTGTCCCATTTACTAGGTTCCAACCTAAGGTCAAAGCTTTTGCTCTGATACCAACTGTGGTGACCCTGCATACCACTTCATGTTGTAGTATGCCAGTCGTTGATATAACATTCACGAAATACCAATCCGCAAATATTACATCCCTCAGAGTAGTACAACAGAACATAGCAGGTCCCTAACTCATTCATTTATTATTACAAGCAACATGTACATGTCATCTCGGAGTTCCTCTTGGGTCCTAAGAGGCCTACTCCTGGGTTCGAGGTGAACCCGACTTAACTTACAATATAGAAGTCTTACTAGGTTATACATTTATTCTCAACGAGCAGTTAAGTACTAAGAGTTCGTACTGCTCGGATACTACTACTACTAGGTAGGTCTATGCTTGTTCTCCTCCGGAACCCTCCCCGATTCCGTAGACGATGAGGTAGTCAACTCCTTCTATACCTCCGGAGAGGTCTGGTTCTTCATAGCAGATATCTTCTGCTCCTTCGGGGTCGTCGTTGCCCTCCTCAAGTCGATTCAGACAATCTAAGCAGGGGATTTAAGAGTGGTATGAGTACGAGCGTACTCAACAAGTTCATTATAGAAAAGAGGTGTTTAATGCACTAGCTACGATATCAGACCAGAAAGTCTAATACCAATGCAGGTTTTGATAATCATTTCTTCAAGAGGTTGCTTTTATTCAGAAGAACTATGTCCGTCAGCCTTCACCGGTTTACTAGAACTTCATGGAGCTCCTTTCCGGCAGCGTTCGCAGTTCCATATCCCGGAACAGGGAGTGACAGGTCACGATTCATTACACTCTGCAGAGGTGTGTTGCTTTACCCATAAGAGATCTTAACCTTGGTGCCAACCGGGCAGCTCTCCCGTCCACACTTCCTTTGGTGTGAGGCCCGGTATAAGGTCATAGCCAATCATATTCCCCCGCTACCTCGCACACCCACCCTTTTGTAAGATTGTCTTCCCCTATATCTGTGGAGAGACCGACCCAGGCATTTGTTCTCCCCTATACCAATAAGGTAGACCGTTCCGAACAATTTGTATGCCCTGCCCTATCAACCATAGATAGACCGTTCCGGACATCTTACAATCCATCATTGACCGCATTACCGTGGGGACTTTAGGCTTCCCCAGCCCACCGCTTGTCCCTCAGGATACAAGTGTCTACGGCAAGCGCATCCGTTGATGTACAAGAGGTGGAAATACGATTGACTATTCCGTCCCACTCCAGATCTTATGGTTAACACGGGTATTACGGCACAAGAATCACTGTACGACATTTGTTGTTTAATCCTAGATGGATATAAACCCTTGCAATGGAACCTCCACCATATCAACACATACCATGGTTCCATTGCCCACCACATAGTCATATTCATAGTTATGAAAATAGTGGTTTTGCTTTTTTATGCAGTAGTGATAAACGTAGTACTTTGCAAGTAATTTGGTAAAAATACTCAAATGACATGAGCAAGTGATGAACTTGCCTGAACACTGCAAAGTGTTGCAGTTGGATGGTGTGGACTGACCCTTGTCCTCTGTTGCTGAAAAATAGCATCATTGTCCGATAAGGGCAATGGTTAAAAAAGCAATTAGGCATGCTTTCCATTTTTAGGGTTTGTTCCCCCCTTCCAGTGTCTTATCATTTTATGTGAGAGTTAAATACTAAGAAGAATTTAGGGATACTCTGTTTAGGGAAAAATACTACCTTGAAATGTTGTCAAGGTGTTTTTAAAGTCCAAAAGAATTTATGGACTTATTTTCATTATTGAAAATATAAAGTGTGATTTAAATGATTATTATAATCATCAAATTGGGACTTAATCTTAGTTGTCTACAAAAATTCCTTTTTATATTTTATTCTGATAGAGAATTTTATGCTGAGCAGTTTTCATATTTTTAAATATTTTTTAGAGCTTTTATCCATTTTCTGTTTAATTTCAAAGTTTCTGGATTAAATGGATTTGTTGAAATGACTAAAATGCCCCTGGACCCACCTGTCAGGGTGGCCCAGCGGGTTAGGTCGAACCCGAGCCGTCTGTCCGGCTCGGTTGGACTCACTCGTCCCCTTCCTCGCTCTCTCGCGCAAACCCTAACTCCCCCGTGCTCTGGCGACATGGAAATCGCCTCTGCCGTCGCCGATTAAATCCGGCCGTCTCCGGCCATCGCCGGCGATGAGATGATGCAGATCTGGGCCGCCTCTCGATGGCGGACATGATAGTCCGCGTCGATCTGACGCTCGTTGCCTCCTCGGCTCGCCCTCAACGCGTTTGCGCCCTGGCCGCAAGATCTACGACGATGCGCTGCTCGCCGGTGCTCCTGATGAGGTGGCGTCGCCGTGCTCTGCTGTGGTGATGCTGGTTGCTGCGGCATTGCCGTGGCCTGGCCTGGCGCTGCCGTGCCCCCGGTGTGTGCCGCCGTGGCCGCCATGACTGCGTCCTTCGTTCCGCTTCACCTGTGAGTACTCCATCGCCTCCTTCTCTCCCTCTCAGCTCTACTCCTTCATCTTCTTGCCTGAGCTGCTATGCGTATGCTGCTGCTGTGCCTATGCTGCTACTGTGTGTGCTGCTGCTGCGCTCTGCTGGCCATGGCCATTGCTTTTGTGGCCATTGTTGGGGGGATGACCCCCGGTATGCCAAAGGCATGCCAAACCGGATGGTTTGAGCCATCAAAGTACCGGTTTGAAGATTGTTCCGGATAACGAAGGTTGATTCAGATAATCATACCGGTATCGCAGGAAGGGGGATACCGGAGCTAGCTAAGAACGTACCGGAATACCGGAGCAAGCTACACTGTAGCACATCGGCAAGACTGGTCAAAGATGCTCTCCAGAGCTAGAAGACAAAGATGAGCGAAGCACTTCAGCTTTAATTGAAGCCATGACGCTAAAGGCGAAGGATGACGTAAAAGGTGCCGGAGGATGTCACAGCTCCTGATTAAAGGCATACCGGCATCACCGGTAGCTAAAGTAGCTTTGTAAAGTAGTTTGTCTAGTTAAAGATCCCATTAGGGTTTCTAAGGGTTTCTTCCCCTGTAAGCCACCCTCCCCCTATATAAGGAGAGGGGGCACAGCCCTTCGCGGGCACGACCTAATAGCTATCTTGTACACAGAAACTTGTAAGCATTTGTGATGAAGAAATAGAGAGATCTAGTGCTGTCTTTGCTCTTGAGTTCTTCATCTTCCACCTTCGACCAAGGCCAAGTTCTTGAGGAATCCATCCGGAAACCTCTCCATCTATACCAAAAACCCTCCTCCGAATCCTCTAGCGTCCATTCGGCCCCAAGATAAGCCATCCCATGGCATCTGTCTGTTCACCACGACGACAGTTGGCCCTACCGTGTGGCCAGCAGCGGCGCTTGCTGGAGTTCATATTTGGGCGGGCCTCCTCACCGTCGCCGGCGAGCGTGTCGTCACCGCGCTCGTCAACCGCATCCGCGACATGCGCTTCATCAACGACAACACGGGCTGCTTCTCCAATGGAGGTAAGTTCCCCAAGAACGGCCGCGTCATCGAGTTCGGGAGCATCCTTGTCTACTACGGCACCGTCCCTGAGCGCCAGTGCCCCTCGCCGGTGCTGGTGGCTCCTGATCCACCAAGACCTGCGCTTTGCTGCGACCGCGCCGCCGGCAGTGTCGAGGTGCTGGTCATTGGCGCGGGCGACGCCGGCAAGGGAGCTGCGGCGGAAGGCGCGGGACAAACGAAGTCCACGCGCACGGCCAAGCCACCAACCGAGCGCAACCAGGAGGCTGCGGGTGCTACCGCAGCGCCACCGGAAACTCCTCTCAAAGTGGCCATGAGCGTGCTGGCTACTCCCATCGCGCAGAACATCGACCCGGCAGCGGCTCAGGCAGAGCTGGAGGAGCAACGCCAGAAGCTGCTCGCGAACGGCGTCGACATCGTCCGGGCGCAGCGCGAGCTGAACCTAACCATACGTGAGTATAACGCTGCCCATGGCTTTTCTTCTGTTAGCGCTCAGGCTGCAAGGATACCGGAAAACCAGCTTAGAGCTCGAAACTTAGATCAGGATCTGCGTAAGGAGATTCTTGCCGGAAAAAGTACTTCTGCATCATTGAGTATGATAGAGAAACCAAAGTATAGCAGTCCGGATAAAACCATAAGAGCTGCTAAGGCTGCAGTAGAACTGTGTGAATCACTTTCCGGGGATGCTTTAGCAAAGCAGCAAGAGCGTGTCAGTGAATTGCTTGATACGATTGAGCAGCAAAATGCTGAGCAGCTTGCGAAGTTGAACAAGGCGGCGGCATCAAAATCTGTGCATTCAACAAAGAATGCCGGAAGCAAGTCCCATGGGCAGGCATCGTCCTCCCATCCGGACAAGAGAAAAGGAAAAGTGGTGAATGCACAGCAGATGACTGTGTACGATCCGGTACTTGCCAGAAAACAACAAGCCGGGTGACACGAGGCCGGTAGAAAAAGCCAAGGAGCAGATCGTGGCTACGCCAGATACGGCTATGCCAGAGATGAGTATGCCGGTAGAGGTGAAACCGGACAAAATTATCGTGCACCAAGAGATACTTGTGCAGAGGAGGAAATGCCTCCGCCAAGGTACCGACAGGCAAGGGCCGCGGTACCGGAAAGATATGATGAAGCCGATTCAGCAACCGAAAGAGTCGGAGCCTACCGGAACCCTTTGGGGGAAAGGTTAGGAGAAAGGTGCCTACCAGACCGGGATGCGAGGCACAAGCTGGATAGGATGTACTTGTCTGAAATGGTTGAGGCAGAAGGTCCTCTGGGTCCCAAGTGTTTTGGCCCGCAGATCATGAAAGAGGAACCACCGGTTCGCAACTTCACGTTGCCCCACGATACAAAAACGTACGATGGTAGCACTAAACCGGAAGACTGGCTCGCGGACTACGTGACCGCAGTTTATGTTGCCGGTGGTGGAGGAATTGTCGCTGGTGGAGGAAACCGGCGTTGGGCCGTGAGAATTGTACCATCCTTCCTGGTAGGACCAGCGCGCATCTGGCTGAACAACTTGTCGGCAGGAAGCATAAACGGCTGGCTGGACTTTGAGGAAGCCTTTGTGAGCAACTTCAGCAGTACCTACCGGAGGCCAAACAGGCCGTAGCAGCTCGCTTTGTGCGTACAGCGTTCGAATGAAACAGACCGGGATTACCTGACCCGGTGGAACTATATAAGGAACTCATGTGAGGGAGTAATCGAGGCGCAATCCATAGCTTGGTTTTGCAACGGGTGCAGAAGAGGTTCACCTCTGTGGCAAAAGCTGCAGAGGAACATGCCAACAACGTTGGCAGAAATGATACATGTGGCAGATAACTACGCATTGGGAGACCCAATGCAACCGGCAGTGCAGGCAGAGCCAGCACAAACAAGCCAACCACGCCAAGATCAGTACCGGGATAACCGGCACAACAAAAGAAGGGAAGAATTCCCGGATCAGAGGTACGGTCCGCAGCAAATTGCTGCTGTGCAAGATAACTCTGGTGCCAGCGGCAGCCAGAGGCAGAAAACTGGATCGCAGCCATGGGCCGGTCCTAAGAAGCAATGGGTTGAAAAGAAACCCTGGGGCCAGAAAAAGAATTGGCAAGAACATGCAAAATACACCATGGAAGCGGCCATGGACCAACCTTGCCGGTGGCACACGCCGAATCCGGCTAATGCGTCAAATCATTTGATGAAGGATTGTTCTTGGACAAAGTACCTGATGTTGAAGGGTGCGGTAAAAGATGCGCAAGCACAAGGTTGTACAACGATACTACCACCATCGCAAGATATGTTGCACCAGCACCCCCTACCACCACCACCACCGCTTACCGGAGCGAATGCTCTACCGGTACAGCCTCAGCCAAACCGGCAGCAACACCAGCAAGTCCATCAGGTGGGTGATGGCAATGGCCAACCGCCACCACCGGCACCTTTGGGCCGGAATGTTTACTAGGATCCGAACATGTGCTGTGTTGTGTTCGTAACTGAGCCAACCGACAAGCAAAGCTTGTATCGCCGCTCCATGGAAGTGAACGCAGTGATGCCGGCGGTACCAAGGTACATGGTGTGGTCGGATCAGGAAATCACCTGGTCATTCAAGGATCATCCGAAAATCGTGCCTAATCCGGGTGGTTATGCTCTTGTTGTGGACCCAATCATGCATGGGCCAACGGCTCGAGTGCGGTTCAGCAAGGTGTTGATTGACAATGGAAGAAGCATAAACATTATGTACCGGCACACCATGCGTACGCTAGGAATCACTGAAAACATGCTGCAACCCACCCACACTACGTTCCACGGAATCGTTCCGGGTTTGTCCTGCTCGCCCATGGGAAAAGTCCAGGTGGATGTGTCGTTTGGTGGACGCGACAATTGCCGAGTGGAAAATGTTCTGTTCGAGGTGGTGGATTTAGACAGTACCTATCATGCGCTGCTGGGAAGACCAGCATTAGCATCGTTTATGGCCTCAACTCATACGGCGTACCTCAAGATGAAGATGCCGGCACCATTTGGACCCTTAACCGTGGTGGGGAAACCGCTTCTGCCGGATCGAATCTGGTCGAATCGCTGGTGATCGCAGAAGAAAAAAGGAGAATGCAAATTGCGGTTGCGCTAGCTCAATCCTCACAGTTGAGTTTAGCGGCAATGAGTGGGAACCTGGGCACACCGGCGTTCAAACCAACCAAGGAAAGAAAAGACATCGTGCTGGACCCGGCTCACCCTGAGCGCACCGTTCGTATCGGTGCCGGTCTCAGTGAGGCATAGGAAAGCGCGCTCGTCAACTTCCTCCGTGAGAATCGGAATATCTTTGCCTGGTCTACTGATGACTTGGTAGGTGTTCCGAGGGAGTTGGCTGAGCACTCTATGAACGTCCGGAAGGATGCGAAACCGGTAAGGCAGCCGTTGCGCCAGTTCGCTGAAGACAGGAGGAAAATCATTGGAGAAGAGGTGACAAAGTTGTTAGTTGCCGGTTTCATTGTGGAGGTACTGCATACTGAGTGGCTAGCCAATCCGGTGTTGGTCGAGAAGAGAAAAGAGGAGAACCTTGAAGCAAAAGCTCCAAAGGTGTGGCGCATGTGCATTGACTACACCAACCTCAACAAGGCTTGCCCGAAAGATCCTTTACCTTTACCCCGGATCGATCAAGTGATTGATTCCACTGCTGGATGTGAACTGTTGTCGTTCCTGGAGGCCTATTCCGGCTTCCACCAAATTCCCCTGAAAAAGGAAGATCAAATAAAAACTGCGTTTATCACCCCGCACGGGGCTTATTGCTATGTTACTATGCCTTTTGGTTTGCGCAACGCAGGTGCAACGTACCAGCGCTGCATGCAAAAGTGTCTGTTTGATCAAATCGTTAAGAATGTGCAAGTCTATGTGGACGATATTGTGATAAAAATGAAGGTCAAGGAGACCTTGATCGATGATTTGAGGCAAACTTTTGATAACCTAAGAAGGTTCCGGATGAAACTCAATCCAGCAAAATGCACCTTCGGTGTCCCAGCCGGCAAATTGCTTGGCTTTCTCGTGTCAAGCCGGGGCATAGAGGTTAATCCGGTAAAGATCCGGGCCATTGAAAGAATGACAATACCGCAAGAGCTCAAAGACGTGCAAAAGTTTACCGGAAGCTTGGCATCGCTAAGACGGTTCATAAGCAGGTTGGGGGAAGAGGCCCTACCGCTCTATGCTTTGATGAAAAAATCTGATACCTTCGTCTGGACCCCTCAGGCAGACGCAGCGTTCAAAGAACTGAAAACAATGCTAGCCACTGCACCGATATTGGCTTCGTCTCTAGAAAGAGAGCCCATGCTATTGTATATAGCAGCAACAAACCGGGTTGTGAGTGTGGTAGTCGTGGTTGAAAGAGAAGAGGAAGGAAAAACCGTGCAGAGACCGGTATACTACCTGAGCGAGGTGCTCTCCCTCTCCAAAAAAACTACCCTCACTTCCAGAAAATGACCTATGGCGTGTTCATGGCCGCCACAAAGCTCAAGCACTACTTTGAGGAACACCCCATGAAGGTGGTAAGCGAGGCACCCATCTCCGATATCATGGGCAACAAGGATGCTAGCGGCAGAATTGCCAAGTGGGCAATTCAGGTATCACCATACGTACCGGTGTACGAAAGAAGAGACGCCATAAAATCACAAGCTTTAGCTGATTTCTTGGTTGATTGGGCCGAAATGCAATACAAACCACCGGAACACAAGATAGAGTACTGGAAGATGCAATTTGATGGGTCCAAACTCAAGGAGGGTCTGGGTGCCGATGTAGTGCTTACTTCACCTAAGGGAGATCATCTCCGGTACGTTTTACAAGTGCACTTTAGAGCATCAAAGAATGTTGCTGAGTACGAGGCTTTGATCCATGGGTTCAAAGTCGCAAAAGAAATTGGTGCGCACCGGATCATTTGCTATGGTGATTCAGATCTTGTGGTGCAGCAGTGTTCCGGAGATTGGGACGCGAAGATGCCAACATGGCCTCATACCGGTTTCATGTGCAAAAGATTGCCGGTTTCTTCGAAGGCTGTGAGTTTCACCATGTGCCGCGCGCAGAAAATGAAGCCGCGGATACTCTCTCTAAGTTAGGTTCCTCCCGGAAGGAAATTCCTCCCGGAGTGGCTCTGGCTCACCTAAGGACTCCATCGATCAAACCAAGTCCTGAATCAGAGTCAATTTTTGTACCGGAGTCACACATTGTGCCCATGGACATTGACGAAGGAAACCCGGGGACTGTTCCGGCAAACCCGGGGACTGCAGTGTCTAAGCCGGAAGAAGCCATGCTAGTGGACAGTACGGAGATAGACGTACCGGTATTCCTAGTCCGGGAAGCACCAACTTGGGTTGAACCTATTAAGGAATTCCTGATCAACGGCACCTTGCCGGTTGACGAAAACGAGTCAAGGAGGATCCAAAGAAGGTCCAAGGCCTACACTATCATCAATGGTGAGGTATACAAAAGAAGTGTTACCGGTGTCCTCCAAAGATGTGTGGAACCGGAAGAGGGAAAAGAAATGCTGGTAGAGATTCACCAAGGAGAGTGGGACACCATGCCTCATCAAGGGCACAGGTGGCAAAGGTGTTCCAGCATGGGTTCTATTGGCCCACAGCACTGGAAAACGCTGAGGACTTGGTACGAAAATTGTCGTCGTGGTGAACAGACAGATGCCATAGGATGGCTTAAGTTGGGGCCGAATGGACGCTAGAGGATTCGGGGGAGGGTTTGTGTTATGGATGGAGAGGTTTCCGGATGGATTCCTGAAGAACTTGGCCTTGGCCGAAGGAAGAAGATGATGAACACAAGAACAAGAACAACACTAGATCTCTCTATTTCTTCATCACAAGTGCTTACAAGTTTCTGTGTACAAGCTTTGTAACCTAGATTCTCGTAACCTAATGTCCGTGCCCGCGAAGGGCTGTGCCCCCTCTCCTTATATAGGGGAGAGGGTGGCTTACAAGGGAAGGAACCCTAGAAACCCTAATGGGATCTTTGACTGGACAAACTACTTTACAAAGCTACTTTAGCTACCGGTGATGCCAGTATGTCTTTAATCAGGAGCTGTGACATCCTCCGGCACCTTTTACGTCATCCTCTGCCTTTGGCGTCATGGCTTCGATTAAAGTTGAAGTGCTTCGCTCATCTTTGTCTTCTAGCTTTGGAGAGCATCTTTGACTGGTCTCTGCCGACGTGCTACAGTGTAGCCTCTTCCGGCTATTCCGGTACGCTCTCAGCAAGTTCCGGTATCCCCTCCTTGGGATACCGGTATGATTCTCTGAATCAACTTCTGCTATCCGGAATAAACTTTAAACCGGTACTTTGATGGCCCAAACCATCCGGTTTTGGCATGCCTTTGGCATACCGGGGGTCATCCCCCCAACATTAGTCCCCGAAGCTGGTATAGTCCGGTGGATCCTATCCAACGGACCATGCCAGGTTTTCCTTTCTCAAGGTACCGGTTTAACCATTCCGGAATCCGGATCGAACTCTTCGGCGTTCTTGCCAAACTTATGTATCTATACCGGTTTCTCCGACATCTCTTGTCATTAATTCTCTCCTCGACGAAGTCAAGAATATCTCGAGTGTCGTGCCTGTCAGTGACATGCGCACTGTGCCTGGCGCACGACAGTGTCAGTGGTCACTTCGGTTCGTCTTCTGTGCCAACATTTATGACGCCGCACCGGATCCGCGCGACCGTTCTGGATCTGTGTGGCCTTCCCTGTGTTTTCTATTTTCCGCGCGTATATCCGCACGCCACGTGGCGGCCCAAGAACCGAACCGCCGCGGCCCAGCGGTTTTCGGCCCACTACGCGCTCTCCCTATTTAAGGGGGGAGCGGTTCCACTTTCTTCTTCTTCTCGCACTTGCCCCCATTCTCCTTGCGCTTTGAACTTCTTGCCTCCCGTGCTCCCACCGTCGCCATCCTCCGCCGAAGCGCCACTTCCGACGAAGTCCAGCCGCTGCTCGTGCTGCACAGGGGACCCTCCGCCGTAGCGAGGTTCCTCAAAGATCTTCACCTGCCGTAGCCTCGGGTTCCCGCGGGATTCCTTTGCACGCCTTCACCGCCGGCCTTCTCCGACAACCCCGAGCCCGTCGCTCCTCCGGCAGTCAACTTCGCCAGTGGCTCCGCCGCCTCTGGTTAGTCTCTAGATCCCAGTATCTTCTTGCTTCTCTTGGCATTTCAGTTCTTGGGGCGCTAGGATATTTATCTCCGTTCTTTCTTGCTTTCCCCCCTTTTCCTAGATCTTCGAACGAGGCTAGGATTTGGAAAGTTGTTTGCGAGTAGCGTCTGACATCTTTATTCAGATGTCAACCATTCTTTATCTTTCCGCGTCTTCCGGCAGCAGCCGCCAGAATCAATCTTCCGGTAAGCTTGAAGCTGAGCCAGACCGGATGGGAGCTTCCTCATCCGTTCCGGATTCTAGCTCCAAGCGAGGCCAAGAAGCTAGCAGCTCTCGCCAAGACTCCGGCGTGGACCTGACCAACATTACTCGGGGAGCTTGGAAAGGCTCCGATGTGACTCAGAAAGATATAGATTGGTTGTACCGCTCCCGGAGGATACCGGCACAGGTATCTTGTCGGATTCCACGCGATGAGGTGGAACCCGAGCCCGAACTCGGAGAGTTCGTTGTTTTCGTTTCTCACTTTGAGCGCGGCTTCGGCCTTCCTGCCTCCGATTTTTTCTGTCAGTTCCTTGACTTTTACAAACTCCAACCCCACCATCTTCCTGGCAACGCCATCTTCTACCTCTCTTGCTACGTTTCTTTCATGGAGGCCTATGTCGGCCTCCTTCCCACCAAAGAAGCTTTCGCTCGCTTCTTCTGCCTTCGGATCAACTCGGTCCAAGGCAAAAACATCCCCAAGCCCAAACCGGTAGTGCGGTGCGGGTCCTGCATCGTGGGCACCCGCCAGGGGAGCCCCTTCTTCAAGTTCTCCAGCCTGGATTCTTGTCGGGTATGGCAGGAAACTTTCTTCTATGTGAGGAACAAAGGTTCCTCAAATTTCATCAACTAGCCGGCTTTTAATCCGGCGACGCCCACCAAGACCAACTGGGGCTTCCATCCGGGGACCAACCATATCGAGACTAACCGGATAGTCCGGTTCCTGGAGAGCCTCAAGAAGGACACGAGGATCTGCTCCGACGACATCATCCGCGCGTTTATCTCACGCCGGGTGCTTCCTCTCCAGCGCCAAGCTCATAAGATTAGCCAAATGTGCGGCCCTCGTGACCCTACTAAAATCACCGGCTTGACCTTGAGCACAGAGGATGTAGCGCTCAAGGCCAGGCAAATCTGTAACACGGACATGCCCTTGGACTGGAAATGGGGCCTCGTTCCTCTTTGTGCCACGAACCCTCCAACAGCTGAAGTAAGAGCTCAAGTAATCCGGGTTGTTTTCCAGTAACTCCTCAACGTATAGCTAACTGATTCTTCTCATTTTCAGGCCTGCGAACGCTTCCCTCGCATCGCTGAGGAGGTACGCGCTCCTTTCCAGAGGCGTGATCTGGACAAGGTTGATCCGGATTCCTACGTGATCTGGACCAAGAGCAAAATGAGCCGCTCCCAGGCCTCGCGTCCCGGTAACTTTCCTGGCAAGGACTCCGGTTCGGACGACGAGGTTACCATACTGGAGGTATCTTTCCTTTTCCGTTCTCTCATGTATCACATCTTTTTGTAGCCGCTCCTTCAACCGACGCCAACCCACAGGTCGTGGAGCGCGCCACCCCGCTTCAGGCCGAGTGCGGGGCCGAGTTTATGGAGAAGCTCACCTCTGAGAGCCGCTAGAAGAAGGCGCCCACGCCTGAGTCCGGCTCCAGCGAGATCCCTCCGGCCAAGCGCTCCCGGGTTCAGATCGCTGGGAAGCCGGTGACCGTCAAGCGCTACTGGAAACGGGAGATGCCGGTGGCTACCGGGTGAGTTTCTGCTTTTACCTCTTTTTGACTCTGGAGTCTTCTTGCTTCCATATTTTCTTTTCTTTTTCGGATTCTCCTTTTCCGGTTGCCTTTCTGAACTTTCCTCCTTTTTCATCATTCCAGGCCTCCCTTGAAGATCTCCAAGAGCGGCACTGGCATGAAGCCGGAGGCCTCAGGGGACACCGCCAGGGGCTCCCCTCCTCCTCAGCAAGGGCCGGTACCATCTGGTGCCGCCAAGCTTTTCGCCTCCCTCGTGGGGGGCAACACAAGTTCGGGGCGCGCGGCCCCAAAATCTCCTGATCACCGCGTGGAGGAGGACTTCATCTCCCCTCCAGAAACCCAAGATACCGGCGCCAGCATCACCGGCGCCGGCACCGAAGAAGCCGGGCGGGCGGAACCTCTGTCTCCTCCCGCCTCGAAGCAGAAGGACTCTTCCTCCCCCTCTAAGGCCGTGCTGAAATCTTTCGGACTAGCCAGCTCTCCGACGAAGGACGCTTCGGAAGCTCCTGAGCCTGCCAAGTCCACGCCAACTCCTCCTCCGGCAACCTCCATCGGGAAGCCGGCTTCTGCCAAGCCCACGCCGCCAGAAACTGCGGCCGCGGATCCATCTTCCGGTTCACGGACGATGGTTCTGCACACCGGGCGTGCCGCCGTGGTGGCCTCCGAGGCGGCCTCCGCCCAGCTTGGCCGGATAACTGAGTTCCGATGCCAAGGAACCGAGCTGGGCCATCTGCTCGATTACGCTGAGAAGTGGAATCGGGCGGATCTGACGCCGGCGACGCGGGGCCTTGGCAAGGACAAGCTCCCGATGGTCGATCCTTCCGGCCCCCGCAGCACCGTCCAACATTTTAGCCGGTTGCGGCGCGCGGCTAAGGAGTTTGACAACGCCTGGCATGATGCCAGCAGTAACGTGACGGTAAGTCACACAACCTCAACTTTCTTTTATTTTTGCCCAAGTCTTTTCTTTCCAAAATCTGAAGATTGTGTATATCCTCCCAGTCCCCGAGTTTCGGGTTGAGAGCGCAGCTCTCCGCGCGAAACTTTGCTAATAAACATGAAAAACCGGCATAGCCAGTCCCCGAGTTTCGGGTTGAGAGCGCAACACTTAGCGCGAAAATCTGTTAAAAACACCCAAAAAACCGGCATAGCCAGTCCCCGAGTTTCGGGTTGAGAACGCAGCTCTTAGCGCGAAACTTTTCTCCTTGCCGGCATCTTTCTTGCCGACAACCTTTTCAACTTGAACAGAGCACGGCGGATGCCCGGAAGGAGCTCTTTGAGGAGCTTCTGTGGGAGCACCAGAAGCTGTCCGAAGCGCACAGCAAGTGCCAAGGTTAGTCCTTGCTCATCCGATTTCTTTTTGCCGGTTGCTTTTTGTTGTTTACCATTTGCTAACCTTTTGCATTCCAGCGCCTCCGGAAGTCTCGCTCGAGGCTCTCTCTGCCGAGCTTGCTGCGCTCAAAGGTACCGTTTCTTGCTTTTACTTCTTTTGTATGTTTCATCCTACCGGATTTCTCTTTGTTAATAATGCTCTTCCGGATTTCAGCCGAAAAGGAGCAGCTCACCACCGCGCATCGCGAGATGAAGGAACATGCCGTGAACGCTGAGCTGTGGCACATGCGCGAGCTTCAAGAGGCCAAAGCCACAGCAGAAGCCGAATTGGATGATACTCTGAAGGAGTATACTGACTTCACTGCTGGGCTGCGGAAGAAACTGGAGGAGGAGGCTGCCGCGCGGAAGGCTGCGCAGGACAAGATCGTCCAGCTCACCGCTGACCAGGCTGACTATAACAAGATGCTAATGCAAATTGATGCCCTTGCCTGCAGTAAGTGATACCTTCCCTTTTTTCTCTTGTTTAGGACTGTTAGTTCATACCGGTATATACTCACACCAGTTGCTTTTCCTTTTTTCTGCAGAGAGCTTTCCGGACTCCCAAAAGCACGGGATTGCCAAGGTCACTGAGCACAGGGCCAAGCAAACTTTGCCGAGCCCGGATGCGCCCTGGGATGGCTACGACTATCTGGTCGCGCTCTCCGCTCGGATCCGGCACGCGCGCTCTGTCGACCGGCATATGAAGGACCTCTCGGATGCTGCGCTCCAAATCTTCAAGGTGCTGTGGCCTGGTGAGCCAGTACCCGACAACGTCACGCTGGTTGCTGAGCGCTTGAAGGAGGCAGGCCGCAGGATCCGCGAGTGGAAGTGCTCTGCTGCTCGTGCCGGAGCGGATGCGGCGCTGCGCATCGCATGCTCTTGGTATGACGACCTGGAGTTGGACGCCTTCCACGCCCTGCGTGGCGACGCACCTTCCGAGAAAGATCCGGTCCGCGTTGCCAAACGTCAAGACTACGCCTATCACATCGCCAAATATGCTCACATGCGCACCTTCATCCCTCCTCCTCCCGACGTCAAGGATGCTATTTCGGACGACGAGGAGATCGTCGAGGAGGATGAGGACGCTGAAGAGGGCGCAGTGAATCCGGAAGAAGGTGACGCTCCTCCGGAAGCTCCTGCGGCTGATGAGCAGCCTCCTTCCGCCTGAACTTGCTATCTTGTGCTTTCTTCCTGTTGCATTAGAGTCTCAAACTCATTAAATTCTACCCCGGTATGCCGGGGTTTATGGTGTAAGATAAAACTTAGCAGTTCTTTTGCTTGGTGTTATAACAATTATGCTTATGCCGGTATTTGTTTACCGGTAAGCATTTAAGTTAAGTCTTATGTGCTAACTTAGTATTTTGCATATCGTTTGCTTTGATCTTGCACTGTGAAGATTCCGGAATTGTTTCGGCATCCAATCCGATGCACACTTGGTTCTATTGCTTTGCCTCTGCCTACCTCTCTGGGTTTTTTGGCGTATGAGTCACAAAGTTCTTTTGCCAAGCAAGCATTTTCTTGAACTTAGAAAAAATTCGAAATTTTTCACAAAAAACCGGTATAACCGGGGTTAGTTAAATTTTTCCGGATTGATTGTTCCCATTCATCCTCTTCGTGTTTCACTTGCTTAGTTCCTACCGGTTTATCTTGCTTGCCATGAAGCCGGTCTGCGGACAACAGCATAGTCGAAGACTCCGGTAGGTTTAGCACATTACTAAACCAGAAAGAAAAAATGTTCACCAAGCAACCGGTAAACTGAAAAAATAAACACATTACATGCAATTTTCGGTAGAGGCAGGCCCCGAGATTCATTCGAGGTGCCGGCATCTTTATTCATAGTACTTAAGGTACAAAAAGGAACTTCCTACAGCACAACTTTAGGAATAGAAAGGACGCAGTAGTGCTATGTTCCATGGGCGCTTGGTTTCTTCTCCAGACCTGTCCGCCTTGCCTTTCTTCGATTCCTGCGCGTCGATTAAGTAGTAGGCGTCATTGTGCAGAGCCTTGCTCACAATGAAAGGTCCTTCCCATGGGGGTGAGAGCTTGTGGCGTCCCTCAGTGCGCTGCACTAGGCGTAACACCAGATCTCCCTCCCGGAACACCCTTGGGTTAACCTTCCGGCTATGATAGCGTCTGAGGTTCTGCTGGTATATGGCTGTTCTTGCCAAAGCCAGCTCCCTTGCTTCTTCTAGCAAGTCCACATCATTTTCTCGGGCCTCCTTTACCTCTTCTTCGGTATAGAGTTGAACCCTTGGTGAATCATGAATGATATCAGTTGGGATTACAGCTTCTGCTCCATAAACCATGAAAAATGGAGTGTATCCGGTAGACCGATTCGGTGTCGTCCGGATGCTCCACAACACAGATGGTAGCTCATCTAGCCAACATCCTGGTGACTTTTCAAGCGGTTCAATCAGCCTTGGCTTGATACCGGAAAGCACCAGAGCATTTGTCCTTTCAACCTGACCAGTGCCTTGCGGGTGTGCAACGGAGCACAAGTCCAACCGGATATTGTTATCCTCACAAAACCTTTTGAACTCACCTTGAGCAAAGTTTGTGCCATTGGCAGTGATGATGCTATGCAGGTAGCCGTACCGCAAGATCACATCTTTTAAGAATTTCACAGCCGTATGCCCATCACACTTTGCGATAGGCTTTACTTCCAACCATTTGGTGAACTTATCCACCATTACCAGCACGTGTGTCATGTTGCCCCTTGCGGTTTTGAATGGACCTACCATATCAAGGCACCAAACAGCAAATGGCCATGTCAATGGTATAGTTTTGAGGCCAGACGCTGGGGTATGATTTTTCTTGGCGTACCGCTGGCAGCCGTTGCATTTTCGTACCAAGTCCTCAGCGTTTTCCAAAGCAGTGGGCCAATAGAACCCATGCCGGAACACTTTTGCCACTAAGGCCCTTGAAGAGGCATGGTGCCCACATTCTCCTTGGTGAATCTCCACCAACATTTCTTTTCCCTCTTCCGATTCCACACATCTCTGGAGGACACCGGTAACACTCCTTTTGTACACCTCACCGTTGATGATAGTGTATGCCTTGGACCTTCTCTGGATCCTTCTTGACTCATTTTCGTCAACCGGCAAGGTGCCGTTGATCAGGAATTCCTTAATAGGTTCAACCCAAGCTGGCGTTTCCCGCACTAGGAATACCGGTACATCTATCTCCATATTGTCCACCAGCATAGCTTCTTCCGGCTTAGACATCGCAATCCCCGGGTCTATTGGAACAGTCCCCGAGTTTACCGGAACAGTTCCCGGGTTTCCTCCGTCAATATCCATTGGCACAACATGTGACTCCGGTACAAAAATTGACTCTGATTCCGGACTTGGTTTGATTGACGGAGTCCTTAGGTGAGCCAAAGCTACTCCGGGAGGAATTTCCTGCCGGGAGGAGCCTAGCTTGGAGAGAGTATCCGCAGCTTCGTTTTCTGCGCGCGGCACGTGGTGAAACTCACAGCCTTCGAAGAATCTGGCAATCTTTTGCACGTGAAACCGGTATGAAGCCATGTTGGCATCTTTTGCGTCCCAATCTCCGGAACACTGCTGCACCACAAGATCTGAATCACCATAGCAAATGATCCGGTGCGCACCGATTTATTTTGCGACCTTGAGCCCATGGATCAAAGCTTCGTACTCAGCAACATTGTTCGATGCTTGGAAGTGCACTTGTAAAACATACCAGAGATGATCTCCCTTAGGCGAAGTGAGCACCACACCGGCGCCCAGACCCTCCTTGAGCTTGGATCCATCAAAGTGCATCTTCCAGTACTCTACCTTGTGTTCCGGCAGTTTGTATTGCATTTCCGCCCAATCAACCAAGAAATCAGCTAAAGCTTGTGATTTTATGGCGTCCCTTCTTTCGTAGTCCGGTACGTATGGTGATACCTGAATTGCCCACTTGGCAATCCTGCCGCTAGCGTCTTTGTTCCCCATGATATCAGAAATTGGTGCCCCGCTTACTACTTTCATGGGATGCTCTTCAAAGTAGTGCTTGAGCTTTGTGGCGGCCATGTACACTCCATAAGGGGGTGTTTGTTGTGGCTTTTTTTGGCTTTTGGCTTTGGCAAAAGCCACCAAAAGCACCTAAATGTGCTTTTTTTGGCTTTTGGATTTTGGAAGCCAAAAATAAAGATCCTATTCTTTTGGCTTCCAAAATCCAAAAGCCAAAAAAGCACCTATTTAGGTGCTTTTGGTGGCTTTTGCCAAAGCCAAAAGCCAAAAAAAGCCACACCAAACACCCCCTAAGTCATTTTCTGGAAGTGAGGGTAGTTTTGTTTTGAGAGGGAGACCACCTCGCTCAGGTAGTATACCGGTCTCTGCACGGTTTTTCCTTCCTCTTCTCTTTCAACTACAACCACCACACTGACAACCCGGTTTGTTGCTGCTATATACAACAACATAGGCTCTCTTTCTAGAGGCGAAGCCAATATCGGCGCAGTAGCCAGCATTGTTTTTTAGCTCTTTGAATGCTGCGTCTGCCTGAGGGGTCCAGACAAAGGTATCAGATTTTTTCATCAAAGCATAGAGCGGTAGGGCCTTTTCTCCCAACCTGCTTATGAACCGGCTTAGCGATGCCAAGCTTCCGGTAAAGTTTTGCACATCTTTGAGCTCTTGCGGTACTGCCATTCTTTCTATGGCCCGGATTTTTACCGGATTAACCTCAATGCCCCGGCTAGACACGAGAAAGCCAAGCAGCTTGCCGGCTGGCACACCGAAGGTGCATTTTGCCGGATTGAGTTTCATCCGGAACCTTCTTAGGTTGTCAAACGTTTGCCTTAAATCGTCGATCAAGGTTTCCTTGACCTTCGTTTTTATCACAATGTCATCCACATAGACTTGCACATTCTTACCGATTTGATCAAATAAACACTTTTGCATGCAGTGCTGGTACGTTGCACCAGCGTTGCGCAAACCGAAAGGCATAGTAACATAGCAATAAGCCCCGTGCGGGGTGATAAACACAGTTTTTATTTGATCTTCCTTTTTCAAGGGAATCTGGTGGAAACTGGAATAGGCATCCAGGAATGACAACAGTTCACATCCAGCGGTGGAATCAATCACTTGATCGATCCGGGGTAAAGGGAAAGGATCTTTCGGACAAGCCTTGTTCAAGTTGGTGTAGTCGATGCACATGCGCCACACCTTTGGAGCATTTGCCTCAAGGTTCTCCTCTTTTTTCTTCTCGACCAGCACCGGATTGGCTAGCCACTCGGTATGCAGTACCTCCACGATGAAACCAGCAACCAACAACTTTGTCACCTCTTCTCCAATGATCTTTCTCCTGTCTTCAGCAAACCGGCGCAACGGCTGCCTTACCGGCTTCGCATCCTTCCGGACATTCAGAGAGTGCTCAGCCAACTCCCTCGGAACACCTACCAAGTCATCAGTAGACCAGGCAAAGATATTCCGATTCTCACGGAGGAAGTTGACGAGCGCGCTTTCCTATGCCTCACTGAGACCGGCACCGATATGAACGGTGCGCTCAGGGTAAGCCGGGTCCAGCACGATGTCTTTTGTCTCCTTGGTTGGCTTGAACGTTGGTGCGCCGAGGTTGGCACTCATTGCAGCTAAGCTCAACTGTGAAGACTGAGCCAGCGCAACCGTAGTTTGCATTCTCCTTTTTTCCTCTGCGATTACCAGCAATTCGGTATGCAAACGATATGCAAGATCAAGGAGGGGATAGCAGAAGTTGATTCAGAGAATCATACCGGTATCCCAAGGAGGGGATACCGGAACTTGCTGAGAGCGTACCGGAATAGCCGGAAGAGGCTACACTGTAGCACGTCGGCAGAGACCAGTCAAAGATGCTCTCCAGAGCTAGAATACAAAGATGAGCGAAGCACTTCAGCTTTAATCGAAGCCATGACACCAAAGCCAGAGGCTGACGTAAAAGGTGCCGGAGGATGTCACAGCTCCTGATTAAAGACATACCGGCATCACCGGTAGCTAAAGTAGCTTTGTAAAGTAGTTTGTCCAGTCAAAGATCCCATTAGGGTTTCTAGGGTTTCTTCCCTTGTAAGCCACCCTCTCCCCTATATAAGGAGAGGGGGTACATCCCTTCGCGGGCACGCACATTAGGTTACGAGACTCTAGGTTACAAAGCTTGTACACAGAAACTTGTAAGCACTTGTGATGAAGAAATAGAGAGATCTAGTGCTGTTCTTGTTCTTGTGTTCATCATCTTCTTCCTTCGGCTGCCTTACCGGCTTCGCATCCTTCCGGATAGCAGAAGTTGATTCAGAGAATCATACCGGTATCCCAAGGAGGGGATACCGGAACTTGCTGAGAGCGTACCGGAATAGCCGGAAGAGGCTATACTGTAGCACGTCGACAGAGACCAGTCAAAGATGCTCTCCAGAGCTAGAAGACAAAGATGAGTGAAGCACTTCAACTTTAATCGAAGCCATGACGCCAAAGGCAGAGGATGACGTAAAAGGTGCCGGAGGATGTCACAGCTCCTGATTAAAGACATACCGGCATCACCGATAGCTAAAGTAGCTTTGTAAAGTAGTTTGTCCAGTCAAAGATCCCATTAGGGTTTCTAGGGTTTCTTCCCTTGTAAGCCACCCTCTCCCCTATATAAGGAGAGGGGGCACAGCCCTTCGCGGGCACGCACATTAGGTTACGAGACTCTAGGTTACAAAGCTTGTACACAGAAACTTGTAAGCACTTGTGATGAAGAAATAGAGAGATCTAGTGCTGTTCTTGTTCTTGTGTTCATCATCTTCTTCCTTCGGCCAAGGCCAAGTTCTTCAGGAATCCATCCGGAAACCTCTCCATCCATAACACAAACCCTCCCCCGAATCCTCTAGCGTCCATTCGGCCCCAACTTAAGCCATCCTATGGCATCTGTCTATTCACCACGACGACAAAAATGCAATGGGTGCCAGCGATACGCCAAACAAAATCATACCCCAGCGTCCGGTCTCAAAACTATACCATTGACTTGGCCATTTGCTGTTTGGTGCCTTGATATGGTTGGTCCATTGAAAACCGCGAGGGGCAACATGACCCATATACTGGTGATGGTGGATAAGTTCACCAAGTGGTTGGAAGTAAAGCCCATCGCAAAATGTGATGGGCATACGGCGGTGAAATTCTTAAAAGATGTGATCTTGCGGTTTGGTTACCCGCATAGCATAATCACTGACAATGGCACAAACTTTGCTCAAGGTGAGTTCAAAAGATTTTGTGAGGACAACAATATCCGGTTGGATTTGTGCTCCGTAGCACACCCACAAGGCAATGGCCAGGTTGAAAGAACAAATGCTCTGGTGCTTTCCGGTATCAAGCCAAGGCTGATCGAACCGCTTGAAAAGTCACCAGGATGTTGGCTGGATGAGCTACCATCCGTACTGTGGAGCATCCGAACAACACCGAACCGGTCTACCGGATACACTCCGTTCTTCATGGTTTATGGGGCAGAAGCCGTAATCCCAACCGATATCACACATGATTCACCAAGGGTTCAACTCTATACCGAAGAAGAGGTAAAAGAGGCCCGAGAAAATGATGTGGACTTGCTAGAAGAAGCAAGAGAGTTGGCTTTGGCAAGAACAGCCATATGCCAGCAAAACCTCAGACGCTATCATAGCCGGAAGGTTAACCCGAGGGTTTTCCGGGAAGGAGATTTGGTGTTACGCCTAGTACAGCGCACTGAGGGACGCCACAAGCTCTCACCTCTGTGGGAAGGGCCTTTCATTGTGAGCAAGGCTCTACACAATGATGCCTACTACTTAATCGATGCACAGGAATCGAAGAAAGGCAAGGCGGACAGGTCCGGAGAAGAAACCAAGCGCCCGTGGAATATAGCACTACTACGTCCTTTCTATTCCTGAAGTTGTGCCGTAAGGACTTCCTTTTTGTACCTTAAATGCTACGAATAAAGATGCCGGCACCTCGAATGAATCACGGGGACTGCCTCTATCGAAAATTGCATGTAATCTGTTTATTTTTTTAGTTCACCGATTGCTTGGCGAACATTTTTTCTTTCCGGTTTAGTAACGTGCTAAACCTACTGGAATCTTCGACTATGCTGTTGTCCGCAGATCGGCTTCATGGCAAGCAAGATAAACCGGTAGGAACTAAGCACGCGAAACACGAAGAGTAGGAATGGGAACAATCAATCCGGAATTTTTTTAACTAACCCCGGTTATACCGGTTTTTTGTGAAAATTTTCGAATTTTTTCTAAGTTCAAGAAAATTCTTGCTTGGCAAAAGAACTTTGTGACTCATACGCCAAAAAACCCAGAGTGGTAGGAAGAGGCAAAGCAAAAGAACCAAGTGTGCATCGGATTGGATGCCGAAACAATTCTGGAATCTTCACAGTGCAAGATCAAAGCAAATGATGTGTGAAATGCTAAGTTAGCACATAAAACTTAACTTAATTAGTTACCGGTAAGAAGATACCGGCATAACTGTTGTAGCACAACCAAAAGGCATGACTGTTTTATCTTACATCTCAAACCCCGGCATTCCGGGGTAGAATTTAATGAGCTTAAAAGTTTTGAGGCAACAGATAAGGAACATAGGATAAAAGGTTCAGGCAATGGGAGGCTGAGCGCCGGCCTCAGGAGCTTCCGGAGGAGCATCGCCTTCTTCCGGATCAGCCGCGTCCTCTTCGGCATCCTCCTCCTCCTCGTCCTTGACGACTCCTTCGTCGTCGGAAATTGCATCCTTGGCGTCGGGGGGAGGAGGGATGAAGGTGCGCACATGGGCGAACTCGGCAATGCGGTAGGCGCGGTCCTGGCGCTTGGCGACGCGAGCCGGATCCTTGTCGGCAGGCGAGTCGCCACGGAGGGCATGGAAGGCGTCCAAGTCCAGGTCGTCATACCAGGAGCAGGCGATGCGCAGCGCTGCATCTACTCCGGCACGAGCCGCTGAACACCTCCACTCGCGGATCCTCCGGCCCGCGTCCTTCAGGCGGTCGGCGACAAGCGAGACGTTGTCCAGATCCGGCTCCCCAGGCCAAAGCACCTTCAGGACTTGGATAGCAGCATCCGGAAGGTCGGCAAAATGCTGGTCCACGGAGCGCATGTGTTGGACCCAGGCGGAGAGCGCGACCAGATAGTCGTAGCCGTCCCAGGGCGCATCCGGACTGGGCAAAGCTTGCTTGGCCCTGTGCTCCGTTACCTTGGCGACAACATGCGTCTGGGAATCCGGGAAGATCCCTACAAAAGAAAAAGAAAAGGAAAAGTAACCGGTGTAAGAACATACCGGTATCAACTAAAAGCTTCTAGACAAGAGAGAAAAAAAGGAAGAATCGCTTACTGCAAGTGAGGGCGTCGATCTGCATCACCATCCGATCATATTCAGTTTGATCGGCGGTGAGCTGGGCGATCTTGTCCTGCGCAGCCTTCCGCGCGGCCTTCTCCTCCTCCAGCTCCTTCCGCAGCACAGCAGTGGAGTCTATATACTCCTTAAGGGTCTCATCCAGTTTGGCTTCTGCTGTGGCTTTGGCCTCCTTGAGCTCCCGCGCGTGCCGGAGCTCAGCCTGCATGGCCTGCTCCTTCACCTCGCGATGCGCGGTGGTGAGCTGCTCCTTTTCAGCTGAAATCCGGAAGGGTTTTGTTAACAAAGAGATGTCCGGTATGATAAAAGATGCAAAACAAATGAAAAGAAGAGATGGTACTTTAAGCGCGGCGAGCTCGGCGGAGAGATCCTCAAAGGAGACTTCCGGAAGAGCTAAAATACAAAAGGTTAGGAACTAAAAAAGAAAAAGCAACCGGTAGAAAGAAGCCGGAAGAGCAAGGACTAACCTTGGCACTTGTTGTGAGCCTCGGACAGCTCCCGGTGCTCCCACAGCAGCTCCTCAAAGAGCTGCTTCCGGGTGTCCAGCGTGCTCTGTTCAAGTTAAGAAAGATTTCGGTAAAAAACATGCCGGCAAAGAGAGAAAAGTTTCGCGCTAAGTGTTGCGCTCTAAACCCGAAACTCGGGGACTGGCTATGCCGGTTTCTTGTGTTTCTAACAAAGTTTCGCGCTAAGTGCTGCGCCATCAACCCGAAACTCGGGGACTAGCTATGTCGGTTTTTTGTGTTTTTAACAAAGTTTCGCGCTAAGAACTATGTTCTCAACCCGAAACTCGGGGACTGGGAGGATATACATAATCTTCAAAGCTTGGAAAGAAAACCGGCAAGGATTTAAGAGCGATTGAAGTTGTGTGGCTTACCGTCACGTTGGTGCTGGCGTCATGCCAAGCGTTGTCAAACTCCTTGGCCGCGCGCCGCAGCCGGCCAAAATGCTGTCCGCTGCTGCGAGGGCCAGAGGGGTCGACCACCGGAAGCTTATCCTTGCCGAGGCCGCACATCGTCGGCGTCAGATCCGCCTAATTCCACTTTTCAGCGTAATCGAGCAGATGGCCCAGGTCAGCTCCTTGGCGTTGGAACTCTGTGATCTGGCCTACCTGGGCGGAGGCCGTCTCAGAGGCCACCACGGCGGCGTGGCCGGCGTGCAGAACTAGCGTCTGCGAGCCGGTAGAAGGAGCCGTGTCCGCAGTCACCACCGCAGAAAGTTGCTAGGCGGTGAACTTGTCGCCCTCTGGTGGCGTGGGCTTGGCGGAGACCGGCTTCCCGGTGGAGGTTGTCGAAGGAGGTGTTGGCGCAGTCTTGGGTGGCGCAGAAGCTTCGGGAGCATCCTTTGCCGGAGCGGAGCTGGCCGGCTCGGAAGAATCCGGCACGACCTTGGAGGGGGAGGAAGGAGCTTTCTTTTTCTTCTTCTTCTGGACAGGAGGAACCAGAGGTTCCGCCTGCCCGACATCTTCGGTGCCGGCGCCGGTGTTGCTAGCGCCGGTGTCTTGGATCTCTGGAGGGGAGACAAAGTCCTCCTCCGCGCGGTGATCTGAAGGTTTTGGGGCCGCGCGCCCCGAACTTGTGTTGCCCCCCAGAGGGGAGGCAGAAGGGTTGCCGACACCAGATGGTACCGGACTTGGCTGAGGAGGAGGAGAGGCCCTGGCGGCGTCCTCTGAGGTCTCCGGCTTCATGCCAGAGGCGCTCTTGGTGATCTTCAGGGGAGGTCTGGAAAGATGGAAAAAGAAAGTTTAGAAAAGACAACCGGAAAAAGAGGATCAGGAAACAAAGACTCAAGAGAAAAATAGAAAGTGAAATCGGAAACTTACCCGGTAGCCACCGGCATCTCCCGTTTCCGGTAGCGCTTGGTTGTGACCGTCTTGCCACCTATCTCCACCCGGGAGCGCTTGGCCGGAGGAGCCTCGCTGGAACCGGCCTCGGGCGTGGCCGCCTTCTTCTTGCGGCCTTCGGAGGCGAGCTTCTCCAGAAACTCAGCTCCACATTCGGCCTGAAGCGGGGTCGCGCGCTCCACGACCTGTGGTTTGGCGCTGGCTGAGGGAGCGGCTACAGAAAGATGATACATAAGAAAGCGAAAAGAGCAAGATACCTCAAGTATGGTAACCTCATCATCCGAATCAGAGCCCTTGCCATAAAAGTTACCGGGGCGTGGAGTGTGGGTGCGGCCCATCTTCTGCTCTCCCTTGACGTAGGGGTCAGCGTCGGAGTCGTCCTGGAAGACCCGGTCCGGCGTGTAGGAAGCCGGATGCTCCTGGCCGATCTGGCAGAAGTTCTGAAAAACAAAAACATGTTAGAGCAAGATATGCATGGTTATACCGGAAAAAGCTTTGTAACACCCCAAATTTCAATAAAAAGAAAGTTAGAGAATTCCAGAAAGCAAAATTTCAAACCAACAAAAACTTTTCTATTTGCATATAGTACCATGCATAGGAATTGTGCATTTGAGTGATATGCCATGATGATTGCTTTTACTTGTATTTGATATGCTCTAAAACCCTAGTGTGATCATATGAAGATCACCAACCCAAATAGATCAAAGAGGAAGAAATTCCATTAAATGGAAAACCCTAAAAACCTTCACATATGCCCTATGGCATTTTTATAAATTTTGACCCTAGACCTATTTGGTCTTCACCATTAGTTGAATAATATTATTAAACACTTATTACAACTTTTGGAATCAAAGTTTCACAATTCAAATGGATTTCAAACACAAATCCCACTCACATATGATAATGGTCAATTTTGACAATTCTAGTCTGATCACCACTTTGAGCCCTTGCCATTCAATTTTCCCAAACCAACTCTTGCTAACTCTTTGCACCATTTCAAAGTCAACATCAAGGTGAACAACTTTGATGAATATCACCATGCCAAAATCATCTTTGATCATGAGCAAGGCTCATCCAAAGTTTCAACTTTCTCACATATGCAACATTCCCCACTTAGCCATTTTGGCAAATTTTTGAATTCTAAAAATTCCACCACCACCTCAAATCACCTCTGGTCATTTACAACTATTATCAACACTCACTTTTCAAACACATTCACCATTTGAATTATTTCAAATTTGGACAATTTGGCAAATTCCAAATTCGGGCACTATTTGCAACTATTGCAAATAGTGATCTACCTCACCTAATCTAACCCAAAGCTATACTACATTGTCCCCTGGTCCCCTTAAACCATCAAGGCAACATAGCAAACCTAGGGAGAGGAGGAGCAAGGCTAGGACATGGCCATGCCGGCCATGTCACCAACCCGACCACCTCCACCTCTCTCCCTTCCTTCCCCAACCTGGCCACCATGCCGTTGCTCGCCACCTCACTCTACTGGACCACCTAGCACCGGCCATTGTCGAGGAGGAGCACTGCATCGGCCAGACCAGCGCGCGCCCATGGCGGCCAGTATGCCGCACGCGTCGCACGTGTGCGCGCCGCAGACACGCCCTGGCCACCTCTCGCCTGGCCACTTCGCACACGCCCTGGGCCACCTAGCTGCGGGTTGAGCATCGCCGCGTCGCCACGAAGCTCCCAGACAGCAGCTCGACCACGACCCGTGCCCGCCGCCGCCGGAGACGAAAAGCCGCCGTAGACGCGCCAGAACCCGCGACGCCCCGACCGCGTTAGGCACCGCCTACCCTACCTGTCGCCACCCAGAGGACCACCGTGACGCAAGGAACACCACCGCGCCCTCGCCTAGCTCGCTAGACCGCCGGAGACGCCGCGCCCTTGTCGAGTTCGCCGCAGAGCCTCGGGCACTCGCTCGCCTATAAAAGGAGGCCTCGCCTCGTCGATTCCTTCACACCACCACTCCTCCCTCTCCTTCCTTGGTCTCCCAGCCACCTCGCCGCTCCACATTGACCACCAGAGCCGCCCAATTTCTACCTCACTGCCGCACGCCACCGCGGAAGCTCGCCGACGATTGGAGCCACCTCAGGCGACGCCGCCGGTACCAGGAGCTCCGCCGTCGTCCACAACTTCACCACGCACACTGCCCACCCTAGCTGGAGCCACGGTGAGCTCTCCGACCCCCTACCCTCGCCGCCAGCACGTCGGGTTCTCGTCGGCGACGATGATGAACCACGGCCGTTGATCTGGATTCTAATCCAACGCTCCCCTTTAAAACTTACCGCTTCGGCGTTTAAGAGCCGCTGACAGGCGGGACCCTCTGTCAGGCAGCCCGCGCGGCACTGGACCGTGGCTGGGCTGGCCTTGGGCCGTTTAAATTGAATCTGGCCCGTTTAGTTTTCCCGCCGGCCTTTTAATTCAAATCCAGTTTAATAAATTGCAAATGAATTTCAATACTGCCTCCACTTTGAAAATCAATAGATTCAAATTGGCTAAACCAAATTTGATGAACTTTGTATTGTTGGAAAGCTACTAAAATTCTCTACAACATGCCACTGGTCGCATGGCCAGATCTTTGTAGAATTAATGTGATAAAAATAACAAGACAGGGACTTTTCCCTATTCAAATAATTCTTAAAAATCAACCAAAATAGATATTAAGTTAATTCCAACTCTAATAGCTCACATTTGACTTACACTAATTGTTTATGCAATAAAATGGTGTGGTCACTTTGCATGATCATGCCCTAGTTTAATTAATGGATCATTTGACTAGTTTAACTAGTTGATATTCTCCAAAACTATTAAAGTAAATTATGTGGAGTCTTATACTTCATTTAAACTTGTCTCACATGAATTCATGGGATGTTTGGACCCCTGGTCCCAAACTCTCTTATATGAATTACTTGAGATTTAAATCAAATGTAGTGTTATTTAAATAGTATGAGGTGATCTACCTCATTTAAATCCTTTTCACAAATGATGATGATGAACATTTGACTTAGGTCAATATGAGTTCATCCATGATTGTTTGAGAAATTAAATCTTAAGAAGATTTCAATGAGAGGAAATTATTTCTCAAGAACCCTATGGAAACTATCATTTACATATGAAATACAAAGAAGTGAATTCTATTTAAACCCCACAACCCATGCACCCTAGTTAATTTATTTGTGTGCATAGACTAGTTTGTGTGCTATATGTGATGTATGGAATAGCCATTGAATTAGTGAGTAATTATACTCGTATTCAAATTTAGACGGTAGCAGGAGAGTACGCGAAGAAGAAGGTTGCTACCAAGAGGAGGAGGAGGAACAGTTTGAGAACTACCAAGGCAAGCTAATATTCTTGCAAAGTGCAAAGCCCCTTGGGGCAAGGCACCATGTTTCTTATCTTTTCTTATATGAACCCATCCCAAGTTTTTACTTTACAAGTTTTTACTTGTTTTCTAAATGAGTTACTTTGATAGTTAACTTTGGTCCAAGTACAAGTTGATTACTAGAGTAGTGAGTTAGTCTTCTCCAAGCAAAGCAAGTTAGCACCCCTCATGAATTAGAGCTAGTGCTAATGAATTAAAACTTGACTACTCTAGATGGGAACAATGTGAATTTGAAGTGATTTTTAAACCTTGGAATGAAGATGCATTCCATTGAATGATTTTTGAAGGTGAATGTGAACAAGAGAAGATGGTGATTTTTGATAAACAATGATGTTGGTTTGAATGCGATACCTTTCCAATTACTAAGTACCCCCACAATACCTGATTATGGGTAGGGCTTAACTGGAAGTTTATGCGTCTTAGTATGGGTTCCCTCTAAACAAGCGTCATCGGGGTTATGCCGAAAGCTGCCTCTACAACAAAAGAAATGATATGATATGATGCGAAATGAGGTGAATGTCCGGCCCAAGCCCTGTGCAGTTCCCAGGTTGACAGTTGGTCTTCACTGGGAGGCCAAGCTCATGGGGAGAGGTGCTCATACTAGGATTTGTAAGTGAAAGGTTATGGTTGATGATCTGCGTACTGTGTTACGATGATTCGGGGTAATCCCGACGGATGAAATCAAATGTTGTGGCACAAGTGTGCAACCTCTGCAGAGTGTAAACCTATTCGAATAGCCGCGTCCACGGTTACGGACGGTTGGAAAGGCCATACAGTTTCCAATGTCATATCTTTGAAATTGATGTTGAAACATGATGGTGAAATGACTTGTGGTGAATTGAATTGAAATCACCACTTGAAATGGTGGGAATGACACTAATGTTCCCACTTGAGTTAGTTAGCACTTGAATAAGATTTTCTCAAACTTTGTGAACTAAAACTAGCTTTATGCAAATAAACTAGAGCTTAGCTAACCATACTAGAATGTCTAGCACTTACATTAGTATTAGTTGCGAGTACTCAACGTACTCACGGCTTTTTCCCTGGCTATTCAAATGGCCAGAGTATGAAGATGACCAAGGAGATGACCAGCAGGACGCCTACGACAACTGAGCGCCTTCCGACGTCAAGCGTTGGCCTGTGGACTAGAGAGTCCTTGTATCTTACGCTTCCGCTATGTTGAACTATGAACTTGTGTGTGTTCGTTGATCAATAGATCAACTATTTGTGTAATATGGATCATGTGATTCCAAATTTGTAAGACTTATGGTTTGTAATGAATGATGACTGTGATACTTAACTATTATGCCTCGCAACAACAATATTCTTGGGATCGCGATGTATGACATAATAGGCATTCGGACTTAAAAATCCGGGTGTTGACAAGTTGGTATCAGAGCCATTGTTTGACCTTAGAAGACCTTAGTTAGAATGGGCGTTCTGAAAACCTTAACTTTGAAAGCAAATGAAAGAAACTATTTGTGAAAATTTACTACACTCTTGTCTTTGAGACTTTGCCAAAATTTGATGAATCATGTTCTATCTTATTGGAATCAACTTAAAACTTTGCCACAATTTGCACTCTCTAACTTACTCATCCAATTCTCTTTCAGATGGCGCTGAATGAACCCATCAACACCAAGTTTTACCAGCTTGGGAACGGAGGGAGCTTGATCTTCGAGCACGACCTCAACGCCCTCTCTGACTTCCTTGGGCGCCCACACCCCGAGTTTCACGGGGTTCGGCTGGACGACACGCCCGGAGGAGAGTTGCAGTGGGTGATCACTGCCGACTTGAGGGGCAAGATGGAGCCTCCCACTTCGGAGAGGATCCTCTTCTCCTTCCGCGAGAGCAACTGGCTCGACGGACTCGCACGTGGTCTTCAGGAGGCACTTGCGCGCCTCTGTGGACAGAACGTGGTGAGCATCCTCGCCTCTCGCTACGCCCACCTTGTGAGGCGTGATGCCGCGGGAGTGCCCATGGAGCTGCAGCCGCACCCGGAGTTGAGGCACCATGCTGAGCACCTGGACTTCATGCTCTACCAGACTCAGAGGGACCTCGACGCCACTCGCGCTTACGCGAACCAGACCCATGCTCACATCACCGAGCACGGTGAGGCGATCAAGCTACTCAACAATGACCGCAAGAGCCTTCGCCAGCAGCGTGCCAAGAAGGACGCTACGATTCGTCGCCTTCGCGCCCGGATCGCGTCACTTGAGGCCACTGTCAAGGCCCAGGAGGATCAGATTCGCCAGCTGGAGGGTGACGATGGAGGCATCGACATTCAGGGAGGAGACGCCTTCCTGAGCGATGACAACGACTTTGAGGAGGACGAGAACACAGAGGAGGAGGACTACGAGTTCCTGGAGGCAGGACCCGACGACTACGTCCCGATCGATGTCGATGATGAGGAGTAGTTGCACTAGTTCCACTTATAGTAGGTGTGAGTTGTATCCCGTCCCTTGTATCGTAGCATGAGAATGGTTCTTAAAACCATTGGAGTATGTGTGTAGTTTGTACTATGTGTTGCATGAATGAATGAATGTTATGTTTGTCATGAAAAGATTACAAGTTTTCAAATTGTTTTCAAACTTAACCAAAATGAACCATAGAATGTTCCCTCTTATCTCATAATCTTCTACATCTTCAGATGGCCCCTCCAAATCGCACCAACGACGCGATGCTGCAACTGCTGCAAACCATGCTTGCAGACCGGGAAACCGAAAGAGCCGAACGCCAAGCCAACCTCATCGCCTTGCAGAACATCGCCAACCAAGGCCATGGAAATCATGACCACCCCGGATCCAAGCTCAAGAACTTCCAAAACACCAACCCTCCGGTGTTTAGCAAGACCGAGGAGCCCCTCGACGCCGACTATGGAGAACAATCTGGAGGTAGCCGGAGTGGAAGCCAACGAGAAAGTGTTGTTCGCCACCCACTATCTCGCTGGACCAGCCCGTGCTTGGTGGACAAGCACCCGTGCCATGAACGGAGGTCAATTCCTGACTTGGGAGGATTTCAAACTCAAGTTCAGCAAGTACCATGTACCCCCGGGTCTTATCAAGAAGATGAGGGATGAATTCCGTGAACTGAAACAAGGTCGCATGACGGTGGTTGAATACCGCGACAAGTTTCTCACTTTGTCAAGGTATGCCCCTGATGAGACCGACACCGTTGAGAAGAGGAAGGAGAGATTCCTGAACGGACTGCATGATGAGATGCAGACTGTCCTCGTCAACATCCCCTTCGCCGACCTCGAAGCCCTTGTTGACTCCGCCATCCAGATGGAGGGCAAGTTAAACCAAGCCAATGAGAACCGCAAGCGCCGCATGGCGAATCAGAGTGGATCAAGCCACCCCCAGAAGTTTCGCCCTAGCTCAAGCGGAGGTTTCACTCCGAGAAACAACAAAACCCAGATGCAGAACTCTCGCCCCGGTTATCAGAACCGGAGTGGAGGAAACTCCAAGCCAGGAAGCTACAACAACAACTACAACAACAACAACTACAACCGCGCTCCACCCCGAGCCCCTAACAACAACAACACCAACACCAACACCGCCCCCAGAACCGGAAGCAATGCCGTGCCCATTGCGAACAAGCAGGACAAGACCACTATCACTTGTTATGAGTGTGGTGTAGTGGGGCACTACTCCAACGAGTGTCCCAAGCGTCTTGCCAAGCTCGCCGGCAACACCGCTGCACCTGCTCAGCAGCAACGCCGTGTCTCCACCGGCAAGAAGTTCGCCCCCAACAATCCCAACAACCGCAACGGCCGTCTCTACCACATGAACGCTGAAGAAGCCCAGGAAGCACCAGATGTTGTACTGGGTATGTTTTCTGTCAACCACATCCCTGCCAGAGTGTTGTTTGATTCCGGAGCATCTCATTCTTTTGTCACCGAAGACTTTGCATCAACAAGTAAAATTCAACCCCTCAGTTTGAAGCATGTTATGATAGTTCAAATCCCCGGATCAACCACCAAAGCCAGAAAATTTTGCAAAAATGTGCCAATCAAAATCCATGATGTAGATTTCTTTGCAAATCTAATCATACTTGGAACCAAAGGTTTGGAAGTTGTCCTAGGAATGGACTGGATGTCCAAGCACAATGGATTGATAGACTGCGCCAAGAAAGCCATAACCATGACTAGCAGCACCGGTATCGTAGTTGAGCACGTCTCTGAGAAACTACCAAGAAAATTTACCTGCAACCAAAGTGTATCCAAGCCAACTCTGGATCAAATCAGGGTCGTTTGTCGCTACCCTGATGTGTTTCCGGATGATCTACCCGGTATGCCCCCGGATCGGGATATCGAGTTTATCATCGAGTTAATCCCCGGAACTGGACCCATAGCCCAGAGAGCCTATAGCATGAACGCAACCGAGCTTGTGGAGCTGAAGAAGCAAATTGATGATATGTTGGCCAAAGGTTTGATTAGACCAAGTGCATCCCCCTGGAGATCCCCCGTCTTGTTTGTCGACAAGAAGGATGGTGCAAATCGTTTATGCACGGACTATCGTAAACTTAACGATGTCACCATCAAAAACAAATACCCCTTACCCAAGATCGAAGACTTGTTTGACCAACTCACCGGATCCCGAGTTTTATCCAAGATTGATCTTAGAACTGGATACCATCAACTGAAGATCCGAGCCACCGACATTCCAAAAACTGCCTTTACCACCAGATATGGGTTGTATGAGTACAACGTCATGTCGTTTGGACTGACCAATGCCCCCGCTTATTTCATAAATCTCATGAATAAGATCTTCATGAACTTTTTGGACAAGTTTGTCGTTGTTTTCATCGACGACATTCTCGTCTACTCCAAGTCCGAAGAAGAACATGAACAGCATTTGGAGATTGTCCTAGAAACCCTTAGACAGCACAAGTTGTATGCCAAGTTTAGCAAGTGTGAATTTTGGCTGGAAGAAGTTGGATTCCTGGGACACATCTTGTCTGCAGGAGGAATTGCCGTAGATCCCGCCAAAATCAAAACTGTTATGGAATGGCAAGCCCCAACCACCCAAACTGAGGTCCGCGCTTTTCTTGGATTAGCCGGATACTACCGCAGATTTGTAGAAGGTTTTTCGAGCATCGCTCGACCAATGACCCAACTGCTGAAAAAGGACAGAAAGTTTGAGTGGACCGACAAATGCGAAGAGAGCTTTCAACAGCTCAAGAGTAGACTGACAACAGCCCCAATCCTGATCATGCCAGATATCGCAAAGCCCTTTGACGTATATTGCGACGCCTCCAAGACTGGACTTGGATGCGTACTTATGCAAGAAGGCAAGGTTGTATCCTACCTTTCAAGACAACTCAAGCAACACGAACAGAACTACCCAACCCACGACCTCGAGCTTGCAGCCGTGGTCTTAGCCTTGAAAGTTTGGTGTCATTACCTCATGGGTAATCACTGCGAGATCTACTCCGACCACAAAAGCCTCAAATACATATTCACCCAGAAAGAGCTAAACATGAGACAACGCCGATGGATCGAACTGATCAAGGATTACGACATGGAGATTCACTACCACCCCGGCAAGGCCAATGTGGTAGCAGATGCTTTGAGTCGACTGCCGTGCCAGTTGAACTCCATGCTCGCAACCGAACAGCCCAGCTTGCATCAAGAGTTTGAACAGTTCAGACTTGAACTTGTTAGTGAAGGATTCCTAGCCAGCATCGAACTGCAACCCACCTTGGTTGGTCAGATCAAGGAAGCCCAGAAAGACAACGCTAGCATTGACGGAATCAAGAAACAGATAGCCGCAGGAAAAGCCCCCGGATTCACCGTAGACGAAGCCGGAGTTCTTTGGTACAAAGAACGTCTCTGCGTACCATCGGACTCTGACTTGAAACAAGTCATTCTGCAAGAAGCCCATGACACCCTTTATTCAATCCACCCTGGAGGTACCAAGATGTACCAAGACCTAAAAGAACAATTTTGGTGGCACGGAATGAAGAGAGAGATCGGTAGCTATATCGCTAAGTGTGACATCTATCAGAGAGTCAAGGCAGAACATCAACGACCCGCCGGATTGTTACAACCCCTCCAGATTCCGGAATGGAAATGGGACTCCGTAGGAATGGACTTTATCACCGGACTGCCCAAATCCAGCAAAGGCAATGATTCCATATGGGTAGTGGTCGATAGATTGACCAAAGTCGCCCATTTCATCGCCGTCAAAACCACCTATCAAGGCCCCAAGTTAGCTGAACTTTACATCTCCAGAATAGTCGCTCTACACGGAACCCCCAAATCGATAGTGTCAGATAGAGGATCACAGTTCACCTCAAGGTTCTGGCAGAAAGTGCATGAAGGACTAGGCACTCGCCTAAATTTCAGCACCGCCTATCACCCTCAGACCGACGGACAGACTGAGAGAGTAAACCAGATACTGGAAGACATGCTTAGAGCATGCGTACTGGAATATGGATCCAAGTGGGAAGACTGCCTACCTTACGCAGAATTCTCTTACAACAATAGTTACCAAGCTAGCCTACAGATGGCCCCCTTTGAAGCTTTGTACGGAAGGAAGTGCCGTACCCCCCTGAACTGGTCAGAAGTCGGAGAGAGCCAAGTTTTCGGCCCAGATGTTCTTCGCGAAGCCGAAGAGAAAGTCCACAAGATCCGAGAGTACCTCAAAACGGCGCAATCCAGACAGAAGAGCTACGCCGACAAGAGACGTCGGGAGATGACCTTTGAGATCGGAGACTTCGTCTATCTCAAAGTATCCCCCTTGAAAGGAATGCAAAGGTTCCAACTGAAAGGAAAGCTTGCACCCTGCTATGTCGGACCTTTCAAAGTCCTCAGCCGCCGAGGTGAAGTATCTTATCAACTGGAGTTGCCTGAAGAAATGTCGACTGTGCACGACGTGTTTCACATCTCACTCCTCCGGAAGTGCCTTGAAGTCCCGGAGAAGACCGAAGTTTTCAAGAACATCGATCACCGATCGGTGGATATCAACAAGGATTTGACTTACCACGAAGAGCCGATTCGCATCTTGGAAGAAGCTTACCGAACCACCCACACCCGAAGCATCAAGTTTCTGAAAATCAAATGGAGCAATCATACCGAGGAAGAAGCCACATGGGAACGCGAAGACTTCATGAAGAAGGAGTACCCAGATCTCTTTTAGTACCTAACTTTCTTTTCGATCTCGGGACGAGATCTTTTGTAAGGGGGAAGGGTTTGTAACACCCCAAATTTCAATAAAAAGAAAGTTAGAGAATTCCAGAAAGCAAAATTTCAAACCAACAAAAACTTTTCTATTTGCATATAGTACCATGCATAGGAATTGTGTATTTGAGTGATATGCCATGATGATTGCTTTTACTTGTATTTGATATGCTCTAAAACCCTAGCGTGATCATATGAAGATCACCAACCCAAATAGATCAAAGAGGAAGAAATTCCATTAAATGGAAAACCCTAAAAACCCTCACATATGCCCTATGGCATTTTTATAAATTTTGACCCTAGACCTATTTGGTCTTCACCATTAGTTGAATAATGTTATTAAACACTTATTACAACTTTTGGAATCAAAGTTTCACAATTCAAATGGATTTCAAACACAAATCCCACTCACATATGATAATGGTCAATTTTGACAATTCTAGTCTGATCACCACTTTGAGCCCTTGCCATTCAATTTTCCCAAACCAACTCTTGCTAACTCTTTGCACCATTTCAAAGTCAACATCAAGGTGAACCACTTTGATGAAGATCACCATGCCAAAATCATCTTTGATCATGAGCAAGGCTCATCCAAAGTTTCAACTTTCTCACATATGCAACATTCCCCACTTAGCCATTTTGGCAAATTTTTTAATTCTAAAAATTCCACCACCACCTCAAATCACCTCTGGTCATTTACAACTATTATCAACACTCACTTTTCAAACACATTCACCATTTGAATTATTTCAAATTTGGACAATTTGGCAAATTCCAAATTCGGGCACTATTTGCAACTATTGCAAATAGTGATCTACCTCACCTAATCTAACCCAAAGCTATACTACATTGTCCCCTGGTCCCCTTAAACCATCAAGGCAACATAGCAAACCTAGGGAGAGGAGGAGCAAGGCTAGGACATGGCCATGCCGACCATGTCACCAACCCGACCACCTCCACCTCTCTCCCTTCCTTCCCCAACCTGGCCACCATGCCGTTGCTCGCCACCTCACTCTACTGGACCACCTAGCACCGGCCATTGTCGAGGAGGAGCACTGCATCGGCCAGACCAGCGCGTGCCCATGGCGGCCAGTATGCCACTCGCGTCGCACGTGTGCGCGCCGCAGACACGCCCTGGCCACCTCTCGCCTGGCCACCTCGCACACGCCCTGGACCACCTAGCTGCGGGTTGAGCATCGCCGCGTCGCCACGAAGCTCCCAGACAGCAGCTCGACCACGACCCGTGCCCGCCGCCGCCGGAGACGAAAAGCCGCCGTAGACGCGCCAGAACCCGCGACGCCCCGACCGCGTTAGGCACCGCCTACCCTACCTGTCGCCACCCAGAGGACCACCGTGACGCAAGGAACACCACCGCGCCCTCGCCTAGCTCGCTAGACCGCCGGAGACGCCGCGCCCTTGTCAAGTTCGCCGCAGAGCCTCGGGCACTCGCTCGCCTATAAAAGGAGGCCTCGCCTCGTCGATTCCTTCACACCACCACTCCTCCCTCTCCTTCCTTGGTCTCCCAGCCACCTCGCCGCTCCACATTGACCACCAGAGCCGCCCAATTTCTACCTCACTGCCGCACGCCGCCGCGGAAGCTCGCCGACGATTGGAGCCACCTCAGGCGACGCCGCCGGTACCAGGAGCTCCACCGTCGTCCACAACTTCACCACGCACACTGCCCACCCTAGCTGGAGCCACGGTGAGCTCTCCGACCCCCTACCCTCGCCGCCAGCACGTCGGGTTCTCGTCGGCGACGATGATGAACCACGGCCGTTGATCTGGATTCTAATCCAACGCTCCGCTTTAAAACTTACCGCTTCGGCGTTTAAGAGCCGCTGACAGGCAGGACCCTCTGTCAGGCAGCCCGCGCGGCACTGGACCGTGGCTGGGCTGGCCTTGGGCCGTTTAAATTGAATCTGGCCCGTTTAGTTTTCCCGCCGGCCTTTTAATTCAAATCCAGTTTAATAAATTGCAAATGAATTTCAATACTGCCTCCACTTTGAAAATCAATAGATTCAAATTGGCTAAACCAAATTTGATGAACTTTGTATTGTTGGAAAGCTACTGAAATTCTCTACAACATGCCACTAGTCCCATGGCCAGATTCTTTGTAGAATTAATGTGATAAAAATAACAAGACAGGGACTTTTCCCTATTCAAATAATTCTTAAAAATCAACCAAAATAGATATTAAGTTAATTCCAACTCTAATAGCTCACATTTGACTTACACTAATTGTTTATGCAATAAAATGGTGTGGTCACTTTGCATTATCATGCCCTAGTTTAATTAATGGATCATTTGACTAGTTTAACTAGTTGATATTGTCCAAAACTATTAAAGTAAATTATGTGGAGTCTTATACTTCATTTAAACTTGTCTCACATGAATTCATGGGATGTTTGGACCCCTGGTCCCAAACTCTCTTATATGAATTACTTGAGATTTAAATCAAATGTAGTGTTATTTAAATAGTATGAGGTGATCTACCTCATTTAAATCCTTTTCACAAATGATGATGATGAACATTTGACTTAGGTCAATATGAGTTCATCCATGAGAGTTTGAGAAATTAAATCTTAATAAGATTTCAATGAGAGGAAATTATTTCTCAAGAACCCTATGGAAACTATCATTTACATATGAAATACAAAGAAGTGAATTCTATTTAAACCCCACAACCCATGCACCCTAGTTAATTTATTTGTGTGCATAGACTAGTTTGTGTGCTATATGTGATGTATGGAATAGCCATTGAATTAGTGAGTAATTATACTCGTATTCAAATTTAGACGGTAGCACCGGAGAGTACGCCGAAGAAGAAGGTTGCTACCAAGAGGAGGAGGAGGAACAGTTTGAGAACTACCAAGGCAAGCTAATATTCTTGCAAAGTGCAAAGCCCCTTGGGGCAAGGCACCATGTTTCTTATCTTTTCTTATATGAACCCATCCCAAGTTTTACTTTACAAGTTTTTACTTGTTTTCTAAATGAGTTACTTTGATAGTTAACTTTGGTCCAAGTACAAGTTGATTACTAGAGTAGTGAGTTAGTCTTCTCCAAGCAAAGCAAGTTAGCACCCCTCATGAATTAGAGCTAGTGCTAATGAATTAAAACTTGACTACTCTAGATGGGAACAATGTGAATTTGAAGTGATTTTTAAACCTTGGAATGAAGATGCATTCCATTGAATGATTTTTGAAGGTGAATGTGAACAAGAGAAGATGGTGATTTTTGATAAACAATGATGTTGGTTTGAATGCGATACCTTTCCAATTACTAAGTACCCCCACAATACCTGATTATGGGTAGGGCTTAACTGGAAGTTTATGCGTCTTAGTATGGGTTCCCTCTAAACAAGCGTCATCGGGGTTATGCCGAAAGCTGCCTCTACAACAAAAGAAATGATATGATACGATGCGAAATGTGGTGAATGTCCGGCCCAAGCCCTGTGCAGTTCCCAGGTTGACAGTTGGTCTTCACTGGGAGGCCAAGCTCATGGGGAGAGGTGCTCATACTAGGATTTGTAAGTGAAAGGTTATGGTTGATGATCCGCGTACTGTGTTACGATGATTCGGGGTAATCCCGACGGATGAAATCAAATGTTGTGGCACAAGTGTGCAACCTCTGCAGAGTGTAAACCTATTCGAATAGCCGCGTCCACGGTTACGGACGGTTGGAAAGGCCATACAGTTTCCAATGTCATATCTTTGAAATTGATGTTGAAAGATGATGGTGAAATGACTTGTGGTGAATTGAATTGAAATCACCACTTGAAATGGTGGGAATGACACTAATGTTCCCACTTGAGTTAGTTAGCACTTGAATAAGCTTTTCTCAAACTTTGTGAACTAAAACTAGCTTTATGCAAATAAACTAGAGCTTAGCTAACCATACTAGAATGTCTAGCACTTACATTAGTATTAGTTGCGAGTACTCATCGTACTCACGGCTTTGTCCCTGGCTATTCAAATGGCCAGAGTATGAAGATGACCAAGGAGATGACCAGCAGGACGCCTACGACAACTGAGCGCCTTCCGACGTCAAGCGTTGGCCTGTGGACTAGAGAGTCCTTGTATCTTACGCTTCCGCTATGTTGAACTATGAACTTGTGTGTGTTCGTTGATCAATAGATCAACTATTCATGTAATATGGATCATGTGATTCCAAATTTGTAAGACTTATGGTTTGTAATGAATGATGACTGTGATATTTAACTATTATGCCTCGCAACAACAATATTCCTGGGATTGCGATGTATGACATAATAGGCATTCGGACTTAAAAATCCGGGTGTTGACAAGCTTCCCGAAGATCCCAAAGTCTTACTCGCCACGGAGGAGAGTTGCGGCGACTGTAAGGGGCCAGCCCATATTTCCCGCTGGGGCTTAGCGGGTTTTGGAAGATCTGCTTGGCCTTAAGGACCAAGTCAGTAGGGCTCAGCCGGTGGGTTGTGATCCTTGTCGGGTCCATTGGCCCCGACATCTCGCTGATCTTGTGGGCGCGCCGCTGAAGGGGCAGCACCCGGCGCACGAGGAAGGCGCGGACCAGATCCTGCGCACAGAGGCTGGTCTCGTCTTTGTTGGTGTCGATGAAGCCGGCGATCCGGATGGACTCTTTGTCGTCCTTGGGATGGTGGAGCCAGTTCTTCATGGAGGGCGGCCCGGGAACATATGCCGGAAGATTGATGAAGTCTTCCGGACCGCCGTTCCGGACGTAGAAAAAGGTCCTCTGCCAGGTCCGAAAAGAGTCCAGACCGGAGAGTTTGTAGAAGTTGCTCCCGGAGCGGGGAGACAAGATGCATCCCCCACATCGGATGAAGGGTTTGGACTGAGGAAGTTTCCTATCCTGGATAGAATTCTTCCGAGGATAGTAAAAGAAAGAGAAGTTGTCAACGGAAGGAGTGATACCGCAATATCCCTCCATGAAGGCGGTGAAGGAAGAAAGATAAAAGATAGCATTTCCCGGAAGATGGTGGGGCTGAAGCTCGTAGAAGTCTAGAAAGCGCCGGAAGAAATCCGACGCTGGAAGGCCTAAACCGCACTCAAAATGAGCGGCAAAGACCACAACCTCACCCGGCTGAGGCTCGGGCTGGCGCTCCTCGCCCGGGATCCGGCACCAAACCTCTTCCGGAATCCTCTGGGAGCGGTAGAGCCAGTCGATTTCCGCCTGGGTCACATCGGAGCCCATCCAGGCTCCTCGCGTGTAGGAGTCCAGATCTACTCCGGTGCCCTGGCTGGAGCTGCCGGCTTCTCCTTGGTTTCCGGCAGCAGGAGTCAAGCTACCGGTACCGGCCTCGCTCTGGGCAAGATCTTCCTCGAGACCATCGGAGTGCGTTTCAGACAAAGCTCCTCTGGAAGAAGATGAGGGGATTACGGTGTGGTGGCTACCGGAAGAGGAATCCGAAAGGTAGTCCACGGAAGACATTTTCTGGAAGGGTACACGATCTAACTAGAAACAAGTTTCACAAGATCAAGCCCCGCGCGAAGATCTGCGAGTAAGAGGAAAAGCAAAAGAAAAGAGAAAGTAAATACACTACCGGCCCAATAACTGGAAAGCGAAAAGGAAGAGGGCAAACAGGCATTGGAACTCACCCGAGGCAGCGGAAGATGTGAAGAAGAAGGTTGCCGGAGGCGCAGCAGGCTCGCGGTCGTTGGAGAAGGCCGGCGGCAAAGAGGAGCAGAGGTAGCCCTCGGGAGCCCGACGCAGTGACGGCGGAGGCGCTTCAAAGGCTCTCTGAGCGGCGGAAAGTCCTGGCGCAGCGCGAGGAGCGGATGGACTTCGTCGAAGTAGCGCTCTGGCGGAGACCGGCGGCGACGGGAGCGCAAGGGGCGAGAGGCTCTGTGCACAGGAAAGGGGGCGAATGCGAGAAGAAGACGAAGAGGAACCGCACCTCGATTATATAGGAAGAAGGAGAAGTGGGCCGGCAACCGCTGGGCCGCGGCGGTTCGGTTCGTGGGCCGCCACATGGCATGCGGATACACGCGCCAAAAATAAGAGGACACAGGGAGGCCACATGGATCCAGAACGGCAACGCGGATCTGGTGTGGCGCCATAAATGCTCGCACAGAAGACGAACCGAAGTGACCACTGACACTGACGCGTGTCAGGCACAGTGCGCATGTCACTGACAGGCGCGGTACCCGAGATATTCTCGACCTCGTCGAGGAGAGTTTTAATGATAGAGATGCCGGAGAAAATCGGTACAAAGACATAAGTTCGGCAAGGACGCCGAGGAATTTGATCCACATTCCGGAAGGGTTAAACCGGTACCTTGAGAAAAGAGAACCTGGCATGGTCCGTTGGATAGGATCCACCGGACTATACCAGCTTCGGGGACTAATGTTGGGGGGGATGACCCCCGGTATGCCAAAGGCATGCCAAACCGGATGGTTTGAGCCATCAAAGTACCAGTTTAAAGATTGTTCCGGATAACGAAGGTTGATTCAGAGAATCATACCGGTATACCAGGAAGGGGGATACCGAAGCTAGCTAAGAACGTACCGGAATACCGGAGCAAGCTACACTGTAGCACATCGGCAAGACCGGTCAAAGATGCTCTCCAGAGCTAGAAGACAAAGATGAGCGAAGCACTTCAGCTTTAATCGAAGCCATGACGCTAAAGGCGAAGGATGACGTAAAAGGTGCCGGAGGATGTCACAGCTCCTGATTAAAGGCATACCGGCATCACCGGTAGCTAAAGTAGCTTTGTAAAGTAGTTTGTCTAGTCAAAGATCCCATTAGGATTTCTAAGGGTTTCTTCCCCTGTAAGCCACCCTCTCCCCTATATAAGGAGAGGGGGCACAGCCCTTCGCGGGCACGACCTAATAGCTATCTTTACACAGAAACTTGTAAGCATTTGTGATGAAGAAATAGAGAGATCTAGTGCTGTCTTTGCTCTTGAGTTCTTCATCTTCCACCTTCGACCAAGGCCAAGTTCTTGAGGAATCCATCCGGAAACCTCTCCATCTATACCAAAAACCCTCCCCCGAATCCTCTAGCGTCCATTCGGCCCCAAGATAAGCCATCCCATGGCATATGTCTGTTCACCACGACGACAGCCATGCCTGTGCTTGTGCTGCTGCTTGTACTGCGGAATGATGCTAGCTGCTATGGCTGTGCTCTCTGCTGCTGCAATTGTGAACTAGTGGCTGCTGCTCTACTCTCCATGGCCTAGCTTAAGCTGTGCTATCTTTGCTATGCATGATTCTGTGCAATTTTCCTAAGCCATGTGCTTGCTTATGCTTGCATTTCTTGCTTGAAACTATCCCTGTGCCTCTGTGCTTGATACTACTCTTGCTAGATCATCAAGTGTATTCAATTACTTGCCCTGGCTTGATTAATGTGTGTAATCCTTGCAAATTGCAAGAGCCAGTGCTCCTGGTGTGCTACCCCTTGTGCTAAAATTCCTGGAAATGCTCCATTGAGCATGTTTGTTGGCTGGACAGCACCATCCCTTGATGGTGTGCTTCTGGATACAATTGTAATGCTTCTATTTAATTATTTGTGATGCAATTGTTCAGGTTATGTGGCTATTTAATTCATGTTGTTACTGTGTTGGTGCTAGGCTTGGTTCTAGCAGGCCTTAGCATGCTTTAGCAAGCTCTGGTGGTCAAGTGATCATCAGCTGCTTGCTTATTTCTTGCTCTACTTACTGCCTGTGCCTGTCTGGTGCTTATCCTGTGACTGTGTATCACCATGCCTTGTGCTGGTTGATGGCGTGTAACTCACACGTTCGTTGGGAACCCCAAGAGGAAGGTATGATGCGCACAGCAGCAAGTTTTCCCTCAGAAAGAAACCAAGGTTTATCGAACCAGGAGGAGCCAAGAAGAACGTTGAAGGTTGATGGCGGCGGGATGTAGTGCGGCGCAACACCAGGGATTTCGGCGCCAATGTGGAACCTGCACAACACAACCAAAGTACTTTGCCCCAACGAAACAGTGAGGTTGTCAATCTCACCGGCTTGCTGTAACAAAAGATTAACCGTATTGTGTGGAAGATGATTGTTTGCAGAAAATAGTAGAACAGTATTGCAGTAGATTGTATTTCAGTATAGAGAATTGGACCGGGGTCCACAGTTCACTAGAGGTGTCTCTCCCATAAGATAAACAGCATGTTGGGTGAACAAATTACAGTTGGCCAATTGACAAATAAAGAGGGCATGACCATGCACATACATATTATGATGAGTATAGTGAGATTTAATTGGGCATTACGACAAAGTACATAGACCGCCATCCAGCATGCATCTATGCCTAAAAAGTCCACCTTCAGGTTATCATCCGAACCCCCTCCAGTATTAAGTTGCTAACAACAGACAATTGCATTAAGTATTGCGCGTAATGTAATCAGTAACTACATCCTTGAACATAGCACTAATGTTTTATCCCTAGTGGCAACAGCACATCCACAACCTTAGAACTTTCTGTCCTTGTCCCAGGATATCAATGGAGGCATGAACCCACTATCGAGCATAAATACTCCCTCTTGGAGTTACAAGCATCTACTTGGCCAGAGCATCTACTAGTAACGGAGAGCATGCAAGATCATAAACAACACATAGACATAACTTTGATAATCAACATAACAAGTATTCTCTATTCATCGGATCCCAACAAACGCAACATATAGAATTACAGATAGATGATCTTGATCATGTTAGGCAGCTCACAAGATCCGACAATGAAGCACAATGGGGAGAAGACAACCATCTAGCTACTGCTATGGACCCATAGTCCAGGGGTAGACTACTCACACATCACTCCGGAGGCGACCATGGCAGCGTAGAGTCCTCTGGGAGATGATTCCCCTCTCCGGCAGGGTGCCGGAGGCGATCTCCTGGATCCCCCGAGATGGGATCGGCGGCGGCGGCGTCTCTGGAAGGTTTTCCGTATCGTGGCTCTCGGTACTGGGGGTTTCGCAACGGAGGCTTTAAGTAGGCGGAAGGGCAGGTCAGGAGGCAGCACGAGGAGCCCACACTACAGGCCGGCGCGGCCAGGGCTTGGGCCGCGCCGCCCTGTAGTCTGGCCACCTCGTGGCCCCACTTCGTCTCCTCTTCGGTCTTCTGGAAGCTTCGTGGCAAAATAGGACCCTGGGCGTTGATTTCGTCCAATTCCGAGAATATTTCCTTACTAGGATTTCTGAAACTAAAAACAGCAGAAACAAAGAATCGGCACTTCGGCATCTTGTTAATAGGTTAGTTCCAGAAAATGCACGAATATGACATAAAGTGTGCATAAAACATGTAGATAACATCAATAATGTGGCATGGAACATAAGAAATTATCGATACGTCGGAGACGTATCAGCATCCCCAAGCTTAGTTCTGCTCTTCCCGAGCAGGTAAAACGATAACACGAGATAATTTACTGAGTGACATGCCATCATAACCTTGATCATACTATTTGTAAAGCATATGTAGTGAATGCAGCGATCAAAACAATGTATATGACATGAGTAAACAAGTGAATCATAAAGCAAAGACTTTTCATGAATAGCACTTCAAGACAAGCATCAATAAGTCTTGCATAAGAGTTAACTCATAAAGCAATAATTCAAAGTAAAGGCATTGAAGCAACACAAAGGAAAATTAAGTTTCAGCGGTTGCTTTCAACTTATAACATGTATATCTCATGGATATTGTCAACATAGAGTAATATAATAAGTGCAATATGCAAATATGTAGGAATCAATGCACAGTTCACACAAGTGTTTGCTTCTTGAGGTGGAGAGAAATAGGTGAACTGACTCAACATTGAAAGTAAAAGAATTGTCCTCCATAGAGGAAAAGCATCGATTGCTATATTTGTGCTAGAGCTTTGATTTTGAAAACATGAAACAATTTTGTCAACAGTAGTAATAAAGCATATGTATCATGTAAATTATATCTTACAAGTTGCAAGCCTCATGCATAGTATACTAATAGTGCCCGCACCTTGTCCTAATTAGCTTGGACTACCGGATCATCACAATGCGCATGTTTTAACCAAGTGTCACAAAGGGGTACCTCTATGCCGCCTGTACAAAGGTCTAAGGAGAAAGCTCGCATTGGATTTCTCGCTATTGATTATTCTCAACTTAGACATCCATACCGGGACAACATAGACAACAGATAATGGACTCCTCTTTTATGCATAAGCATGTAACAACAATTAATAATTTTCTCATATGAGATTGAGGATATATGTCCAAAACTGAAACTTCCACCATGGATCATGGCTTTAGTTAGCGGCCCAATGTTCTTCTCTAACAATATGCATGCTTAATCATAAGGTGGTAGATCGCTCTTACTTCAGACAAGACGAACATGCATAGCAACTCACATGAAATTCAACAAAGAGTAGTTGATGGCGTCCCCAGTGAACATGGTTATCGCACAACAAGCAACTTAATAAGAGATAAAGTGCATAATTACATATTCAATACCACAATAGTTTTTAAGCTATTTGTCCCATGAGCTATATATTGCAAAGGTGAATGATGGAATTTTAAAGGTAGCACTCAAGCAATTTACTTTGGAATGACGGAAAATACCATGTAGTAGGTAGGTATGGTGGACACAAATGGCATAGTGGTTGGCTCAAGTATTTTGGATGCATGAGAAGTATTCCCTCTCGATACAAGGTTTAGGCTAGCAAGGCTTATTTGAAACAAACACAAGGATGAACCGGTGCAGCAAAACTCACATAAAAGACATATTGAAAACATTATAAGACTCTACACCGTCTTCCTTGTTGTTCAAACTCAATACTAGATATTATCTAGACCTTAGAGAAACCAAATATGCAAACCAAATTTTAGCATGCTCTATGTATTTCTTCATTAATGGGTGCAAAGCATATGATGCAAGAGCTTAAACATGAGCACAACAATTGCCAAGTATCACATTACCCAAGACATTTATAGCAATTACTACATGTATCATTTTCCAATTCCAACCATATAACAATTTAACGAAGAAGAAACTTCGCCATGAATACTATGAGTAGAAACTAAGGACATACTTGTCCATATGCTACAGCGGAGCGTGTCTCTCTCCCATAAAGTGAATGCTAGGATCCATTTTATTCAAACAAAACAAAAAACAAAAACAAACCGACGCTCCAAGCAAAGCACATAAGATGTGATGGAATAAAAATATAGTTTCAGGGGAGGAACCTAATAATGTTGTCGATGAAGAAGGGGATGCCTTGGGCATCCCCAAGCTTAGACGCTTGAGTCTTCTTAGAATATGCAGGGGTGAACCACCGGGGCATCCCCTAGCTTAGAGCTTTCTCTCTCCTTGATCATGTTGCATCATACTCCTCTCTTGATCCTTGAAAACTTCCTCCACACCAAACTTAGAACAACTCATTAGAGGGTTAGCGACAATAAAAATTAACATGTTTAGAGGTGACACAATCATTCTTAACACTTCTGGACATTTCATAAAGCTACTGGACATTAATGGATCAAAGAAATTCATCCAACATAGCAAAAGAGGCAATGCGAAATAAAAGGCAGAATCTGTCAAAACAGAACAGTTCGTATTGACGAATTTTATCGAGGCACCAGACTTGCTCAAATGAAAATGCTCAAATTGAATGAAAGTTGCGTACATATCTGAGGATCACTCACGTAAATTGGCATAATTTTCTGAGTTACCTACAGAGAAAACAGCCCAGATTCGTGACAGCAAAGAAATCTGTTTCTGTGCAGTAATCCAAATCTAGTATGAACTTTACTATCAACGACTTTACTTGGCACAACAAAACACTAAACTAAGATAAGGAGAGGCTGCTACAGTAGTAAACAACTTCCAAGACACAAAATAAAAACCAAGTACTGTAGTAAAATAACACATGGGTTATCTCCCAAGAAGTTCTTTCTTTATAGCCATTAAGATGGGCTCAACAGTTTTGATGATGCACTCGTAAGAAATAGTATTTGAAGCAAAAGAGAGCTTCAAGAGGCAAATTCAAAACACATTTAAGTCTAACATGCTTCCTATGAAGAGGAATCTTGTAAATAAACAAGTTCAATAAGCATAATGCAACAAGCGTAGAAAGATAAAACAAGTGTAGCTTCAAAAATTTCAGCACATAGAGAGGTGTTTTAGTAACATGAAAATTTCTACAACCATATTTTCCTCTCTCATAATAATTTCCAGTAGCATCATGAACAAACTCAACAATATAACTATCACATAAAGCATTCTTATCATGAGTCTCATGCATAAAATAATTACTACTCCCAACATAAGCATAGTCATTCTTATTAATTGTAGTGGGAGCAAATTCAACAAGGTAGCTATCATTATTATTCTCATCACCATAATCATCAAATGTAGGAGGCATAGTATAATCATAATAAACTTTATCCTCAATTGTAGGTGGCACCAAAATACCACTATCATAAATGGGAGGCAAAGTGTCATCAAAGTAAATTTTCTCCTCCATGCTTGGGGGACTAAAAATATCATGCTCATCAAAACCAGCTTCCCCAAGCTTAAATTCTTCCATAGCATTAGCAATAATAATGTTCAAAGCATTCATACTAATAACATTGCCATTAGCACACATATAAAGTTCCATAGGTTTTTTAATTTTCTCTTCAAACACCTCATGTCCTAACTTAAGATAAATACTATAAAGATCTCTAATATTTTTGTTGTTTTCCATTAAGCCTAACTAGTGAAATAAAAGCATGCATGGAATTAAGTAAAGTAAAACAAGTAACTAATTTTTTTGTGTTTTTGATATAGCGTGCAAGACAATAAATAAAGTAAAGCTAGCAACTAATTTTTTTTGTGTTTTGATATAATGCAGCAAACAAAGTAGTAAATAAAACTAAGCAAGACAAAAACAAAGTAAAGAGATTGGGAAGTGGAGACTCCCCTTGCAGCGTGTCTTGATCTCCCCGGCAACGGCGCCAGAAAAAGAGCTTGATGGCGTGTAACTCACACGTTCGTTGGGAACCCCAAGAGGAAGGTATGATGCGCACAGCAGCAAGTTTTCCCTCAGAAAGAAACCAAGGTTTATCGAACCAGGAGGAGCCAAGAAGCACGTTGAAGGTTGATGGCGGCGGGATGTAGTGCGGCGCAACACCAGGGATTCCGGCGCCAACGTGGAACCTGCACAACACAACCAAAGTACTTTGCCCCAACGAAACAGTGAGGTTGTCAATCTCACCGGCTTGCTGTAACAAAGGATTAACCGTATTGTGTGGAAGATGATTGTTTGCAGAAAACAGTAGAACAGTATTGCAGTAGATTGTATTTCAGTATAGAGAATTGGACCGGGGTCCACAGTTCACTAGAGGTGTCTCTCCCATAAGATAAACAGCATGTTGGGTGAACAAATTACAGTTGGGCAATTGACAAATAAAGAGGGCATGACCATGCACATACATATTATGATGAGTATAGTGAGATTTAATTGGGCATTACGACAAAGTACATAGACCGCCATCCAGCATGCATCTATGCCTAAAAAGTCCACCTTCAGGTTATCATCCGAACCCCCTCCAGTATTAAGTTGCTAACAACGGACAATTGCATTAAGTATTGCGCGTAATGTAATCAGTAACTACATCCTTGAACATAGCACTAATGTTTTATCCCTAGTGGCAACAGCACATCCACAACCTTAGAACTTTTACATCACTTGTCCCGAGATATCAATGGAGGCATGAACCCACTATCGAGCATAAATACTCCCTCTTGGAGTTACAAGCATCTACTTGGCCTGAGCATCTACTAGTAACGGAGAGCATGCAAGATCATAAACAACACATAGACATAACTTTGATAATCAACATAACAAGTATTCTCTATTCATCGGATCCCAACAAACGCAACATATAGAATTACAGATAGATGATCTTGATCATGTTAGGCAGCTCACAAGATCCGACAATGAAGCACAATGGGGAGAAGACAACCATCTAGCTACTGCTATGGACCCATAGTCCAGGGGTAGACTACTCACACATCACTCCGGAGGCGACCATGGCGGCGTAGAGTCCTCCGGGAGATGATTCCCCTCTCCGGCAGGGTGCCGGAGGCGATCTCCTGGATCCCCCGAGATGGGATCAGCGGCGGCGGCGTCTCTGGAAGGTTTTCCGTCTCGTGGCTCTCGGTGCGGGGTTTCGCAACGGAGGCTTTAAGTAGGCGGAAGGGCAGGTCGGGGAGGCGGCACGAGGGCCCACACTACGGGGGCGGCGCGGCCGGGGCTTGGGCCGCGCCGCCTCGTAGTCTGGCCACCTCGTGGCCCCACTTCGTCTCCTCTTCGGTCTTACGGAAGCTTCGTGGCAAAATAGGACCCTGGGCGTTGATTTCGTCCAATTCCGAGAATATTTCCTTACTAGGATTTACGAAACCAAAAACAGCAGAAAAAGAATCGGCACTTCGGCATCTTGTTAATAGGTTAGTTCCAGAAAATGCACGAATATGACATAAAGTGTGCATAAAACATGTAGATAACATCAATAATGTGGCATGGAACATAAGAAATTATCGATACGTCGGAGACGTATCACTGGTGCAGGCTTCTACTTGCTCAAGCAGTTGCTGATGCTTGCAATGATCCATTGGATCATCTGCAAGATTCTGGTGCATCAATTACTTGTGTAATTCATTTATCTGTATTACATTGCTTTACTAAATAGATAAGTGATGTGAACTGCTTTGCAGTAATGATCATTTCATTAAATTTGGTAGGGCTAGATGGATGCCAACACTTGGTTGGGTACCCTAGCCCTCTTTTGAACCCTTCTGGGTGATGATAACTGTGCATGGCTTATTTGTTTGGACTGGTTAAGTGGTTGAGGTGACCTTGACAACAATTCCTTGTTAGGTAGCTCCCACCTTTGTTGGCTTGCTGTGGCTTAGTGAATGCATTACTGGTTAATCCCTTGTTGGATTTCCAGTGATCTTTGATGTTGACAAACAAGAATAGAAACATATTGTCTATCTGTCTGATGGTATGCTAGGTTTTAGGTGCTAGGTGACTTGGTTGGCTAGGTAGGATCATTTCCTTTCTGGATTGCCTTGGTTATGCCACTGTCTTGGTCTAACCCGTGTTCCCTTGGTGATTTCCTATTGGCTCCACCCATTTTTCCTTGCACCAACTGACTAGGTAGCCAGATGATGACACAAACAGGGTACTCACACCCTATGGCTTGTGTGTGTTTGATGCACATGCTTATTTATGAGCAAGACAGATGCTTGCTCATGATTCTCTGTGTATACCTCACTCCACCTCCTAGAATGAGTGTTGGTGTAGTGGATTTGCTTCTGGTTGGATTTATGTGCTTGCCCTGCTCCTCCTGGCTTGCTGGTGATGCTTGATTTGATTCTGCTTGTTATTGGAATAGGTCGAGCAGCTCTAGCTGTTCACCTGTTCTTGCTGTTCTTGGTGTTCTTACCACTTGAGTTGCTGCCGATGAAATGGCTAGGGTTTGGGCTGTGAAAAGTTTATATATGCCCAACTCTTTGCCTATCTGGTCGACAACAGGGCCTGACATGATTTGGTGACTCCCCTGGCTGTGCGTGTGTGCTGTTGTGCATGCACACTCCATGGCTTGCTGTTGAGCATGCACTCAAGCTGTGTGAGCAGCTTGTGTGTGTGGGACTTGTGCAGCTGAGTGGATCAGCTCGGCTGGTTCCTGGTCATATCCTCTCAAATTTTATTCTTTTGCTAACCTGCCAAGTGGCAATGCCACTTGGCATAATCAATTGTTTGATTTGTGTGTGTGTGCAGGGATCAAGAATTGATCAAGATCATCTTGCACAAGCATTTCATGAAGATTACTTGTGTAGTTTAGGACATTTTATTTACTTGTAATTTTCCTTTTTCTTTTTCTATTTCTTCAATTCTTGTAATGTGTTGTAAATTCATAATTCAATTCTGGATATTGTAATTGACATTGTATCTTGTGTGAATATCAATAAAGCTCCAATTTTCCTTAATGAGCTTTATATAATAGTTGTACTATTTATATACTTGATTATTTATATTTGTTTAATGAATTACCTCAATTTGAATTATGAAATATTCATGTGATGTTTTAATTTCAAATTCAAACCCAAGTTATTTGAATTCAATCATGCAACTTAATATTTGTGATGCACTACTCCCCTCTCTTCTCAAAAACCCTAGTTTAGTTAAGTGAGGTCCAAATTTATCGCACTCTCGAAACCCTAACCCTGTAAGGTGTCGAGAGAGAAACTTGTACCCCTTCGATGCAGTTCTCTTTAAAAGCGCGAAATTTCCCCAGAATTTACGATGCAATGCACATCCCTTTCTAAAATCTACCCCTCGATCGTCTCTAAACCTGGGACATTACATGGTGCCATCAGCATTGCGCGTGATCCGGTGAAGCACGAGCTCACCAAACACATCGGTGTTGATGCCTTCTATGTGCGTCATGCTGTGCAACATCAGGTTATGGCTCTTCATTATGTGCCTTCAGAGCTTCAGCTTGCTGACTTCTTCACGAAGGCCCAGACTAGAGCGCATCATAGTTTCTTTCTCTCCAAACTCAGTGTTGTTGATCCACCATGAGTTTGAGGGGGGGGGGGGGGGGGGTGTGTGTGTGTGTTAGAGTTGTATAGTTCCTTTTCCGTGTGTATGAGGGGTTTACCTGCACATTGTCACACATGTACATGTATTGGCCTATGGCTCTGTGTGAATACTAGTTGCTATTCTAACACTTTCATTGGATAATCTTTGGTCATGGATAAGAAAGCAGCTTATAGACAAAGCATATGTCGACACATTTTATGACATACTATCCAGTTTCCCACAAAGCACCAAAAGAGAACTCCGTGGTGGGAAAGAAGCAACATGCAAGTTCCGAAATTACCATAGTAATAAATGCAAATAAATATATGATGTTTATGGTGTTCATTGACATTTGCAAATGGATCCGCCGGTTCACCAATCATTGATGGCTCGAGAACCGCGACAATGGCATTGTAATCGCATAGCTTATTTCAGTTCTAAGAGAACTAGTAACTATAAACAAGAAGAACCGCAGTTTTCTCAAATCAATTTAGTTGCTCAGAGTGAATCAAATATGGACAATCCTCAAAGATATAAAACAAATAATACACGCAAGAAAACTCATCTGAAAACTCCGCGCGGTAGAGTTCCAATCCATAAGGTTGGACGGTGTTCCTTTCCGCAACACCTCACCTTGTTCATTCACAACACTTGACCAGCAACGATTATTAACTTCTTCAGAAACAATATGAACTGCCTTATCCATCCTTGCAGCCAACACCTCATCTGCGTCTGCTTTTGCAGCCGATAATGGATCCTTGACTACACTGAGAAGGTCAGCACAACTTGATTTGAGGGCATCTATGACCTTAGGAACTTCAGGCGTCGAAATTTAATTTATAAGGGACGCGTCCACCGGTGTTTTCTGAGCACCGGAGAATGAGGGCACGGGGGGGAGGGGACGGCTATGCTCAACAAATTATTTGGAGGCGTTAGAGCTGAGCTGTTCAGTTGGTGTGCAACGTTACTGATGCACACGTCAGCGCTTACGCCGGAATCAAGTCCAAATGTCGAGCTGACATCTTTTTTTTTTTTTTTGGTGTCTCGATTCAGTTCCTGGTCTCCCACACAAGGTTGGAGCTGTTCGATCTTCTTTCTCTTTCCAGTACTTTGGATGTGGCATCATAGTTCTATTCTCAGGGAGCAGCGAGCAGTCCAGCTAAAAAGCCTCAGGAAGAAACGAACTACACCATTCAGAAGTGATTTAATGCCTGTTAACATGCCTTTATAGATTGAACCAGAAATACACGAAACTGGAAGCTTACACAACCTGGATGGGGCCATCCCATCATGGGAAAGGCACGTAACTGGAAGCTGATGCCCAGCACTGAAGAATGGCATCATGGGGAATGACCATGATAAACATTGTATTACTAGTAGGGATGGTCTCCAAGGCACATTCAACAGCGCCAACTGGCCACGTATCTGCATCTAGGCCACCTTATATCAAGGTCCAAAAACAGCCAACTGTAGATTTCTGAGAACAGAGGAAATCCAGATCATTTCCTGGAACACAAACACATCATCATATTAATATTACCACCACAGGTGGTCAAACTCGCACATAAACGCCATACATCATCTTCAGCCACAAAAACATCTGAAAACTAGCACCCCAAAACCGTCGTTGCTGGTCAATCAAGAGCTTCTACTTGACAATCTCCCATTTGCAGACCAGCAGGTGATAAAGCCCATAGCATCACATCACAGCCAAACACAAGTACTAACCACGGTCACGGTCATTTACAAAGTGCTAAAAAAATACTGCCTAAAGAGGGGGATCAAGCTACTTTGCACTACCTCTAGCCCTTGGTTCTACAGCAAGGGACGTCTACAAGAGTTACCGCGGACCGCCTGAACTCCATCTTCTGGCCAATAAAACTCGAGGTTGCTGTTAACATTAGACAAGCTGATATAGATAGATGTGCATGGGCACTTTACTTTGCTATGCTGATGTGTTTCCTGATCATGTTCAAAGTCTCCATAACCTGTCAAAGCAAAAGTACAATTAGGAACCTACACAAGAATCCTAATTTATAAGAGCGCAATAAGATCATGCTGTTTAGATGATGAATGCCAACAATTCCGAGAAACACTAGCCAAATTCTAGACACACCACTGACTTGCATTGCATGCAAAGAGAAAATCCATTAATTTAATGGAGAAACAATCGGTAAAATCCGATAAAAATTAGTTACTGGCAGAAGAATCGCAATTTGTAAGGGTGCAAGATCATGCTGTTTGGATGGATGCCAACAATTCCGAGGAAGAGTAGACTAATTCTAGACACACCCATGACTTGCATGCAAAGAGAAAATCCATTAACTTAATGGAGAAACAAATCAGTAAAATCTAACTGAAAATTCTGTGAACATCCGTGTTATACGAATTTGTGTTTTTAGCATATTTCCTTTCGTAACATAACAGAACTAGAGAATGATTAATTGAGACTTACTCCAGTATAGTGTTGCAAAACCGGGGAATAGTGGTCGAGTGCAATGTAAATTTTTGCAAGAAGATCCGTCAAGGTCTCAACCTCATCACCAAGTAAATCCACCTGCAGAAATTCAGAAACAACAACACATTACATCACTCACCTCCCACTTCATTAGGGCATTATATAAGTTTTCATAGCCTTGTTGCATTTTGCAATATAAAGAACTATTAGAAGTTGGGATTTGAAACTTCTATTACCTCAAGCTCAGCTTTCTGAAGATTTGAGCCTTTTGTCTCAGATATCTCCTTATACCACAATGCTTTCTTTTTTAAAAGATTGACTTCTTTTGTGAGGTGCTTACATTGGTCTTTCAATAAACAAAACCTGTACCCAAAAAAGGACGCCATCCTTATTCACAAAAATGGGAATACTCATAACTCCTAAGTACTATGAACTATAAAAAGCTAATCACATGATAAGAAATTAAGAATGGTTAAGAAAAAACTGGCAATCATAAAATAAGCTCATTTCCACAAAAAACAAGTAATCCAAGTTCTGAAAGAATACAAAACAAGCACCTTGATTCACTGTGCTGAACTTTATTTGCAATGATTGTTTGCTGATCCGTAATTTTTTTTTCGAACTCTCTCATAGATCCAACAAGACTTGTCATGCGTTCTTTGAACTCCTTTTCTTTATAAATGGTTGATGTGAATGTCTTCTCCTTCTCTTCGACGATGTTACGTAAATAATGATTTTGGTTCTCCACCTCCTTTAGAGAGTCTGTAGCATTTCTAAACCTATCATGTAACTCCCTCAAATTGTTCTCATTTTGATGAACATGCTGCAGAGCTTGCTCCAACCTGCCTACAATGATATCAAAGTCCTTGTTCTTTTCAGCTATACAGGAGTCTTGCTTTTCCACTTTGTCTGTAAGTAAATCAAGTTGATGGAATAATAAATCCACATGACCCTTCATTGCTCCCAATTCTATCTGACACACAAATGCCTCTTTTTCCCTTACTACTTTACTGAAAGAGTTAACAGTTATCTTCAGATTCTCAATCTCCTGCTTTTGTAGAGCTGATGCTGCTTTGGCACAGCTTTTTTCCTCATTGTACTTCAACAACGAAGAATTTAGGTTTAGCACTGCTTCTGCTACAGCTTCATTCTGAATGACTGAGCAAATGTCTTGCTTCATGTTATTCTCCATCTCATTACCATGCAACCCTATTTTTATATCGTTAACGAACTCTCTTAGTACAATAACTTCTATCCCTTCTCTAATGATGGCGGCAATCCTGGCATCTTCAATATCAGATTCTAACATTCCAATTTTCTTTGCATGATCTGCCTCTATGGATGCAAATTGTGAAGCCTGGGTTGGAAAACCACATGCTGCCTCTTGATTATTAGTGGCAGTACCTTGCAGTTGCTGGATTTCAGAATCTATAGCATTGCTCTTGTCTTGTTGGCTAGCAACAGCAAGTATTTCTGCCTTGATGCCAGAAGTGGTTCTCTTATTATTCTCCAAGAGAAGCCCATCCAATCTCATCACAACTTCTGCAATTTTCTTCCTCACTTGCTCAAATTCTTTATTGTGCCGTAAATGCAATGGGTTAGATCCTTCTTTATTCAGGAGTTTTCGCTTGAGTGCAAATATCTCTTCTGTCTTTCCTTCCACTTCCTTATCATGCTGCCTTTTCATGTTAGTCATCTCTTTATTGAAATGGGCTATCAAAGCATTTCTATCCATGTGCGTCAGACATGAAGGATCAACAAAAACCTCTTTAGAGGGGGCTTCAGGAGTTTCATTCTTTGTTGGGCCATTTCTAGAGAATTGCTCCTTGCCTCTATGTTTACTAACATCTTCTGCACCTTGGGAGTTATACTGCGACCCTGGGAGCCCCCACTCAGAATTCAAGAGTGACTTCGAAATGTCATCAAGCTGCTGGCGAATACTATAAACTTCATCATATTTTCTATCCCGGCCCTCATACAAACTTAAGCTTCCATTTCCCAGATACAGCATCCTTTTGCGCAGCAGCCTTATCTGTTCATCCTTGGAAGCAATCTGCTGAACTACTTCTTTTTCCACATCCTTTACAAAGCCTTTGACAACAGAGTACGTCACGAATGTTGAGAAATCAACCATGGTATTGACATCGTCCCACAAGGAGTCCATCTCATCCACGATGATTAACTCATCTCCGTCCGAAGAAGGTTCACCCTGGATAATGGCATATCCGTCGCTGTCGCTGTGTGGCTCACCCAAGCTCTGTTCATCCTGAGTAGCAACACTTCCGTTGCTGTGACTGAGTGGCTCACCCAAGCTTCGTTCACCCTGAGTAGTGGCACTTCCGTTGATGTCACCGAGTGGCACATCCCAGCTCTCTGACATGTTTGATTATGCTGGAATATGAAGGCGCGACACTGCAGAAATGGAAAAACACAAAAAGGAGGGCATTAAAGCACCTGACTGTAACTAGAACAAGTTCACTGAGTAATCCCCTGCTTCACAGCATCCCCAAATTTGAAATGACTCGTAGGTGTTGAAATGGAACAAATTATCCCCAACTTCTAACAGCATAATGATATATCAACCAAGCAGCAAAGCTTACTAATTTCTGGAACCAAATAGTTCATAATTTCCTAGACAAAACACAAGGATGGGGAGGACAAGGACATCAGCACCAGTACAGTCCAAAACTCCAATACACACATGGTACACCTGACTACATGCTAACCGAGAAAGGGACATGGATTAAAATCCAAAGATGAAGAACAGCAGGGAGATAAATTATTCCTAATTAGTCAAACAGGACAAAACAAGAAACAACTAAACCCAACTAAACCAACTACTGATTAAGACCTAACACCCAACCCCCGAGATTACTCAGCCTCAAACACTAAACGAACTCGGATGGAGTCGACCAAACTATGCTCGAATCGAATCATGGGGAAGAATATCTAAACTAGACCGAAGAAATCCCAGTAATAAGAGCTGGGCGACAGCATGGACGCAGACTTACAGGCAAGCGGATGAAGAAAATGGCAAGAAATCAATGGAAGCACGGCCATGGAAGGCAAGTAGTGCGACAATCAGCTGATGATTTCCGCAATCGGGCAGGGAATCATACCTTTCCTGCCGCACTGCCGGCGGCGTGGTGGGTGCGGGGAAAAGCGGCCGCCTTTCCTCTCCTTTTTCGCCGCCGCCGCCGAAGTGGTGCGCCCCCTCCCGTGTGTGCTGTCGTGGGAGGCGACAGTTCAGCTTCTACTTCTCGGCTCGGCCCAGTAACCAACCCCAATAGCCCATTTTATCAAGAAGCCCAACCCATACTGGCTGCCTAGGCAAAGGAGAGAGAGGGGAACAGGGAATCCCAAGAAACCCCAAGAAACCTCCGTTCGCGGCGGACGAGCGGTCAGCGGCGAGGGTCCGGCACTCCGGCAGCGCCGTCCCGTGGACTCCTATCTCCTCGTACGTATCCTGCTCCATCCGAACTTACCTGTACTTTGTGGTTCCAACTCCTCGAATCGAGCACTGAACAGTTGGGGCTGGGTATGGGTTCGATTTCTTGCAGCGATGGCCGCACTGGCGGAGACGACTGTAGGGGGGAGCGACCTGCGCTCCTTCCTGGCCAAGCGCGGCGTTGACACTGCCGAGGTGGACGACCAGGCTCTCAAGGAGCTGGACAAGAAGTACATCATCGCCAGAGACCTCGCCGCCGACACGGTGCTCTCCAAGATCCAGAACCTGCTGGGGCTGAGGCACAAGGAAGACAGCATCGTCGCCTACGAAGGCCTGACCTACCAGCTTCCGTCTCGTGGCATGGAGCAGCAGGAGTACGAGCCCCTGCTCCGGCAGCTCTGCCTGCGCCGCGGCAAGGTCGATTGTTGCGCGGTCAGCGACCCCAAGACCTCGCGCTGGGCCAAGGCCATCACGGCTGTGCTCTCCGCGGTCCAGAAACAACTCCTCCGTGGCGAGCGCACCAGCAGCCAGTTCCTGTGCTACGGAGATAAGCTCTTCGGCAAGGGGCACAAGACCGTGGATGATGCTCTGCTTGACATATGCTGCCTGCTCGAGTGCACATGGGAATCTCTCAATTTGCATCACGCGTCTCAGGGCATGGTCATTGGGCCAGTGATATTCACATGGGAAGACGGCGAAGTGATCCCTTGCAGGTCCTTTGGTTCGTCTGGAGCCTATATACAGCCGAAATTCTCTAAGATTACTGCCGCACCAGGTGCAGAGGTCAACTTCGTCCTGGTAGTCCAGGGGGCTTCTGTTTTCGACACTTTTGCCATGGGACGGGGCGACCTATTCCTCCGTGAATTCAGCTGCGTGCTCGTCACAGGCGGCGATGGGCAACCGGATATCACCACTCGGGCTTTCTTGCGCAAACTTAAGGATCAACTGTCTGTCCCTGTGTACGCGCTCGTCAATCCGGATCCGGAGGGGCTCTCCATCTTCTGTACATACAAGTATGGATCGCCGGAGGGGCCATTTGACAACGCGGGTCTTACCGTTCCTGACATCAAGTGGATCGGAGTGCATTTAGGTGATGCTCTTGATCTTGACATCGAAGATGCGCTGCCGCTCACCAAACAAGACGTGTCGATTCTGGAAGGATTATGCGCCAACAAGTATGTAATGGGTGATGACCTATTCAGGACCAGCATACATTTCATGTTGTACAGGGGGTTGAAAAGCAAGATCGAAGCTTTGTTCTATCGTCAGTGCCCTCCTTCCGACTACATCCGCAAAGAAATTAACAATCACGAGGACATCTGAGTAGTAGCTCCTTGTGTTAACTTTGGTGGATACACATCTGTGTAGTTTGCCATGTTGAATCTGGTAGGATATGCATTTAGTTTTATGCTGGGTGTGCGATCTATGGTTACTACTAGATCGTGGATGACTCTTGGTGCCTTGTACGCACACTTTTTTGTCCCAATCTAGGTTATTTGTTATGTTATATGGCATTAACCAAATTGTTCCTGGCTTAGCTCTTCTGTCATGAGGAAGCCTATATTTTGGTTCACCTGAAATCAGATTGCAAGACGAGCATCTTTGGCATGTTTGTGGTGAAAATTTCAGAGGTGGGGTGTTCTCTTCAGGTTGCAAAAGCCTTGATTTGAGATATCATTCCTGGCACCACTAGAGTTACAAATGTCAGGTATTCTTGAAAAACCATTTCAGTTAAATCCTATCTTCCAATGATCCTGCCATCTTTTGAAATTGCCTCCTTCACTAATAATATGATTTTGTTCCGTTGATATTGATCCACCCAGACCATATTACCTTTGATATCGCAATATTGTGGTGGTGTTGATCATTTATAGACAAGTATTGCTTTTTTCTGAAGCTATTATTTGTTGAGAATAATGAACTGTGCTCCATGTTTCTTCAGACTGTAGCTGCACCTACAAGTAGCATGCAATCTTACTTATTTCCACTATTCAAGACATGATCTAGGGACCTTTAACAGTTTACCACTGAAATAGTTGGCACTTCTTACTTAACAATGTGTTAAGATTAATGATCTGCTCAACCTGTTATCTTGTGATAGCCTGATAGGTTTGAAAGATCATCTACTGTGGCTTGAAATAGTAGTACCATACGCCTAATATGCTAACACCTCCTTGAGAAGATTGAAGATCACATCGCTTTCACATTGGTGGTAGAATGGGTACCTCTTCTGGGTAATGTTTACACACCTACTGTTTCATCTGAAACAAGAGGAATCACATTCAAATGACATCAGACTTAATGTAGTGTATCGCATTGGAAATCACAAGTTGATGTTGTTTTTAGGAAGAACTGTAGTAATAGCTCACATCATCCTCACTGTAAACAATAGCAGTCATATCCGCAAGGGATTGAATGATCAAAGGATTTGGTTGTCAAGTACGGAATAATTCCTGAATCAGTGTAAGTATTGACCCACTGTTGATTCAGATTATGCAAGCATTCAAAATACACTTGAATTCCTCGTTCAGAAATGTACTACGAGAGTATGGAGGCAGATATATTTCCAAGGATATTTACATGACCAATGTATTTCTTCCTACTAAGGTAAACAAAGATCTAATTCTAGGAGGATGAGGCGGAAGAGGATGGAGGCATGCAACAGTTACTTGCAGAAGGTCGTCTTCGTTCCAGGAGAGGTCGAGCTTGTCCTTCTTCAAGCTTGGCTAGCGCTGCTCCTCCCTTGGCCGTGGGGGACCTGGAGGTCAAGACCATGCCTATCACCAAAGATAAAGATTGTTTAGTTTGCAGAGTTAAAATCGACAACTCTGTCTAGTGCTTGCTAACTATAAATAGAACACGACATCCATTGTCACGAAATGGAGTCATCCAAAAAAACAAAATGGTGTACCTTTAATGATGGGTTTACGGATCAAATATGGGGTGCAAGAAAATAGTAAGGCAATACGAATGAAGCATCATCCAAGTTTTACATCGATCACACCATGCAAGCAACGAGATCCATAATGACGGAGTTCATGTCAATCCATCGATGTGCATAAGGCATCAACAGAGCATTTCCAATATACATAGAAAAATATAGAATCACTAACAGAGTTGGCAAAGGACCACATTCAAGGTAAATCAACTGCTTCAGGATATGTTTCAACTTTCAACATGCCTTAAGTATTATGCATCTAGGCGAAGTTATTCTACAATTTGTATTTGTGCTGGTGAACTTCCATAGTAGAGAATGCATCATTTGCTTTTTACTACACCTTTTTTGGCTACTCGTGCAAATACAACCATATGGTGACAATGTGCATAGTCAATAGTAAGTGATATGATGCGCATTCCATTAGCTATCCCTAATAGTACTTACAGGTTGCACGAAGAATGTCATCATGCACATGGACTGCCCCAGACATCACCACACCAAGGCCAAACCCTGTGAAGATATAGGCATTCTTTGCCTTACATACCAGGACCAAGACAAAATTAACTTGGTAATTCAGACCATTTGAAGTATATAAAAGTTCTGCAATGAACAGTGAGCTATGCAGGCATATTACGTCCATCTGCTACACCCTACAAATGGATACCCACATACTAATCTTGTGTGGCGCATACTCACATTAGAGAAGCATCTCAGGCTATCAAAGATCAAGCACCGGTAGAAGAAAGCATGTCCGCCCGATCTGACAGCCAACACCACCCTCCAGGCCACATCACAACATACTGATTGGTTCTGCTACCTTGGAAACATGCACAATGTAGAAGGGAATGCATCAGTAAGAACTAAAGGACTCGTAACAGAACCATAAGATTAGCAAAGTCTTGGTGTGGCTGCAGTACCCTACCATATTGAACACTTGAAACCTCACGGTAGGATTCAGGGTCACTTTATTTTCTGCTATTGTATGCATCCATTCTTGGTCCTCTACTTGTATGCAGTATATAAGGTTTTCTAGTAAGAAACTGAAAGCAAGAAGAAACTTATTAGAAAACATGTAAGTACATGCATGTATTGAGACAGAAGAGGATGGAGGCATGCAACAGTTACTTGCCAGTGTTGTCGTGGAAGGAAGTGGACAAGGAGGTGACTTGCAGAAGGTTGTCTTCATTCCAGGAGAGGTCAAACTTGTCCATCTTCAAGCTTGGATAGCGCTGCTCCTCCCTTGGTCATGCGGGACCTAGCGGTCAAGACCATGCCTATCACCGCGGATAAAGACTGTTTAGACTAACCCCTGCTACAAGAATAAACCCTAGGCAAGATCATGGCAGTAGCATACGGAAATGTCGAATCGTTGCTAGATCATGATAGGTCTTGTTTCGACCTGAATAAATTAGCCTTGGGCCTTTAGTCAGCCAATCTGGCCCAAGGACACCACGACGCGTAGACACCTAGTGAATCCAGTAGGTCCCACGACTACATGTGGGCCCGACGGGGTTGGGACCAGGGACCCACCAAGCTCTGACATATGGGTCCACAAGTTCTGACATATTGGGTCCACACTCTGGCATGTTGGGCCCACCAAGCTCAAGCACGCTGGGACCCACAAGGCTCTGACATGCGGACCCCACAGATGTCTGGCAAGCCGGACCTACTAAAACTGTCTTACGTGGGTCCCATGAGGCTCTGACATGCGGCGCTCGTAGATCTCTAGCATGCCGGACACACCAAAACTCTCAGAGAAGGGTCCCAGCAGGCTCTGACATGCGGCCCCCATAGGTCTCTAGCATGCCGGACCGACCAAAGCTCTCAGAGAAGGGTCCCAGCAGGCTCTGACCTGCGGGGCCATGCATCCAGAATTGACGGCAGGCAGACACTTGTGCTGGCACGTGCGCAATTTTTTTTGGCATGGCAACTGACATGTGGAACCCATGTTGGTGGTACTGACAGTTCTGGTCCACTTCGCATGCTGGGAGGCTGTCGGAACGGGCGGTCCCACGCAGGTGGGTCGTGTCGGCACCTGACATGCGGGCCCGAGTGCTGCAGGCCAGGTACATGTGTGCAGACAGTGGTTGTCTCCCCTTACAAATATGGGACCCAGTGCTGCAGGCCTTGGACTGTTGTGCGGGCAGACATAAAAGTATGTGAACATGAGCGTGCAGAGTGTGGGTCAGGTGTATCCACCGGCCCGAAGCCAAGTTGTTGGGATGCCCCCTGCTGACTCCGCAGTTTGGGCCTCCAACCATCCGTGACGCTCATTTCTGCACAATCGCTGACGTTTAGACCTCGCCCGTCACTAATTTTTCTGGCCGAGCGGCCCAAATCGCCATCTGTGACGCGAAAACGCCCTATCGTCATAGAAAAAGACAATCACTGATGGATTCTCAATCGTCGGTATCATACCGTCATTAAAGACCCATATGTTACTAGTGATACCAACTTGTAGTTAGGAACAATTTTGAGTCAAATGAGGGGATCAACACCATAAATTGAGTGGAGCAAACTCACCTGTAGATATGAACAACATGGAGCCACACAGGGAACAACCATATATATTAAAAGGGACAAAAGCGTTTGTAGTTAGGAACAAATTTGAATCATATGGGAACAACCTCATAGATTGAGTGAAACAACATTTAATACCAGCTGAACAAATCACATCTACACGAGGAACAACATTTCAGACTCGTGGAACAAATCACATATAAAGGAGGAATAAGACCCGTGGAACAACATTTTAGACACGTGGAATAAATCACATCTACAAGAGGAACAACATTTGCCCATGGAACAAATCACATCTACACGAGGAACAGTATAATGGACCCACGAAACAAATCACATCTACATAAGGAACAACATTTTAGACCCATGAAACAAATCGCATCTATAGAGGAACAAGACACATGGAACAACATTTTACACTCTTGGAACAAATCGCATCTACAAGAGGAATACATCACATCTACACGAGGAACAACATTTTAGATCCATGGAACAAATAGAATCTACACAAGGAACAACATGTTAGACCTATGCAACACATTTCGTCTACTCAGAGAACAAGAATATTGTATCCGAGGAACATATCACGTACTCGGGGAACAAGAATATTATGTTCGAGGAACACATCTCATGTACTCAGGGGAACAAGATATTGCGTCCGATGAACACATCTTGTCCACTCAGATGAATAATATATTGTGTCTGAGGAATACATTTCATTTACATAGGAAACACGAGTACTGCATCGGAGAAAGACATCTCGTTTAAGTAGGAAAGAAGAATATTACATCTAGGGACCAAATCTCATATATTTAGGGAACAAAAGTATTACGTGCCCGAGTTAAACAAAACTGAATTAAAAAGATTACATCTAGGGAACATAAAAATTAAAATGAAAATAGAAAGAAAAAGAAATGAAAGAATCATATATAAAAGGAAAAGAGTGGGAAAAGATTTAAAAAACAATTATCATAATGCAGAATCTAAAAGGCATGAATTGGAATCCAGGGGGTTTTGGAGATACTGCAAAGCATTTGTTTGTTAGAGAGGCTATTAGGGAGCATAAGTTAGATTTCTTAGCCTTGTTGGAGACTGGGAGATCAAACTTCTCTATACCTTTTCTAAATCAGCTTGCAGCGGGATACAATTTTTCGTGGTTTTGTTTACCCCCTCATGGTAGGTCTGGAGGTATTCTAGTGGGAATAAATTCAGATAGCCTACAAGTGATAAAGGTAACTACTGGGGATTTTTGTGTCAAACTTCATCTCAAATGCAAAAGAGATGGTTTTGAATGGATTTTTGTGCCAGTTTATGGGGCTGCCCAAGATTTGCACAAGGGTGATTTTTTAGCAGAATTAGTGCGTATATGTGAATCCGAAACATTACCTATGTTGGTAGGTGGTGATTTCAATATTATTCGGAAAAGGGAAGAAACGAATAATGACAATTTTAATGCTAGATGGCCCTTTGTGTTTAATGCAATTATCGAACATTTAAACTTAAAAGAAATTGCGCTCTCAGGAAGACAATATACGTGGGCGAGTCGTAGAAGCGAACCTACATATGAGAAACTAGATAGAGTTCTAGAATCAATTTCTTGGGAACAGAAATTTCCTTTAGTGACTGTTCGTGCATTAACCAGAGCAGAGTCCGATCACACACCAATTCTCATTGACTCAGGGGTCAAAGCTCATCTGGGTAATATCTCAAAATTCTCTTTTGAGCTACATTGGTTGAAACATGAGGGTTTTTTTTTGAGATGATACAAAAGGAGTGGAATTCGGTGACTAATGGTCTTAATTCTATTGACGTTTGGTTAAATAAATTAAGACATATTAGAAAATTTCTGAAAGGCTGGGCAAAAAATCAAAGTGGAAAATACAAAAAAGAGAAAGAGAGATTAATACAAATTATAGATCATTTAGATATCAAAGCAGAAATTAATCCTCTGGAGCCGCATGAGAGAGAGGGGCTTCAAAAAGCCAATGAAGGTTTGCGTAAGTTAAGAAGGGAGGAAGAATCTAAGTGGGCTCAACGAGTGAAAGTTAAACATATCCAGGAAGGGGGGAATAATACAAGGTATTTTCATTTGATTGCAAATGGTAAACACCGGAAAAAGAAAATATTCCAATTAGAACAACAAGAAGGGACAATTGTTGGAGAAGACAATCTAAAGGTTTATATCACGGAATTTTATAAAAAAATATTTGGGCCACCAGAACCAACTCATATTTCGTTAACTGAAGGAATGGTACATGACATTCCACAGATTTCAGTTAATGAAAATGAAATCCTAACAAATCCTTTTACTGAAGAGGAGGTGTTTGAGGCGATATCACAAATGGAGCATAATAAAGCTCCAGGCCCTGATGGTTTCCTGGCGGAGTTTTACCAAAAATTTTGGAACGTAATAAAGTTGGATTTGATGGCACTTTTTAATGAGTTAAGTACAGGAGAGTTGTCTCTTTTTAAACATAATTTTGGGGTCATTACCTTATTACCCAAGAAAGAGGACGCGGTTCAGATCCAACAATATAGGCCTATTTGCTTACTGAATGTGTGTTTCAAATTTTTTACTAAAGTTGGGATAAATAGAATAACGGGAATTGCCCCAAAGGTTATTAAACCCACACAAACAGCGTTCATGCCGGGGAGGAATATTTTGGAAGGAGTTGTCATTCTGCATGAGACAATCCATGAAATTCATAATAAGAAATTGGATGGGGTATTATTTAAGATTGATTTTGAGAAAGCATAAGATAAAGTTAAGTGGTCTTTCCTACAACAAACCTTGAGAATGAAAGGTTTTGCTACGGAATGGTGTAGCTTAATACAGAATTTCGTTCAAGGTGGGAGTGTGGGAGTTAAAGTAAATGATGACATTGGTCATTATTTTCAAACAAAAAAAGGTTTGCGGCAAGGGGACCGTTTGTCCCCAATGTTATTTAACATTGTTGTAGATATGCTTGCCATCTTGATTGAACGTGCAAAAAATGATGGTCAAATCGGAGGACTCATTCCTCATCTTGTTGAGGGGGGTATCTCTATACTACAATATGCCGACGATACAATCCTTTTTTTTTTGGAACATGACTTACTTAAAGCTGTGAACATGAAGCTAATTCTATGTATTTTTGAAGAATTATCAGGACTTAAAATCAATTTCCATAAAAGTGAGTTGTTCTGCTTTGGAAAGGCAAAGGATGAGGAGGACGAATATAAACGGATCTTTGGGTGTGATGTTGGATCTCTTCCCTTTCGATATTTAGGTATCCCAATCCATTACAGAAAACTGAGAAATTCTGATTGGTATCCAGTTGAATCACGGTTTGAGTGCAAACTAGGATGCTGGAAAGGAAATCTTTTATCTTATGGGGATAGATTGGTGCTTATTAATTCAGTTTTAACCAGTTTACCTATGTTCATGTTATCCTTTCTAGAGGTACCTGTTGGGGTCAGGAAAAGATTGGATTTTTATAGATCTAGATTTTTCTGGCAATCTGATGAAAATAAGAAAAAGTATAGGCTTACAAAATGGAATATTGTTTGTCGGCCTAAAGATCAAGGCGGTTTAGGTATTGAGGTACTTGAACTAAAAAATAAGTGCTTATTGAGTAAATGGTTGTTTAAATACCTCGTTACTTCTGTTTAAGTGTCGTTGCCTGTGTGTGTCGTGGAACTATTTGTGTGGTTGAACTTTTTGTGAGTCGTTATGGCTTATGATCGTGTTTGGAACATTTTATGTTGGAAAATTCGTGGTATCAATGATCCTATGAAATGGCCTTTAGTGCGTAACAAATTAGAGGAAAGTTGTGCCTCCATTATTTGCTTCCAGGAAACAAAAAAGCTGGACTTTGATTCTAGCTTCATCAAAAATTTTGCCCCTAGACGCTTTGATAATTTTGCGTTTATACCTGCGGAGGGAGCCTCGGGTGGATTACTAATTCTGTGGGTTGGTAGCTTATTTTCGGGGAGAATTATGTTGGAAGAGTGCTTTGGGTTGGCTGTTGAATTCACCTCGCATCTCTCGGCTGAAGTATTCACCCTCGTCAATGTTTATGGTCCATGCTCTGGAATTGCTCGAGAGAACTTTGTTGCCTGGCTGTTCCACCTGGATATTGCAGATGATGCACTGTGGCTAATTCTCGGAGATTTTAATTTCTACAGATTTGTAGAGAGTAGAAACAAACAGGGGCAAACTTGGCTGATATTGCAACTTTTAATGAGATTATTAGTTATCTTGGGCTCATTGAACTCCCGATCAAAGGACGTTCTTTCACATGGAGCAACATGCAAGTGGATCCGTTGTTAGTTCAGCTCGACTGGTTTTTCACGTCCACGGCTTGGACTTTGAAATTCCCTAATACTTTGGTTAAACCTTTAGCTCGCCCCACCTCGGATCATGTGCCATGCATTGTTTCTATTGGAACTAAGATCCCGAAAGCTAAAGTATTTCGCTTTGAGAACTACTGGATCCGTTTGCCTGGTTTTTTGGATAAAGTCCAGTCCATTTGGAATATTTCTTGTTATGGTGATAGTGCTAAACGGTTATCGGCCAAGTTTAAACTGTTACGTAAAGGTTTGAAACAGTGGAGCTCCAGTTTCAATGTGTTGGACACTCTGATTGCCAACTGCAATGCCACCATTTTGCGCCTGGATAATTTTGAGGAACTTAGAGCTTTGCATATCTCTGAATGGAATTTCCGCAATATAGTCAAGGATAAACTGCAGTTTTTACTGCTCTGCAAACAGGAATATTGGAAAAAGAGATGTACAGCTCGCTGGGCTCGGTTGGGGGATGAAAATACCTCCTTTTTTCACTCCATGGCTACGATCAGATATAGGAAAAATCTGATCTCCTCCTTGACAAGGGAAGATGGCTCTGTGGTTACAGAACATGGTGAAAAAGCTGGTCTTCTTTGGAATGCTTATCATACCAGATTAGGAGTCTCTATCCCGATAAACCCTCAGTTCGATTTTTCCAAGTACTTCTAGCGTTTTGAGGGATTAGATGTGTTGTCTGTACCGTTCACTCATGAGGAAATCGATAGAGTGGTGTCTCATATGCCAAGTGACAAATCGCCAGGTCCAGATGGGTTCTCTGGTATCTTCCTTAAGGTTTGTTGGCCAGTAGTAAAATTTGATTTCTATAATCTCTGTCAAGAATTCTGGGAAGGGTCTGTTAATCTGCAGAGCATCAATGATTCTTTCATTACTTTGATCCCTAAAATTCTGCCACCGGAAGGACCAAGTGATTTTCGTCCTATCTCTCTTCTGAACATATGTCTGAAATTGCTTACCAAACTGCTTGCTAATCGCCTACAGTCTAAAATCTTGGACATTGTACATGATAACCAGTATGGGTTTCTCCACTCAAGAAATATCTAGGATTGTGTGGGTTGGGCTTATGAGTACATCCACCAGTGCAAGCAAGCGGGGTCGCCTTCTGTTATTCTCAAACTTGATTTTGCGAAGGCTTTTGACACAATGGAACATGAAGCTATTTTGAAAGTGTTTGAAAACTTGGGTTTTGACCCACGATGGTTGATGTGGTTAAGGATGCTGATGTCTTCAGGTACGTCTGAAGTGCTGCTCAATGGGGTGCCAGGGAAGAAATTTATTTGTCGACAGGGGGTTCGACAAGGAGATCCGTTGTCTCCCCTGCTGTTTGTGGGAGTGTCTGAATTATTGCAAGCTATGGTTAATCACTTGTTTCGGGAACAAACTATAAAAGCACCATTAAACATTCCAAATACTGACTTTCCCATTATTCAGTATGCGGACGATACTCTTCTGGTCATGCAAGCCTGCCCTTTGCAACTGACCGCGCTTAAGCTTGTCCTTGAGGAGTTTGCCCAAGCAACAGGTCTCAGAGTTAACTATGCCAAGTCAGCCATTATGTCTATCAATATATCGGATGATTTACTTGCCTCATTAGCATCATCATTTGGATGTCAGGTTGGTTCTTTACCTTTTACTTATCTGGGTCTACCCATGGGTACGACTAAACCAACTGTTCAGGATCTTTCTCCCTTGGTGGGACTTGTGGAGCGAAGGCTAAATGCAAGTGCTAGATTCCTAAACTATGGGGGCAGATTGCAATTTGTCAAATCAGTGCTGTCAACCTTGCCTACCTTTTATATGAGTTCCCTGAAGTTGCAAAAAACTATCCTTAATATTTGTAACAGAGCACAAAGGCACTGTCTTTGGGCCAAAGAGGAGGATTCCTCATCTGTCAATGCCCTTGCTGCTTGGTCTCTGGTCTATCGTCCGAAAAAGCATGGGGGTCTGGGTGTTCGGAATTTGGAACTACAAAATAAGGCACTCCTGATGAAACAGATTCACAAATTTTACTCCAAATCTTCAACTCCTTGGGTGTCTTTGGTCTGGTCGTTATATGGTGATGGTGTACCGCATGCAATGACCAAAAGGGGTTCGTTTTGGTGGAAAGACATCTTCAGCTTTGTAAATGAGTATAGAAGTATCACACGGAGCCAGATTCAAAGTGGATCTTCGACTCTGTTTTGGAAAGATTTCTGGACTGAAGGTGATCTGCTGTGCCACCAGTACCCACGGCTATTTTCATATGCTCTAGATGAAGACATATCGGTTGCCAGGATGGCAAGCTTGGACCAGCTGAACTCTGGATTTGCTCTCCCCCTATCGGTGGAAGCATTCCAGGAATGGCAGGAAGTTACACAGCTAATTGCTAATACCCCAATATCGGAGCATCTGCCTGATTTGCGCATATTCTGCTGGGGCAGCAAATACACTCCTTCCAAGTTCTATAATTTCCTATTTGCTGGTCTTCCCAGTGATATTGCTCTAAATGAAATCTGGAATTCAAAGGCTCTACCCAAGCTGAAGGTCTTTGCGTGGCTTCTGTTTTGGAACAGACTCAACACGTGTGATCTTATGCAAAGGAAGCAATGGCACCTCGCTTCTGGTTATAATTGTGAGTTATGTCTCGATAATGCTCTGGAAACAGTCCAACATCTTTTTTTCGACTGTGTATTTGCAAGACAATGTTGGGCTTTCCTTAATGTTCACTGGGACGCCGCCATGGAGTTGAAACAAAATTATATGTTGGCTAAGGCAGCGTTTAACGGTCCTTGCTTCTTCGAGGTGTTTGTATGTGCCTCTTGGAATATCTGGAAACTCCGAAATGACCTGATCTTCAACCATATGCCAGTTTCTTTTGCTAGATGGAAAGTGTGTCTTCAGAGTGATTTGCTGATTCATCGATACAGAGTTAAACCGGCCAAGGTTCAACCCCTAGTTGAATGGATTGCCTCTACTTTTCTGTAATTTTTCTTTTCTTTTGGAACTTCTTTCCTCCTTGAACAGCTTGTAAGCCTTTGGTTTGGCTGTTGTAACTTTGTACATATTCTTTCTTATATATAAAAATACACCGTAGGGGCTTCCCCTACTGTAGAGGTGTCAAAAAAAAGTACTTAAAGCATAGGACTTTATCGGCAGTACAATCGAAGCCCACAGATTCTTCATTTTGGAAGGGTTTAATGCGAGTAAAGGATGAGTTTTTTAATAGAGGTTTTTTTAAAATTGGTAATGGAAGGAGTGCTCGTTTCTGGGAAGACGTGTGGTTAGGGAAAACCCCTCTGGCAAATCAATATCCATCTTTATATAATATTGTGCATCACAAAAATGTAACGGTAGCTCATGTGTTAGCCCAAATCCCACTGAATATTAGTTTCAGGCGGGCATTACTGGGGAACAGATGGAATTCATGGTTGCAGTTATGCCAAATCCTAATGACGGTAAGTTTAAATGATGAGAGGGATCACTTTGTTTGGGGATTGACATCCAATGGTAATTTTACGGTAAAATCTATGTATGAAGATCTTATGAGCGATCATACCCCTTACTTGAGAAAATACTTGTGGAAGGTTAAAGTTCCTTTGAAAATTTGGATTTTTATGTGGTTCCTTAGTAATAAAGTTTTGTTAACTAAAGACAATTTAGCTAAGCGGAATTGGAACGGGTGTATGAAGTGTGTTTTTTGTGGTGCACAGAAAACTGCTGAACATCTATTCATTGCTTGTCCTTTAGCTAAATTGCTATGGCGTACGGTTAATTTCACTTTCGACCTTCCACCTCCAACCAATATTACAAATATGTTTGGAAATTGGTTAAATGGAGTAGATAGACAATCCAAAGCTTTCATCCATGTTGGGGTTTCTGCTTTATGTTGGTCTATTTGGAGGGCAAGAAATGATATCATCTTTAACAAAAAACAATCCTTTCATTATTTGCAGGTTATTCACATGATGGCTCACTGGGTTCAGCTATGAGCTCTCCTTTCACCGGAGGGAGTACGGGATGCCATGGTTTCTGGATGCACACGGCTCCTGATGGTCGCTCAGGATATCTTGTGCCACGCTGGTTGGCGTCGTGCTAGTAGGCTACAATGATGTGTAGTTTTACGATGCTCCTTTTATTCCGCTGGTTGATTTTTGTATCAACTATTGGCGATGGTTGAGTTTTGTGAGGTGTAAGACTTTATACTTTTGTGATTTTAATGAAAGGCCGTGTGCATCATCATGATGCAGAAGCCGGAGTTAAACTCCCCATTTCGAAAAAAAATCTAAATTCTATCTACGACCAGAAGCAAAGCATACCTACAAACCTGAAAAGAATGCTCAGGTCATGAAGAAATGCAACGCTAGGTGGAACAACTTATAGACGTGCGATTGATTCTCTTTGGTTTACAGATCTGACCTTTGAGGACTAATTAAGAAAATCGGTACACCTTTGTTTCTAAACAAGAACTTAGGATAGCCCAGCGACAAGACCACTACCCCACCCAGGACACGAAACCAAGCTTCACGGAATTTATTTTTTACCTTTTTAGAACAATCAGCTAAGCATTATTCATGAATCATAACGTTTACATGAACTGTCGAAGAGTAAGGAACATTTAGCCACATATGGAGACCTACTCCACTAGATAAAGTATGCTTGGCTAGATTGTGTGCCTCATAGTTGGAGGCTCTACCCTCATGGATAAAAGAACAAGCTTTTTTTTGAACAGGAGAGGGGTCTGGAAGACCCCAGATAGATTTCATTGCACACGTGGCGGGTATATTTTACATCTAGCTCCTTTTACATCACTCGCACGGAAAAACCCAGAATTTGAAGAAAGGACCTCAAAAATTACAAGAAACACCCTGGAGAAAAATATGAAAAAGCAATCAGGCCCTTGGATGTCTCCGCCACCAACCGCCGGCAATCTCCAGACGTCTCGGTCGAGATACGGTGCCAAGATGCCCAGCAGCACGCTTCCGGCGAAGCTTAGCATCCGCCAGCCACCTCTTCTCTTCCGGGGACGAACCACTTGTTGGTGAAGAGGCGTTGAGCTCTGGTGAATGAAGCAGAGGAAGGCCTCCGACTTGGAGGTTGTAGATGGGCCACCATGCCGGCCAAAGATCGCGCCGTCGATGAGGAGCAGCGCGTGTTCCGCACGAAGGAGCTCCGACGAAGAAGCTACATAGCACCCTGTAGGCAGTCGCCGATGAGCACGGATCCAGTCCATCCTTCCGCCACTTATCCTCTCGCCACCACGGCAAGGCAGGGAAGAAAGCAGAGAAGATGAGCCGGAGCAGGACATGATCTCTCCCCACGACACAAAAATGGTGAGCCTCTCTTCTCCTCCTCCTCACCACCATGGCCGGCCAGGGGAGAAGAAAAGGCGAACCAATCAGAAGCAGGATAGCTCTCCCCCACGCCACCACGGCCGGCCAGGAGGGTTTCACCTCTGCTGAGATTTAGGGGGAAAGAGGAGCCTGCAACCACTAGCTTATTGGGGAAGACGATGCTGCTCCCAGCATCTCATCCCTCCAGCCATCGGAGCGGAGGAAGAAGCAGCAACAGCCCTAGGTTGGCCCGGATCTGGCGGTGGAGATCCCGGCCATCGCCTCCACTACGGGGCAGACGCCCAGCGGGTGGCATATGCCACAAAACCAACAACAAACCTAAGGTCTACACCTAAACCTACCCCGGCACCAACCTAGACCGACTCCAGCCAGCTATTCCGGCGGAGTGGCCGTCGGCGGCCCAGCTAAGGAAGAAGAAGGAGCAAACTACTGTAGCAGCATGAGAGGGGTGGAGGGGGAAAATGGCACTGCTTGCTTGACTATAGAACTGAAGTACAAGGCAAGTCTTCCGATAGGGCCAAGGCCTCCCGGCACGCTAGTTCTTTCAAAGTAGGAGGGTCGACTATTCCGTCAAAAACCACGGCCGACGCTCCTAGATAAACGCCTCGCATCCCAGTCTTCGACGGGCGGCCCTAGCTGGCGCTCGCGCGCCAGGATCTAATTGCGCGATCGGTTTCCGACAACCCAATTCGGGAATAACCGTGTTTCCCTTTCGTGGATATAAACGTGCGCCCAAGTTGTGGGCCACAGAGGTTACGTGCCGTATGTGATTTGCCTTCTATTGCAGCTGCACAATTCCCTTTTCGTGCGCGATACAAGTTTCAGAGTTGTACATTATTTTGCTTCCTGTACGTGCGCAATTCCCTTTACTCGTTCACGAAGCAATTCTCCTTATTCCCTTTTTGGGCTAGTGAAATTTTAGGGTTAAAAAAGGGAGGGGAGCAGCATAATCCACTTGCAAATGAAATGAACTACGACTTGCAACATGTAATATAATAACAATTCCATTCTTCCGCAATTCCCTTCTTGGTAACATAAGAACGTAGGTGTTGGTTAACCTTCCAGATACATGTCGATGAAGACTGAATGGGAGGTTTGGTAACATATGGACTTAGGTGTTGATAAAGAGTACATGGGAGGGTTGATAAGTAGGTTCCCTTGTTCCCTTAAAAAAACAAAAAGGACCAAATTTCATATACAAAAAAAAAGATGAAGCTAAAGAATGGAAATGGGTCGGTAACACGTGGACTTATGTGTTGATGAAAAGTGAAAATGTGGGTTGATAATTATTGTTTCCCTTGTTCCCTTAAAAAACAAAAAGGACCATGATGCGCGTGGTTGACGTATTGTCTTTCCGTTCGACACGCGTCCGTTGGGAACCCCAAGAGGAAGGTGTGATGCGCACAGCGGCAAGTTTTCCTCAGTAAGAAACCAAGGTTTATCGAACCAGTAGGAGTCAAGAAGCACGTTGAAGGTTGATGGCGGCGAGATGTAGTGCGGCGCAACACCAGGGATTCCGGCGCCAACGTGGACCTGCACAACACAAACCAAGTACTTTGCCCCAACGAAACAGCGAGGTTGTCAATCTCACCGGCTTGCTGTAACAAAGGATTAGATGTATAGTGCGGAAGATGATTGTTTGCAGAAAACAGTAGAACAAGTATTGCAGTAGATTGTATTTCAGTATAGAGAATTGGACCGAGGTCCACAGTTCACTAGAGGTGTCTCTCCCATAAGATAAACAGCATGTTGGGTGAACAAATTACAGTTGGGCAATTGACAAATAGAGAGGGCATGACCATGCACATACATATTATGATGAGTATAGTGAGATTTAATTGGGCATTACGACAAAGTACATAGACCGCTATCCAGCATGCATCTATGCCTAAAAAGTCCACCTTCAGGTTATCATCCGAACCCCTTCCAGTATTAAGTTGCTAACAACAGACAATTGCATTAAGTATTGCGCGTAATGTAATCAATAACTACATCCTCGGACATAGCATCAATGTTTTATCCCTAGTGGCAACAGCACATCCATAACCTTCGAGCTTTCTGTCACTCCCTGCATTCACGGAGACATGAACCCACTATCGAGCATAAATACCCCCTCTTGGAGTTACTAGCATCAACTTGGCCAGAGCCTCTACTAATAACGGAGAGCATGCAAGATCATAAACAACACATAGATATAAATTGATAATCAACATAACATAGTATTCTCTATTCATCGGATCCCAACAAACACAACATATAGCATTACAGGTAGATGATCTTGATCATGTTCGGCAGCTCACAAGATCCGACAATGAAGCATAATGAGGAGAAGACAACCATCTAGCTACTCTTTATGGACCCATAGTCTAGGGGTGAACTACTCACTCATCACTCCGGAGGCGACCATGGCGGCGTAGAGTCCTCCGGGAGATGATTCCCCTCTCCGGCAGGGTGCCGGAGGCGATCTCCTGAATCCCCCGAGATGGGATTGGCGGCGGCGGCGTCTCTGGAAGGTTTTCCGTATCGTGGCTCTCGGTACTGGGGGTTTCGCGACGAAGGCTATTTGTAGGCGGAAGGGTAGGTCAGGGGGCGTCGCGAGGGGCCCAGGAGACAGGTCGGCGCGGCCAAGGGTGGGGCCACGCCGCCCTACCCCCTGGCCACCTCGTGGCCCCACTTCGTTGACTCTCCGGTCTTCTGGAAGCTTCGTGGCAAAATAGGCCCCTGGGCGTTGATTTCGTCCAATTCCGAGAATATTTCCTTACTAGGATTTCTGAAACCAAAAACAGCAGTAAAAACAAAGAATCGGCTCTTTGGCATCTTGTTAATAGGTTAGTTCCAGAAAATGCATAAATATGACATAAAGTATGCATAAAACATGTAGATATCATCAATAATGTGGCATGGAACATAAGAAATTATCGATACGTCGGAGACGTATCAGCATCCCCAAGCTTAGTTTACGTCGTCCAGGTAAACGATAAACAAAGATAATTTCTGGAGTGACATGCCATCATAACCTTGATCATACTATTGTAAGCATATGTAATGAATGCAGCGATCCAAACAATGTAAATGATATGAGTAAACAACTGAATCATATAGCAAAGACTTTTCATGAATAGTACTTCAAGACAAGCATCAATTAGTCTTGCATAAGAGTTAACTCATAAAGCAATAATTCAAAGTAAAGATATTGAAGCAACACAAAGGAAGATGAAGTTTCAGCGGTTGCTTTCAACTTATAACATGTATATCTCATGGATAGTTGTCAACATAGAGTAATATAACAAGTGCAATATGCAAGTATGTAGGAATCAATGCACAGTTCACACAAGTGTTTGCTTCTTGAGGTGGAGAGAGATAGGTGAACTGACACAACAATAAAAGTAAAAGAAAGGTCCTTCAAAGAGGAAAGCATCGATTGCTATATTTGTGCTAGAGCTTTGGTTTTGAAAACAAGAAACAATTTTGTCAACGGTAGTAATAAAGCATATGTGTTATGTAAATTATATCATACAAGTTGCAAGCCTCATGCATAGTATACTAATAGTGCCCGCACCTTGTCCTAATTAGCTTGGATTACTGGGATTATCGCAATACACATGTTTTAACCAAGTGTCACAAAGGGGTACCTCCATGCCGCCTGTACAAAGGTCTAAGGAGAAAACTCGCATCGGATTTCTCGCTATTGATTATTCTCAACTTAGACATCCATACCGGGACAACATAGACAACCGATAATGGACTCCTCTTTTATGCATAAGCATGTAGCAACAATTAATTTTCTCATATGAGATTGAGGATGTTTGTCCAAAACTGAAACTTCCACCATGAATCATGGCTTTAGTTAGCGGCCCAATGTTCTTCTCTAACAACATGCATGCTCTAACCATTAGGTGGTAAATCGCCCTTACTTCAGACAAGACGAACATGCATAGCAACTCACATGATATTCAACAAAGAGTAGTTGATGGCATCCCCAGGAACATGGTTATCGCACAACAAGCAACTTAATAAGAGATAAAGTGCATAAGTACATATTCAATACCACAATAGTTTTTAAGCTATTTGTCCCATGAGCTATATATTGTAAAGGTAGAGGATAGAAATTTAAAGGTAGCACTCCAGCAATTTACTTTGGAATGGCGGAGAAATACCATGTAGTAGGTAGGTATGGTGGACACAAATGGCATAGTGGTTGGCTCAAGTATTTTGGATGCATGAGAAGTATTCCCTCTCGATACAAGGTTTAGGCTAGCAAGGCTATTTGAAACAAACACAAGGATGAAGCGGTGCAGCAAAACTCACATAAAAGACATATTGAAAACATTATAAGACTCTAAACTGTCTTCCTTGTTGTTCAAACTCAATACTAGAAATTATCTAGACCTTAGAGAGACCAAATATGCAAACCAAATTTTAGCATGCTCTATGTATTTCTTCATTAATAGGTGCAAAGCATATGATGCAAGAGCTTAAACATGAGCACAACAATTGCCAAGTATCACATTATCCAAGACATTTTAGCAATTACTACATGTAGCATTTTCCAATTCCAACCATATAACAATTTAACGAAGAAGAAACTTCGCCATGAATATTATGAGTAGAGCCTAAGGACATACTTGTCCATATGCAACAGAGGAGCGTGTCTCTCTCCCACACAATGAATGCTAGGATCCATTTTATTCAATCAAAACAAAAACAAACCGACGCTCCAAGCAAAGCACCTAAGATGTGATGGAATAAAAATATAGTTTCAGGGGAGGATTCTGATAATGTTGTCGATGAAGAAGGGGATGCCTTGGGCATCCCCAAGCTTAGACGCTTGAGTCTTCTTGATATATGCAGGGGTGAACCACCGGGGCATCCCCAAGCTTAGAGCTTTCACTCTCCTTGATCATGTTGTATCATCTCCCTCTCTTGATCATTGAAAACTTCCTCCACACCAAACTCAAAACAACTCATTAGAGAGTTAGTGCACAATCAAAATATACATGTTCAGAGGTGACATAATCATTCTTAACACTTCTGGACATTGCACAAAGCTATTGAAAGTCAATGGAATCGAAATATCCATCGAGCATATCAAAACAGGCAATGCGAAATAAAAGGCAGAATCTGTCAAAACAGAACAGTTCGTAATGACGAATTTTATTGAGGCACCAGACTTGCTCAAATGAAAATGCTCAAATTGAATGAAAGTTGCGTACATATCTGAGGATCACTCCCGTAAATTGGCATAATTTTCTGAGTTACCTACAGAGAATTTTGCCCAGATTCGTGACAGCAAAGAAATCTGTTTCTGCGCAGTAATCCAAATCTAGTATGAACCTTACTATCAACGACTTTACTTGGCACAACAAAACACTAAACTAAGATAAGGAGAGGTAGCTACAGTAGTAAACAACTTCCAAGACTCAAAATAAAAACAAAGTACTGTAGTAAAAACATGGGTTGTCTCCCATAAGCGCTTTTCTTTAACGCCTTTCAGCTAGGCGCAGAAAGTGTGTATCAAGTATTATCAAGAGACGAAGTGTCAACATCATAATTTGTTCTAATAATAGAATCAAAAGGTAAATTCATTCTATTTCTAGGGAAGTGTTCCATACCTTTCTTGAGAGGAAATTGATATTTAATATTACCTTCCTTCATATCAATGATACCACCAACAGTTCGAAGAAAAGGTCTTCCCAATATAATGGGACAAGATGCATTGCATTCAATATCCAAGACAACAAAATCAACGGGGACAAGGTTATTGTTAACGGTAATGCGAACATTATCAACTTTCCCCAAAGGTTTCTTTGTAGAATGATCAGCAAGATTAACATCCAGATAACAATTTTTCAATGGTGGCAAGTCAAGCATATTATAGATTTTCTTAGGCATAACAGAAATACTTGCACCAAGATCACATAAAGCATTACAATCAAAATCTTTGACCTTCATCTTAATGATGGGCTCCCAACCATCCTCTAGCTTCCTAGGAATAGAAGCTTCGCGTTCTAATTTCTCTTCTCTAGCTTTTATGAGAGCATTTGTAATATGTTTCGTGAAAGCCAAATTTATAGCACTAGCATTAGGACTCTTAGCAAGTTTTTGTAAGAACTTTATAACTTCAGAGATGTGGCAATCATCAAAATTCATACCATTATAATCTAAAGCAATGGGATCATCATCCCCAATGTTGGAAAAAATTTCAGCAGTTTTATCACAGGCAGCTTCAGCAGTTTTAGCAGTTTCAGGCAGTTTTTCGCGCTTTGGATTTGAAGTGGAAACATTGCTAACTCCAATTCTTTTATTATTAATAGTAGGAGGTGCAGCAACTTGTGTAGCATTAGCATTACTAGTGGTGGTAATAGTCCAAACTTTAGCTATATTATCTTCTTTTTCATTTTCTTCTCTTTCCCACCTAGCACGCAATTCGGCCATCAATATTATATTCTCATTAATTCTAACTTGGATGGCATTTGCTGTAGTAACAATTTTATGATTATGATTTTCATTAGGCATTACTTTCGATTTCAAAAGATCAACATCAGCAGCAAGACTATCGACTTTAGAAGCAAGTATATCAATTTTCCCAAGCTTTTCTTCAACAGATTTGTTAAAAGCAGTTTGTGTACTAATAAATTCTTTAAGCATAGCTTCAAGTCCAGGGGGTGTATTCCTATTATTGTTGTAAGAATTCCCATAAGAATTACCATAGCCGTTGCCATTATTATAAGGATATGGCCTATAGTTGTTACTAGAATTGTTCCGGTAAGCATTGTTGTTGAAATTATTATTTTTAATGAAGTTGACATCAACATGTTCTTCTTGGGCAACCAATGAAGCTAACGGAACATTATTAGGATCAACATTTGTCCTATCATTCACAAGCATAGACATAATAGCATCAATCTTATCACTCAAGGAAGAGGTTTCTTCGACAGAATTTACCTTCTTACCTTGTGGAGCTCTTTCCGTGTGCCATTCAGAGTAATTGATCATCATATTATCAAGAAGCTTTGTTGCTTCACCAAGATTGATGGACATAAAGGTACCTCCAGCAGCTAAATCCAATAGGTTCCGCGAAGAAAAATTCAGTCCTGCATAAAAGGTTTGGATGATCATCCAAGTAGTCAGTCCATGGGTTGGGCAATTTTTAACCAAAGATTTCATTCTTTCCCTTGCTTGTGCAACATGCTCAGTATCCAATTGTTTAAAATTCATTATGCTACTCCTCAAAGATATAATTTTAGCAGGGGGATAATATCTACCAATAAAAGCATCCTTGCATTTAGTCCATGAATCAATACTATTCTTAGGCAGAGATAGCAACCAATCTTTAGCTCTTCCTCTTAATGAGAAAGGGAACAATTTTAATTTTATAATGTAACCATCTACATCTTTATATTTTTGCATTTCACATAGTTCAACAAAATTATTGAGATGGGCAGCAGCATCATCAGAACTAACACCAGAAAATTGCTCTCGCATAACAAGATTCAGTAAAGCAGGTTTAATTTCAAAGAATTCTGTTGTAGTAGCAGGTGGAGCAATAGGTGTGCATAAGAAATCATTATTATTTGTGGTTGTGAAGTCACACAACTTAGTATTTTCAGGAGTACCCATTTTAGCAGTAGTAAATAAAATAAACTAGATAAAGTAAATGCAAGTAACTAATTTTTTTTGTGTTTTTGATATAGCAAACAAGATAGCAAATAAAGTAAAACTAGCAACTAATTTTTTTGTATTTTGATTTAGTGCATCAAACAAAGTAGTAAATAAAACTAAGCAAGAAAAAAACAAAGTAAAGAGATTGGGATGTGGAGACTCCCCTTGCAGCGTGTCTTGATCTCCCCGGCAACGGCGCCAGAAATTTTGCTGGATGCGCGTGGTTGACGTATTGTCTTTCCGTTCGACACGCGTCCGTTGGGAACCCCAAGAGGAAGGTGTGATGCGCACAGCGGCAAGTTTCCCTCAGTAAGAAACCAAGGTTTATCGAACCAGTAGGAGTCAAGAAGCACGTTGAAGGTTGATGGCGGCGAGATATAGTGCGGCGCAACACCAGGGATTCCGGCGCCAACGTGGAACCTGCACAACACAAACCAAGTACTTTGCCCCAACGAAACAGCGAGGTTGTCAATCTCACCGGCTTGCTGTAACAAAGGATTAGAAGTATAGTGTGGAAGATGATTGTTTGCAGAAAACAGTAGAACAAGTATTGCAGTAGATTGTATTTCAGTATAGAGAATTGGACCGGGGTCCACAGTTCACTAGAGGTGTCTCTCCCATAAGATAAACAGCATCTTGGGTGAACAAATTACAGTTGGGCAATTGACAAATAGAGAGGGCATGACCAAGCACATACATATTATGATGAGTATAGTGAGATTTAATTGGGCATTACGACAAAGTACATAGACCGCTATCCAGCATGCATCTATGCCTAAAAAGTCCACCTTCAGGTTATCATCCGAACCCCTTCCAGTATTAAGTTGCTAACAACAGACAATTGCATTAAGTATTGCGCGTAATGTAATCAATAACTACATCCTCGGACATAGCATCAATGTTTTATCCCTAGTGGCAACAGCACATCCATAACCTTAGAGGTTTTTGTCACTCCCCCAGATTCACGGAGACATGAATCCACTATCGAGCATAAATACCCCCTCTTCGAGTTACTAGCATCAACTTGGCCAGAGCCTCTACTAATAACGGAGAGCATGCAAGATCATAAAAAACACATAGATATAAATTGATAATCAACATAACATAGTATTCTCTATTCATCGGATCCCAACAAACACAACATATAGCATTACAGGTAGATGATCTTGATCATGTTCGGCAGCTCACAAGATCCGACAATGAAGCATAATGAGGAGAAGACAACCATCTAGCTACTGCTATGGACCCATAGTCTAGGGGTGAACTACTCACTCATCACTCCGGAGGCGACCATGGCGGCGTAGAGTCCTCCGGGAGATGATTCCCCTCTCCGGCAGGGTGCCGGAGGCGATCTCCTGAATCCCCCGAGATGGGATTGGCGGCGGCGGCGTCTATGGAAGGTTTTCCGTATCGTGGCTCTCGGTACTGGGGGTTTCGCGACGAAGGCTATTTGTAGGCAGAAGGGTAGGTCAGGGGGCGTCGCGAGGGGCCCAGGAGACAGGTCGGCGCGGCCAAGGGTGGGGCCGCGCCGCCCTACCCCCTGGCCACCTCGTGGCCCCACTTCGTTGACTCTCCGGTCTTCTGGAAGCTTCGTGGCAAAATAGGCCCCTGGGCGTTGATTTCGTCCAATTCCGAGAATATTTCCTTACTAGGATTTCTGAAACCAAAAACAGCAGAAACAAAGAATCGGCTCTTTGGCATCTTGTTAATAGGTTAGTTCCAGAAAATGCATAAATATGACATAAAGTATGCATAAAACATGTAGATATCATCAATAATGTGGCATGGAACATAAGAAATTATCGATACGTCGGAGACGTATCAGACCACCTTTGTCTACACAAAGAGAAAAAAAGAAGGAGGTAACAAAAGAGTAGATGGGTTGGTAAAACATTGAGTCAACTGTTGATGAAGAGTGCATGGGAGGGTTGATAAGTAGGTTCCCCTGTTCCCTTAAAAAAACAAAAAGGACCAAATTTCATATACAAAAAAAAAGATGGAGCTAAAGAATGGAAATGGGTCGGTAACACGTGGACTTATGTGTTGATGAATAGTGAATGTGTGGGTTGATAATTATTGTTTCCCTTGTTCCCTTAAAAAACAAAAAGGACCACCTTTGTCTACACAAAGAGAAAAAAAGAAGGAGGTAACAAAAGAGTAGATGGGTTGGTAAAACATTAATTCAACTGTTGATGAAGAGTGCATGGGAGGGTTGATAAGTTGGTTCCCTTGTTCCTTAAAAAAACAAAAAGGACCAAATTTCATATACAAAAAAATGGAGCTGAAGAATGAAAATGGGTCGGTAACACATGGACTTATGTGTTGATGTATAGTGAATGCGTGGGTTGATAATTATTGTTTCCCTTGTTGCCTTAAAAAACAAAAAGGACCACCTTAGTCTACAAAAAGAGAAAAAAAGAAGGAGGTAATAAAAGAGTAGATGGGTTGGTAAAACATTGAGTCAACTGTTGATGAAGAGTGCATGGGAGGGTTGATAAGTAGGTTCCCTTGTTCCCTTAAAAAAACAAAAAGGACCAAATTTCATATACAAAAAAAAGATGGAGCTAAAGAATGGAAATGGGTCGGTAACACATGGAGTTATGTGTTGATGAATAGTGAATGTGTGGGTTGATAATTATTGGTTCTCTTGTTCCCTTAAAAAACAAAAAGGACCACCTTTGTCTACACAAAGAGAAAAATAGAAGGAGGTAACAAAAGAGTAGATGGCTTGGTAAAACATTGAGTCAACTATTGATGAAGAGTGCATGGGAGGGTTGATAAATTAGGTTCCCTTGTTCCCTTAAAAAAACAAAAAGGACCAAATTTCATATACAAAAAAAAAGATGGAGCTAAAAAACGGAAATGGGTCGGTAACACATGGACTTGTGTGTTGATGAATAGTGAATGTGTGGGTTGATAATTATTGTTTCCCTTGTTCCCTTAAAAAACAAAAAGGACCACCTTAGTCTACACAAAGAGAAAAAAAGAAGGAGGTAACAAAAGAGTAGATGGGTGATACGCGTACAGCACGCGTCCGTTGGGAACCCCAAGAGGAAGGTGTGATGCGTACAGCGGCAAGTTTTCCCTTAGTAAGAAACCAAGGTTTATCGAACCAGTAGGAGCCAAGAAGCACGTTGAAGGATGATGGCGGCGAGATGTAGTGCGGCGCAACACCAGGGATTCTGGCGCCAATGTGGAACCTGCACAACACAACCAAAGTACTTTGCCCCAACGAAACAGTGAGGTTGTCAATCTCACCGGCTTGCTGTAACAAAGGATTAGATGTATAGTGTGGATGATGATTGTTTTTAGAAAACAGTAGAACAAGTATTGCAGTAGATTGTATTCGATTAAAAGAATGGACCGGGGTCCACAGTTCACTAGTGGTGTCTCTCCCATAAGATAAATAGCATGTTGGGTGAACAAATTACAGTTGGGCAATTGACAAATAGAGAGGGCATGACAATGCACATACATGATATGATGAGTATTGTGAGATTTAATTGGGCATTACGACAAAGTACATAGACCGCTATCCAGCATGCATCTATGCCTAAAAAGTCCACCTTCAGGTTATCATCCGAACCCCTTCCAGTATTAAGTTGCAAACAACAGACAATTGCATTAAGTATGGTGCGTAATGTAATCAATAACTACATCCTTGGACATAGCATCAATGTTTTATCCCTAGTGGCAACAGCACATCCACAACCTTAGAACTTTCTGTCATTGTCCCAGATTTAATGGAGGCATGAACCCACTATTGAGCATAAATACTCCCTCTTGGAGTTAAGAGTAAAAACTTGGCCAGAGCCTCTACTAATAACGGAGAGCATGCAAGATCATAAACAACACATAGGTAATAGATTGATAATCAACATAACATAGTATTCTCTATCCATCGGATCCCAACAAACACAACATATAGCATTGCAGATAGATGATCTTGATCATGTTAGGCAGCTCACAAGACCCAACAATGAAGCACAATTAGGAGAAGACGACCATCTAGCTACTGCTATGGACCCATAGTCCAGGGGTGAACTACTCACTCATCACTCCGGAGGCGACCATGGCGGTGAAGAGTCCTCCGGGAGATGATTCCCCTCTCCGGCAGGGTGCCGGAGGCGATCTCCTGAATCCCCCGAGATGGGATTGGCGGCGGCGGCGTCTCTGGAAGGTTTTCCGTATCGTGGCTCTCGGTACTGGGGGTTTTGCGACAAAGGCTATAAGTAGGCGGAGGAGATAGGTCAGGGGGCCACACGAGGGCCCCACACAATAGGCCGGCTCGGCCAAGGGCTGGGCCGCGCTGCCCTAGTGTGTCGCTAGCTCGTGGCCCCACTTCGTATCATCTTCGGTCTTCTGGAAGCTTCATGTGAAAATAGGCCCCTGGGCGTTGATTTCGTCCAATTCCGAGAATATTTCCTTACTAGGATTTCTGAAACCAAAAACAGAAGAAAACAACAACTGGCTCTTCGGCATCTCGTTAATAGGTTAGTGCCAGAAAATGCATAAATATGACATAAAGTATGCATAAAACATGTAGATATCATCAATAATGTGGCATGGAACATAAGAAATTATCGATACGTCGGAGACGTATCAGCATCCCCAAGCTTAGTTTCTGCTTGTCCCGAGCAGGTAAACGATAACAAAGATAATTTCTGGAGTGACATGTCATCATAACCTTGATCATACTATTGTAAGCATATGTAATGAATGCAGCGATCAAAACAATGGTAATGCAATGAGTAAACAAATGAATCATATAGCAAAGACTTTTCATGAATAGTACTTCAAGACAAGCATCAATAAGTCTTGCATAAGAGTTAACTCATAAAGCAATAATTCAAAGTAAAGCATTGAAGCAACACAAAGGAAGATTAAGTTTCAGCGGTTGCTTTCAACTTGTAACATGTATATCTCATGGATATTGTCAATGTAAAGTAATATAACAAGTGCAATATGCAAGTATGTAGGAATCAATGCACAGTTCACACAAGTGTTTGCTTCTTGGGATGGAGAGAAATAGGTGAACTGACTCGACATAAAAGTAGAAGAAAGGCCCTTCGCTGAGGGAAGCATTGATTGCTATATTTGTGCTAGAGCTTTGGTTTTGAAAACATATAGAGAGTGTAAAAGTAAAGTTTTGAGAGGTGTTTGTTGTTTTCAACGAATGGTAGTGGGCACTCTAACCCCCTTGCCAGACAAACCTTCAAAGAGCGGCTCCCATTTTTATTTTTTTTATTTTTGGGTGGCACTCCTTCCAACCTTTCTTTCACAAACCATGGCTAACCGAATCCTCAGGTGCCTGCCAACAATCTCATACCATGAAGGGGTGCCTTTTTATTTTAGTTTTATTATGATGACACTCCTCCCCACCTTTGCTTTCTCAAGCCATGGCTAACCGAATCCTTCGGGTGCCGTCCAACAATCACATACCATGGAGGAGTGTCTATTTTTTTGTTAATTAATTTGGGACTGGGAATCCCATTGCCAGCTCTTTTTGCAAAATTATTGGATAAGCGGATGAAGCCACTAGTCCATTGGTGAAAGTTGCCCAACAAGATTGAAAGATAAACACCACATACTTCCTCATGAGCTATAAAACATTGACACAAATCAGAGGTGATAAATTTTGAATTGTTTAAAGGTAGCACTCAAGCAATTTACTTTGGAATGGTGGAGAAATACCATGTAGTAGGTAGGTATGGTGGACACAAATGGCATAGTGGTTGGCTCAAGGATTTTGGATGCATGAGAAGTATTCCCTCTCGATACAAGGCTTAGGCTAGCAAGGCTATTTGAAACAAACACAAGGATGAACCGGTGCAGCAAAACTCACATAAAAGACATATTGTAAACATTATAAGACTCTACACCGTCTTCCTCATTGTTCAAACTCTTTACTAGAAATTATCTAGACCTTAGAGAGACCAATTATGCAAACCAATTTTTAGCAAGCTCTATGTATTTCTTCATTAATAGGTGCAAAGTATATGATGCAAGAGCTGAAACATGAGCACAACAATTGCCAAGTATCACATTATCCAAGACATTTTACCAATTACTACATGTAGCATTTCCCGTTTCCAACCATATAACAATTTAACGAAGAAGATTCAACATTCGCCATGAACACTATGAGTAAAGCCTAAGGACATACTTGTCCATATGCAACAGCGGAGCGTGTCTCTCTCCCACACAATGAATGCTAGGATCCATTTTATTCAAACAAAACAAAAAACAAAAACAAACCGACGCTTCAAGCAAAGTGCATAAGATGTGATGGAATAAAAATATAGTTTCACTAGAGGAACTTGATAATGTTGTCGACGAAGAAGGGGATGCCTTGGGCATCCCCAAGCTTAGACGCTTGAGTCTTCTTGAAATATGCAGGGGTGAACCACTGGGGCATCCCCAAGCTTAGAGCTTTCACTCTCCTTGATCATATTGTATCATCCTCCTCTCTTGATCCTTGAAAACTTCCTCCACACCAAACTCAAAACAACTCATTAGAGGGTTAGTGCACAATCAAAATTTACATTTTCAGAGGTGACACAATCATTCTTAACACTTCTGGACATTGCACAAAGCTACTGAAAGTCAATGGAATCGAAAAATCCATCAAGCATAGCAAAACAGGCAATGCGAAATAAAAGGCAGAATCTGTCAAAACAGAACAGTTCGTAAAGACGAATTTTATTGAGGCACCAGACTTGCTCAAATGAAAATGCTCAAATTTAATGAAAGTTGCGTACATATCTGACGATCACTCACGTAAATTGGCATAATTTTCTGAGTTACCTACAGAGAATTAGGCCCAGATTCGTGACAGCAAAGAAATCTGTTTCTGCGCAGTAATCCAAATCTAGTATGAACCTTACTATCAACGACTTTACTTGGCACAACAATGCACAAAACTAAGATAAGGAGAGGTTGCTACAGTAGTAACAACTTCCAAGACTCAAATATAAAATAAAGGTGCAGAAGTAAAATCATGGGTTGACTCCCATAAGCGCTTTTCTTTAACGCCTTTCAGCTAGGCGCAGAAAGTGAGTATCAAGTATTATCAAGAGACGAAGTATCAACATCGTAATTTGTTCTAATGATAGAATCAAAAGGTAACTTCATTATCTTTCTAGGGAAGTGTTCCATACCTTTCTTGAGAGGAAATTGATATTTAATATTACCTTCCTTCATATCAATAATAGCACCAACAGTTCGAAGAAAAGGTCTTCCCAATATAATGGGACAAGATGCATTGCATTCAATATCCAAGACAACAAAATCAACGGGGACAAGGTTATTGTTAACGGTAATGCGAACATTATCAACTCTCCCCAAAGGTCTCTTTGTAGAGTTATCAGCAAGATTAACATCCAAATAACAATTTTGCAATGGTGGCAAGTCAAGCATATTATAGATTTTCTTAGGCATAACGGAAATACTTGCACCAAGATCACATAAAGCATTACAATCAAAGTCATTGACCTTCATCTTAATGATGGGCTCCCAACCATCCTCTAGCTTCCTAGGAATAGAAGTTTCGCGTTCTAGTTTCTCTTCTCTAGCTTTTATGAGAGCATTTGTAATATGTTTTGTGAAAGCCAAATTTATAGCACTAGCATTAGGACTCTTAGAAAGTTTTTGTAAGAACTTTATAACTTCAGAGATGTGGCAATCATAAAAATCTAAACCATTATAATCTAAAGCGATGGGATCATTGATGGCGTGTATTTCACACGTTCGTTGGGCAACCCCAAGAGGAAGGTATGATGCGCACAGCAGCAAGTTTTCCCTCAGAAAGAAACCAAGGTTTATCGAACCAGGAGGAGCCAAGAAGCACGTTGAAGGTTGATGGCGGCGGGATGTAGTGCGGCGCAACACCAGTGATTCCGGCGCCAACGTGGAACCTGCACAACACAACCAAAGTACTTTGCCCCAACGAAACAGTGAGGTTGTCAATCTCACCGGCTTGCTGTAACAAAGGATTAACCGTATTGTGTGGAAGATGATTGTTTGCAGAAAACAGTAGAACAAGTATTGCAGTAGATTGTATTTCAGTAAAGAGAATTGGACCGGGGTCCACAGTTCACTAGAGGTGTCTCTCCCATAAGACAAACAGCATGTTGGGTGAACAAATTACAGTTGGGCAATTGACAAATAAAGAGAGCATGACAATGCACATACATATCATGATGAGTATAGTGAGATTTAATTGGGCATTACGACAAAGTACATAGACCGTCATCCAACTGCATCTATGCCTAAAAAGTCCACCTTCAGGTTATCATCCGAACCCCTTCCAGTATTAAGTTGCTAACAACAGACAATTGCATTAAGTATGGTGCGTAATGTAACTAGTGACTACATCCTTGAACATAGCACTAATTTTTTATCCCTAGTGGCAACAGCACAACACAACCTTAGAACTTTACATCCTTTGTCCCGGGTGTCAATGCGGGCATGAACCCACTATCGAGCATAAGTACTCCCTCTTGGAGTTACAAGCATCTACTTGGCCAGAGCATCTACTAGTAACGGAAAGCATGCAAGATCATAAACAACACATAAGTATAACTTTGATAATCAACATAACAAGTATTCTCTATTCATCGGATCCCAACAAACGCAACATATAGAATTACAGATAGATGATCTTGATCATGTTAGGCAGCTCACAAGATCCGACAATGATAGCACAATGGGGAGAAGACAACCATCTAGCTACTGCTATGGACCCATAGTCCAGGGGTAGACTACTCACACATCACACCGGAGGCGACCATGGCGGCGTAGAGTCCTCCGGGAGATGATTCCCCTCTCCGGCGAGGTGCTGGAGGCGATCTCTGGATCCCCGAGATGGGATCGGCGGCGGCGGCGTCTCCGGAAGGTTTTCCGTATCGTGGCTCTCGTGACCGGGGGTTTCGTCACGGAGACTTTATATAGGCGGAAGGGCAGGTCAAGAGGCGGCACGGGGCCCCACACTACAGGCCGGCGCGGCCAAGGGGGCCGCGCCGCCTATAGTGTGGCCCCTCCGTGGCCCCTCTTCGTCTCTCCTTCGGACTTCTGGAAGCTTCGTGAGAAAATAGGCCCCCGGGCTTTGATTTCGTCCAATTCCGAGAATATTTCCTTACTAGGATTTCTGAAACCAAAAACAGCGAGAAACAAGAATCTGGCACTTCGGCATCTTGTTAATAGGTTAGTTCCAGAAAATGCACGAATATGACATAAAGTGTGCATAAAACATGTAGATAACATCAATAATGTGGCATGGAACATAAGAAATTATCGATACATCGGAGACGTATCAGCATCCCCAAGCTTAGTTCTGCTCGTCCCGAGCAGTAAAACGATAACACAGATAATTTACGGAGTGACATGCCATCATAATCTTGATCATACTATTTGTAAAGCATATGTAGTGAATGCAGCGATCGAAACAATGTATATGACATGAGTAAACAAGTGAATCATATAGCAAATACTTTTCATGAATAGCACTTCAAGACAAGCATCAATAAGTCTTGCATAAGAGTTAACTCATAAAGCAATAATTCAAAGTAAAGGCATTGAAGCAACACAAAAGAAGATTAAGTTTCAGCGGTTGCTTTCAACTTGTAACATGTATATCTCATGGATATTGTCAACATAGAGTAATATAATAAGTGCAATAAGCAAGTATGTAGGAATCAATGCATAGTTCACACAAGTGTTTGCTTCTTGAGGTGGAGAGAAATAGGTGAACTGACTCAACATTGAAAGTAAAAGAATGGTCCTCCATAGAGGAAAAGCATCGATTGCTATATTTGTGCTAGAGCTTTGATTTTGAAAACATGAAACAATTTTGTCAACGGTAGTAATAAAGCATATGCATCATGTAAATTATATCTTATAAGTTGCAAGCCTCATGCATAGCGTACTAATAGTGCCCGCACCTTGTCCTAATTAGCTTGGACTACCGGATCATCACAATGCATTGTTTTTACCAAGTGTCACAAAGGGGTACCTCTATGCCGCCTGTACAAAGGTCTAAGGAGAAAGCTCGCATTGGATTTCTCGCTATTGATTATTCTTCAACTTAGACATCCATACTGGGACAACATAGACAACAGATAATGGACTCCTCTTTTATGCATAAGCATATACCAACAATTAATAATTTTCTCATTTGAGATTTGAGGATTGTTGTCCAAAACTGAAACTTCCACCATGGAGCATGGCTTTAGTTAGCGGCCCTATGTTCTTCTCTAACATATGCATGCTTAACCATATGGTGGTAGATCTCTCTTGCTTCAGACAAGACGAACATGCATAGCAACTCACATGAAATTCAACAATGAAAAGTTGATGGCGTCCCCAGTGAACATGGTTATCGCACTTTAACAAGCAACTTAATAAGAGATAAAGTGCATAATTACATATTCAATACCACAATAGTTTTTAAGCTATTTGTCCCATGAGCTATATATTGCAAAGGTGAATGATGGAATTTTAAAGGTAGCACTCAAGCAATTTACTTTGGAATGGAGGAAAAATACCATGTAGTATAGGTAGGTATGGTGGACACAAATGGCATAGTGGTTGGCTCAAGTATTTTGGATGCATGAGAAGTATTCCCTCTCGATACAAGGTTTAGGCTAGCAAGGCTATTTGAAACAAACACAAGGATGAACCGGTGCAGCAAAACTCACATAAAAGACATATTGAAAACATTATAAGACTCTACACCGTCTTCCTTGTTGTTCAAACTCAATACTAGAAATTATCTAGACCTTAGAGAAACCAAATATGCAAACCAAATTTTAGCATGCTCTATGTATTTCTTCATTAATGGGTGCAAAGCATATGATGCAAGAGCTTAATCATGAGCACAACAATTGCCAAGTATCACATTACCCAAGACATTTATAGCAATTACTACATGTATCATTTTCCAATTCCAACCATATAACAATTTAACGAAGGAGAAGCTTCGCCATGAATACTATGAGTAGAAACCA